>NC_141049.1:48695532-49095532 GCF_041138505.1 Cibotium barometz
TCTAGATCACCTCCAAGCCTAGTAGAGTCTTGCTCCGTGGGCTCATCCTCCAGAATCTGCTCCTTACTTGGGAACTCATATCACCGATACCAATTCCTCTCTTGAAAGCTTTCTGGCATCCTTGGACACTCCCTCATGTTGAGCTTCCCATGTCATGTGCACACACATCGCATGGCTAAACCTCACATCTAATCCCACATTTGGCAACAATATTAAAGCATTTATAGGTCATATAACAATCGGTAGCATGTGGACATGCCACGTTAGCAGCCCGCATATCCACATGTGTGAAAACGCAGCATTTACTATTGATTTATATCAGTTGTGGACAAGAATTGGCCGACAACATATATACTGGCCGACTTGCATTTCTAGGGCCTATATAAGGCGAGGCATCATTGTACATCAAATCATCTATCTCCCTCTTGGAGTTGGATCATGTATAGGCAGTAGAAGTAATCAATAGCCCTTTTGGGAAGACCTATGCCAAGCATACGCGTAACCTTTTCCATGTACATAATATATATACTGAAAACCAGTCTATCTCTCTCTCTCTCTTCTCTCATGCGTTTTGCATTGAGGTTCCTACAAGGTGCTTAAGGGATGTGATTAAGGCATGAAGGCTTCTACTATGTCACATCATCTATGGATGGACTTACCACTATATGTGTTGTCATTCTTGCTTGGATCTCTTGTTGGCAAGCTTACCAACTTGTTCTCCAACAGCTGATAAACTCCTCACTCCTCTCTATCCTTGTCACATGCGGAAGCTCCTGGGACTCTTCTTTCAGCCCTAAGCACTGCATCGGAACTCTTGATGCAGGAACAATCAACATAGACAGAGAATAGAGAGAGAGATGGCTATGTATTCAGTATATTCATAAAGTACAAAAAGGTACATCAATCTGACTGCCTTAGCAAACCCAAAAGTCTATCTAATGACCAATCTCCATAGGGGGGAGAGATGTCTAACAATGCCCAAAGTTATGCCTTTTATAGGCTCTTGACACACAAACTCAACGGGCCAACCTGCTGTCGGCTAGTTCCATGGACAACATAAATTCATATATGCTGCCAGCTTCATCTACAGGCCCCATAAATTCATATATGCTGCCGGCTTCATCTACAGGCCCCTGTCCACATGGCCGACTGAGAGAATGGTTTAAGGAAGCAAGCAGAAGCAAAGGAGAGACTTGGAGCAGCCAGCAAAATGATGAATGAATTAAACGGCAAAAAGCCTGTTCTTATATACATCATGAAGGGGCTGATCCAACACTTGAGCAAAATGATGAATGAATTAAATGGCAAAAAGCCTGTTCTTATATACATCATGAAGGGGCTGGTCGGCCAGCATACAAACCCACGATTGAGCACAAAGTCCACGACTAAGGACAAACGCCTATTAAAGGTAGGGAAAATACCCAAAAATATCATATAAATATGCTGAATAAAAGGGATCAAACGGGGCTAGAGATGCTCATTCCAACACCTCCTCTCAACTCCAGCACAATGGTCCGACTCCCATACGGGTAAGGAGCTGATCGATAGTACCTCAAGGGAGAGGTTTGGTGAAGAGATCAGCTAGGTTGTCCTGAGAGGGGTAATACTCCAGAGAAATGATGCCATCATCGACCAGCTCACAAACAAAGTAACCTCAATGTGCTTAGTCTTGCCATGAAAAGATGAAGTATGTGCTGATGCCAAGGCACTCTAGCTGTCTGTAAGAATGCAGATGGGAGAGTCCGAAAGAACATCAAGATTACTCAGCCTTTGCATCAACCGTAATAGATCGCAACAAGTATCCAAAATAAGCACAGTACTCCGTCTCAACGGAAAAAATGAGACCGGAACCTAGAAAAGAAAGAAAGAAAGAAAGAAAAGATATATTAACATCTACAAAAGGCCAAATTGGAACCAGAAGTGGAACGCCTGGTATACTGATCGCCTGCCCAATCAGCATCAGAATATCCAACAAGCTCGGTGCCTCCTCTGAAAGAGAGACCATAGTCCAAGGTACCAGATAAGTATCGAATAACCCTGAGACCGGCCTACCAATGAGATTGCCGAGGAGTGGAAGAGAATTGACTCAGAATATCGAATAACACTAAGAGCGGCCTGCCAATGAGATTGTCGAGGAGTGGAAGAGAACTGACTGAGAATATTGACCCTGTAAGAAATGTCGAGCTAGTGAGGATGAGTAGAAAGAGCAAGAACTGTCCGGACATTGGTGTATCTGGCTGAAGTCAATACCCTCAATCTGAGAATACCCCTTTGCAACCAATCTAGCTTTGTGTTTGTCTAGAGAACCAGCATGAAACTTGGTTTTAAAGACCCACTTGACCCCAATGACCTTCCTATACAAAGGCCGGTCCACAAGCTCCCATGTACCATTCCTTTCAATGGAATCAATCTCGGCCTCCATGGTTGCCCGCCACTCAGGAAGAGCAAGAGCCTCTTTAGTTGTAGTAGGCTCATATGACTGCACCACTTTACTCATCAAGGCGAGGTTATAGGAATGATGAAGCTAATGTAATCTATGTGCCCATGTCAAAGGTACTGCTGAGGAGTCAGCAAGCTGATAAAGACCAACATCTGAGAGATGAGAGTCACGAACAGTGGCTTCCAGCCTAAGCTTGGGGACAATCCTCCGTCGCACAGCCGCAGGGGGAGTACGAAAAGTTGAGGGCATAGAAACTTGAGATGGAGAAGTTTGGGGGTGTGGGGGTACCAGGGAAGAAGACAAAGAAGCAAGAGGATGAGGAACCTCTATGGTAAGCTCGGGGTGAGACCGAGAATCATCAGACGAGGGTTCAACAAAGTGAACATTGCGGGAAATCACTAAGGACTTCGTCTCCGGATCTCATAGTCTGTAAGCTTTGGATTGAGAGCTATAATCAAGGAATTTGCATTTGGAATCAAATTTGGACCTGGCAAAATCAGGGATATGAGCATAGGCATCATAGGCCAAAAACCCTAAGATGTGAAACTGAAGGTTCCTTTCGTGTAAAAGCCTCCTCCAAAGTCATATTAGCAACCACCTTTGTGGGAGAAAGGTTGATGATGTAGACAACATTGGTCACAGCTTCTCCCAAGAAAGAGAGAGGAAGATCGGAAGAAGAAAGCATGGTACGGTCCATCTCCTGAACACTCCTGTTTTTGCGTTCAAGCACACCATTTTGTTGTGAAGTGTAACTTGGTTGAACACAATGCTAATCAATACACTTAAATACACCAAGATTTGATGGACACATGCTCAATACAAGAAGAAATTTGCTGAATTGACAAGAGACACACAATGAGCCGGAACGGCCAACCCCTCCCTCAAATAAAGTATATTGATCTTGGGAGAATCAAGTACACAGTGTCATGGGCGTTTGTGACCAGATTTCCATACCAATGCATATGAATACAGTATTGCAAACAAGTGGTTGTCGGTGTAGACTTGCAACTCACACTACCCTCTCAAGTGTCCATGTTTCATACCATCTGCTCTCTATTGTTTCACCAACACATGGTAGCAACAATCTGCAAGAGAGCATGTAGGACAAGAGAACACTACACAGGGTATGTGATCTTGTAATCCAGTTCCTCCCTCCTGCTACTTGCTTTCATATTTAAGCATAATAGCTTACCAATTGCAAGTAGAGTCGATGACAGCGGAAGTGTTCGCGATGGAAGTGCTTGGAGTGATGAAATCTTCGATTTGTCGCAATTCTTCGGGACAAAAGTCTTCAAGAGGATGAACGGAACCCTGGGAAAGCTTCAAGGCTGAAATTAGGGTTTTTAGCAAAAAGACCAAAAATTACAGCGAGAAAGAGAGCTATTTTGCTGAATTTCAGTCATTGGGAGTGTGCAAGAGAGTAATTAACACCTGGAAACACTCTTGGAAGTAGAGTCGATGACAGCGAAAGTCTTCGCGATGGAAGTGCTTGGAGTGATGAAATCTTCGATTTGTCGCAATTCCTCGCAACAAAAGTCTTCAAGAGGATGAAGGGAACCCTGGGAAAGCTTCAGGGCTGAAATTAGGGTTTTTAGCAAAAAGACCAGAAATTACAGCAAGAAAGAGAGCTATTTTGCTGAATTTCAGTCATTGGGAGTGTGTAGAAGAGTAATTAGCACCCAGAAACACTCTTGGAAGCTTGGGAAACACCTTAGCAAGCTTGGATATGGAGTTGGGAAGGAGAAAATGCAGAAAATACAGCCCAAATGGCCTCATGAAGGAGGCGCCTTCTTCTATAGAGAGGGAAGAGTCAGGTGGTGAGTTGTCCACTCTAGGTGGCAGGCAGGTGCTTTGTGGAGCAAGCTAAAAAGGACACATGGTTGGTTACTCCCTTTGTACAAAGGGGATAAGGTCTGGGCGGTGGACATTGGGTTTTGTCCACTAACTCCTAAGGCTAGGTTTATCACCAATACTTACCACCTGTCACATGCCACATAACCATGTCAGCAGACAATCACACGCACAGTTCGCAGGCGGGCATCCCCTTACCCGGAACTACACATTGGTCAAGCAAGCATGAAAACAATATGCAACTTCAATTGCAAGCAAGCACATAAAGATGCTATGCAATGCAGCATTGGTATGAACAATCTCCGTTCATGAGACTATACCAAAATAGAAGTGCTCCAGGCAAGTACACGAGGTACCAGACCCAATGGAACAATCCACCAGGCATTTCCAGGCATGTATACAGAGGCACAAGTCCACACTATCGCATGAGTGGCATCCATCCCCGGCATATACAACTACCATGGACACCAGTCCAATGTACATATCCAAATATGTCAAAAGCACATGCAGGCAATCTCTGAAGAACTCTTCATCTACCCATTTAGCATCAATGGAAAGATAGTTCTTAAACTTCACAAGGTAACGCCTAACAACTTTGCCTGCAGCAACCTTGCGTTCCTTGTGATACACAATTTGCTCTAGCTGCAAAATTTCCTCAAGTTCATCCACTTCTGGTATTCAATGACCTTGTCACTGGGCTCCGGCCCCACATACTTGCGAAGGAGACTTCACATGAAAAGCATTGTGTATGTGCCAATGACGAGGCAATGCCAATCTGAAAGCCACTTCATTGATCTTCTCGATCACTCGAAAAGGCCCATAGTACCTGGTTGCAAGCTTAGGATATGCACCCTCTTTGCCAGGCCTCTTTGCAAGTCTTGCTTTCTCAAATTTCAGCAATACCCAATCATTCTCTTTAACATCCAATTGCCTTCTATGCTTGTCAGCACCCTTTTTATGCTTGTCTTGTGACCTTGCAATGGCTGTCCGGACCTGAGCAAAAGTAATATCCAAGTCTCTTACATACTCATCAGCTACAAATATCTCATCCTTTGTGTGAAGGATGGGTGGCAAAACCACCTTACCATAAACAATCTCAAACGGAGCCTTTTCCATAGATACATGCACCATGTTGTTGTATGCAAATTCCACAAGCGGTAAGTACTTCTCCCAAGAAGACTTCTGATCCGCCACATAACATTTCAAGAAATCAAACACAGCTAAATTTGCAACCTCACTTTGCCCATCCGTTTGAGGGTGATAAGCTGATAAGAAGTCCAATTTGGTGCCCATGTTATCAAATAAGGCCCGCCAAAAGAGACTTGTAGTCCTGGGATCTCTACCCCCCAGAATGGACTTCGGCATTCCATGATGCTTGAACACTTGTGCAAGATATATTTTAACCATATGCTCAGCTTTGATGGTCTTTTTGACCAGCAAGAAGTGAGCTTACTTGCTAAAGCTATCCACAATTGTTCAAATAGCATCATTACCTGTTGGGTCTATGGCAAGTCCATAATGGAATCCATTGTAATACTTTCCCATGGCTGCGTGGGAATAGGCAATGGCTGAAGCAAACCTGGTGCCTTTTGCCTATCAAATTTCACCTTTTGACAGGTTCCGCATACCTGGCCAAAAGAAATACCACTCAATCATGTGCTTAGTAGGCATTATGCCCCTATGACCAGCATATGGAGAAGCATGGCACTCATCCAAAACCTTTTGCCCATGTCAAACACCACACATAGGCAATTATCTTTCATGAGATAATCCTATTTGATCACATAAGAGGCATGTGCATAACCAGCCATCAAATCAGCCCAAATAGTGGCAAAATCAGCATCCGTATGATACAAATCACGCATGGCAGACAAGTCCCCATGAGCAACCGAGATAGCTACTACATACGGCTTTCGTTACAACGCATCTGCCACTGCATTTTTCTTTCGTGGGGTGTGTAAGATCTGAAAATGAAACATAGAGAGGAAATTGGCCTCATATGCTTCTCTGACAATTTAGTTTGGGTAAGAAAATACCTCAAACTCTGGTGATCTGTTTTCACAGTAAAATCAGCCCCAAGAAGGTAATGTTTCCATATAGTAAGTGCATGAATAACAGCCAAGCACTCTTTCTCATAAATGCCAAGAGATAGCTCTGCATCATGCAATCTACGGCTCTCATAAGCCACGACATGTCCCTCTTGATTTAGGACAGCTCCTATGCAATTTCCAGATGCATCACATTCCACACTAAAAGGCTTTTGCAAATCCAGAATGATCAACACTGGACCATAAGTAGTTGCATCTTCCAATTTGAGGAATGCATCCCTCTCTACGATAGTCCATCTAAATGTGGCTTCTTCTTCGTCAAATCATGCAAAGGAGAAGCAATCCGTGCAAAGTGCCGAATGAACCTGCAGTAGTAAGAGCATAATCCAAGAAAACTACAGATCTCGTGCACTGAACTCAATTCAGGCCAATTCCGAATTACATCAATCTTTACAAGATCCATCCGCACTCCATCTTTGGACACAATATGCCCAAGATAATGTATCTCTGATAAGAAGCACTCACTCTTCTTTGCATTTATCAAAGAGTTTATGCTTACGGAGTTCTTCAAAAACAAATAGCCAAATGAGCTCTATGCTCTTCTTCGATCTTCGAGAAGACCAGGATGTCATCAAAGAAGACACCTGTAAATTTCATGTATCCACGGAATATGCGATCCATCATTCTATTGAATGTAGCCGGGGCATTCGTAAGACCAAAAGACATAACAAGATATTCAAAAAGCCCAAATGTTATCATGAAAGAAGTTGTGTACATCCTCAGGCACTACACGCACTTGGTGATACCCACTCTTGAGATCAATTCGGCTAAAGCATGCAGATCCATCCAACTTGTCAAGGATGTCGTCTATGCGTGGAATTGGAAACCGATTCTTGATGGTAAGCTTATTTAAAGCTCTATAATCCACACACATACGAAAGGATCCATCCTTAAGAGGACGGGTGAACAATATGGGGAAGAGCTTGGCTGAACCAAACCCTTCTCAAGAAGCTCATTTACCTACTTCATGATCTCCTCTTTTTGGGAAGCACTTACACGATAGGCTGGCCTATTAGGTGGTGAGCTACCCGGCACAAGATCAATGCAATGATCTTCCGGTCATACGGGTAGCAACTCATTGGTAACTCATCAGCAAAACAATCATTGTACTCTTGTAAGAATTTCAGCCTATCATTACTGAGAGTGTTTACATGTATATCATTTTCCTCAACATGATCCCGTACAAAAATCAAGTACGCAAAAACACTCTTTTTCATTACTTTCTTAATTTGTACATGAGATACAAGGAGAATGGTATCACCCTCTTCACCAGCATCAATTACATGCCTCTCGGCCTTTATGCATGAAGGTAATCCTATTGGTCTTGTAAGCACGGATCAATGCCTTTCAAGCAATACATCATAGCCATTCCAAGCAATACATCATAGCCATTCAAAGGAGCCACAAGAAAATCCTCATGATCCACATAGCCTTGAATGTGTATGCGCAACTTGCCAATAATAGGCATGACCTACACTTCTCTACCAACAAAGGCAACCCCTGCTTCAATTTGAGGACCCATGTCCTCCACTTCAATACCCAATGCAGCTGCCATCTATGTAGATATGAAGTTCTCAGTTGCACAATCATCAAACAAACAAAGCGGACTGATTCTTAAGCTGTCCCCAACCTTTACATACAACCCTGTATTTTCATGTGACGTATTACCTTGCACATCTGGGACCATATGTACATTGGGCTTTAATGCATTTGCATTATCACGCTTCTTCTTGTTTGGGCATGCATTTGCAATATTCTCGTGCTACCACAAGTAAAGCATTTCCCCTTGCTCATATATTGCTTTTTCTGCTCCGGAGTGAGACCATGGTCTCACACTTTGAAGGAACACTTCTTGGTAGTGTTATTTTCAACCTTTGGGCCATTTTTATCTTGGTTTTGATCCTTTTTAGGTGGCTATTTATTATTTTGCAGGTTTTGGACAACCCTTTCTTTGCCTTGAAATGAGGGTTTAGCCTTGTTGGATCGACTCAATTTGAGTTCCAATTGCTCGGTGGCGACTGCGATTAGTTGGTGTAAGGTGTGACCAAGATACATTTGTAGTCCCGCTTTGTACACGGGTTGCAATCCCGATTGAAACCTTCTCTTCCTTTCTGCCTCGGTGACATGCATAAATGGAGACACCCACTTTCCAAAACTTTTGTACATATGCATTCATTGTTTCCCATTTCATTTTGCTTCACCTAATCCCACTTCATGGTTATCTCATTCAATGCATTGGGAAGCAAGAATTGGGCATAGAACCTCTTCTTGAACTCTTCCCATGATCTAACAGGATTCAATGAGAACTTCTCCGTGAGCCACCAATGGGCAGCAGTGCCTTTCATGAAAATGCTTACATGCCGGATCATGGATTTCTGAGTGAAATCCTCATCACTGAAAGCAATATCAAACTGGGCAATAAAAGCAAGTGTCTTTGATGCATCATATTCCCCATGATATGCGTCAAACTTCACAGATTTGTCTCCAGCTTTGAAGTCACAAGACTTTGATGCATGTGTCTGCATCTCAACATGTTTTCTCCATGTTTGTCCATTGGGACAACCCTTGTGACTCGCATCATTTTAGGAGAAAAAGGTGATGCATAAGGCATAAATACATGTGCCCTCTAAGCATGAGGCATGGCTGGCACCTCAACATGCATTGGTGCATTTTAAGCCATAGCTTCTCCCTCACGAGTACACTCGAAGGCATGAGTGGCATGAGATATACGCGGAATACCTACAGCAATAGAAAATTGCAGCCCATGTTGCATGTGTTGTGCATGCACATTTTCAACCGGCAATGGCATTTGACATACATTTTGACCACTACCATAAACATTGTATCCTTCACGGGCTACATAAGGTACTACAATCCACCAGGCATTTCCAGGCATGTATACAGAGGCACAAGTCCCAATGAAAAACCAAGTCCACACTATCACATGAGTGGCATCCATCCCCGGCATATACAACTGCCATGGACACCAGTCCAATGTACATACATGATGAGAAAGTACAGGTGGACCAATTGGGTAGCCAAATGGTGACATCCCCACCCCAAAATAGACGTGCTCCAGGCAAGTACACGAGGTACCAGACCCAATGGAGCACCAATCCACCAAGCATTTCCGGGCATATACACAAAAGCACAAGTCCCAAAACAGAAAGCCAAGTCCACAGTATCACATGAGTGGCATCAATTCCTGGCATATACAACTGCCATGGACACCAGTCCAATGTACATACATGATGAGAAAGCACGGGTGGACCAATTGGGTGGCCAAATGGTGACATGGAGTGCCAGGTGTAGAGAACTGACAACCAATACCTTTCTGTGAACAAATGTTGTGGAAGGATTTGGAGATAAATTCTCCTCCATTGTCTGAACGGACTTGTCAAACCTTCTATGTGGTCACATTCTCGACCAGAGTCACCCACTTTTGAAAGTGGGAGAAAGCCTTTTTCTACCAAGAGACTCTGTGTGGTCGCATTCTCAAACAGAGCCACCCACTTTTGAAAGCGGGAGAAAGCCTTTTTCTACCAAGAGATACACCCAAACTTTACATGAGAAATCATCAACAATAAGCATGAAGTACTTGGCACCATCCTAGGTAGTAGTCCGCATGGGACCGCACGAGTCCATATGGATAAGCTCCACGATGTGAGAAGCCCAATGAGTAGCCTCGTGAGGGAAAGACTCTCTATGTTGCTTGCCATGCAAACAAGCCACACAAGTGGAGTGGGAGGATTTTAGCTCCGAAAGACCCTCAACCATATGCTGAGAAGACAGCTGTTAAAGAGAAGCATAGTTCAAGTGCCCGTAGTGAGCATGCCACAACGTTGTATCCTTGTGAGCTACCAAGGCATAATAGCTTTGAAGAAGTTGTAGCAAATGAGACTATGACTCATTCAAAGATTCACCAAAGTCCTTCAGCCTATAAAGACCGCCTTCCTGTACACATTTGGCAACAATCTGCAAGGTGCTAGTGGCAATGATCTCAAGAACTAAACTCTTAAAGTAGACACCATAGCCTTCCTCTGCAATCCAAAACACTGAAAGCAGATTGCTAGAGAGCTTGGAAACATAAAGCACATCCTAGATAGTAGAAGGCTGGCCAGGAGAAGAGTTGAGTCGCACGTTACCCACACAAGAGGTCCCAAGGTTGGAAGCATCACCAATGGACACCTTCGAAGAGCTAGGCCGAATATCATGCAGAATGGACCTGTCATGAGTCGTGTGAGTAGTGCACCCACTATTAACCACCCAATACATAAGACATGAGGTGGTAGACATGAACAGTCTCATAAGTGAGGGAAGCAATAGGAAGACTAGACTATGGGAAAGAGGAAGGCAAGCCCGCCTATTTATAGGTAAGTAGGGCTAGCCGACTGGACACTTGAAACTGGCCGACTGGGCATGAAGTACCCGACCTGGGAAAAAATGCCAGAAAAATACACAACCAAGGGCCATGAAAAGGGACCAAAAGGGGACTCCAATGATGAGCAGAATATGGGGATGAATGTGCTAACACCCCCTCTCAGCACCAGATGCTGAACATACTCCGAGAAGCCGAAGATGAGGAACCAAGGAAGCCTGAGAAACCGGCTTGGTGAACAAAACTGCTGCATTCTCCGCTTAAGGACAATAATCCAAACGTAAATCGCCATCAAGAACCTGTTCACGAACATAGTGATAGTGTATCTCAATGTGTTTCGTATGAGCATGAAACACAAGGTTCTTGGCCATGGCAATGCAACTCTAATTGTCACACCAAAGAAGAGTAGATCCGGTAGGCTCCCCCAATAATCTCCGCAACCAAATTGCCTCACATGCAGCATAACAAACTGCACGATACTCCGCCTCTGTAGAGGAAAGTGCCACAGTAGGCTGCTTTTTACTGCTCCATGAAATGGCTCTAGACCCAAGTGAAAAAACACATCTAGTGGTCAAACACTGAGTATTTGGATCTCCAGCCTCAGACCATCCACGAAGAGTGCATCCTTGGCCATAGAAGATGCCAAAGTCCAAAGTGCCACGTGAAACCGGCCTTCAGAAATCTGACGGGCGGTGAAACAAACACTCGCACATAAAACACTTCAACGCCATTGAGGACCTAGAAAAGGAAAACAAACAGGGGGAGCTAGAGTGCTCCTGCAAACAGTACACGGACACCGATTGGCCAAAAAACGCAGTGGCGTCCCTTGCGGTATTTCTTTAATTGATTATAAGAGCTTTGATTACAATAAGGCTGGGAACTCAGCCGTCACAGTAGAACTCCTGAAGCCTGCAAATACCCTGTATCATGGCTTCATATCCACTCGGCATCCACAAACAAGTCCAGTCATTGTTCACATCAAAAGACTCTCACACATTGAGTCTTGCATACAGAAGCCTTCTCCCATGATCAGGGCTGCCACAACCATCCATAGCCTCTCACCCTATGAACAGCATCACACCCTGACACATCCAGTGCTTCTGCATCACAACAAAGACTCCCAAACTGTTTCTCAAAAGAGAACTCCAATCACAGCATAGCATACAGTCGACACACCTGTACCAACCCTCTCTACCTTCCAAGGGTACTATCCATCTCTATCATGGATTCCCTGTCCC
Organism: Cibotium barometz; assembly: GCF_041138505.1. Taxonomy (NCBI): domain Eukaryota; kingdom Viridiplantae; phylum Streptophyta; class Polypodiopsida; order Cyatheales; family Cibotiaceae; genus Cibotium; species Cibotium barometz. The sequence continues at coordinate 48,707,548 of NC_141049.1, forward strand.
CTGCCCAATCAGTAGCAAGGCTGTACCAAACATGTGTTCATTCCTGTACCTTCTGCCTGCATGTGACCTATCTCCTGGAGAAATCCAAATACATGTTTCCTCGAGAAACCTACGACCTGTTTCTACATGAAACCCTTAGGCTTGTTTCCCTTTGAAACTTTTGTCCTGTTTTCATATAGAACCATTCACAACACCATTCAACAACAGTGCCAACAACGGCATACATCTAGTTACCTGTTCCCTCATGAAACATCTAGAAACATAGAAATGCCCATAACTATAGGTCCCTCTGTTCCTTTCTTGCAGGAAGAAAGCAATCTGCTCCATGGGTATGCTCCCATGTGAGCTTGCATCACTCCCATGCCAAGAAACATAACCAGGTGACCTTGTAATTGCAGCCAATATCCCATATACACAGTGAACTTGCAGCCAAGTAAAACAGCCCATAAACAGTCTCAAAACATTCCTGTTGCAAGGAGGATCAGCACACTTGTGCACCTCTGTCCCAGCAGCCACCTATGGGTGAGAGGAGCTGTACACTACAATCCAACTGAAGTCTCATATGCGCTGCCAAAGGCCTGCATGGTCTTCTGCAGTGTTATCCTCTTGCGGACCAGCCCTATGACCATCTGCGCAAGCAATCCCTGCTGCGTGTACCTCTGCAGTCCTGGCCACCTGTGTGTCCAGAGCAACCAGCCCCTGGCCACCTGTGTGTCCAGAGCAACCAGCCCCTGGCCACCTGTGTGTCCAGAGCAACCAGCCCCTGGCCCCCTGACTGTTTGCAAGGGAGAGAAAGAGAGAATTCTGCCCGACTGAACCTCCTGCTGCCCGCCTACAGTTCTGCGCTGCTTTCCACGAGAGAGGAAGATGCATGCTGCAGCCCTGCTTTTCAGTCCAGCCACATGCAGTCCAGCCCTCCGTTTGCAAGAGAAAGAGAAGGAGTCGGCAGTTCAGCCCTCCGTTTGCAAGAGAAAGAGAAAAGTAGGCAGTTCAGCCCTCCACCTTTTTACCACTAGAAAGGCGCCTCCCTGTAGCCCGTCAGCCCCTCTTCAGAAAAAGCACACACGTGGCCCCCCATAATAGCATATGGGCCACGATCCCTCCATAAAAGGTGTTCTTTTACTTTTAATGCTTTTAAAGCTTTGTCCCCTCTAACCCTTTGTCCCCTTGGGTTATGTGAAGGGACTTTAATCACTTGGCCCCAAACTGGTGCCATTCACACTGTCCACCATGTCCCTGTGCACACCTACATACTGTCCAGAGAAAAACATAGGGTCGTGACACCACGCAAGTACCAAAGAACTCTGAGAGCACACCGCCAATGCTGCTGACGGGGTTTGGATGTGAAAGAACTCAGTAAGCTGACTACGAAACAAACGTCCAATCGGGAGTAGGTCAACCAAACCAAACAACTAACGAGAACCCGATACTGTCCCTGATTAATCCCTGGAGAAGCATCAAGAAGAGAAAGCTTCTCACTAGTATCCATAGGAGAAGATACTGATCTGCATCCAATCATCTGAAATCTGTCAAGTATCTCCCATGTGTGCTTTTGCTGAGAGAAGAAAATGCCCTTAGGGATCCGTCAAATCTCAAAGCCACGAAAATAATGTAAAAGGCCAAGATCCGTCATCTCAAACTCCGTCTCCAAAGCAATCATGACTAAACGGATTCTCACATAATAAGAACCTGTAAAGATGAGGTCATCAACATAGACCACAATGATAATAATCAACCCCCTCTCAAGGAGGATATAAAGGTTCGAATCTGCATGAGAAAGGCGCAGGCCGAGATTCTGAAAGAACTCATCAATCCGCTGGTACCAAGCCCGCGGAGCCTGCTTCAGACCATATAAAGCTTTCTTCAGCCAATACACCTGATCTTGATTGCCTGGAACAACAAATCCCAACGGCTAATCAACATAAACCTCCTGTGTAAGCTCTCCATTCAGAAAAGCCGACTTGACATCCATCTGGAATACGGGCGATCTATGATGTCCTGCAAGACAAGAACACTACGAATGGTAGTCATCTGAGCCGTCGAAGCGAAGGTCTCATCGAAGTCGACTCTAGGATGTTGAGCATAACCCTTGGCAACCAACCTCACCTTGTGCTTGTCCAAGCTGCCATCAGCTCAGAACTTCGATTTGAAGATCCAGCGCACCCCAATCACCTTACGCTGTAGTGGCCTAGGCAGCAAAGTCCAAGTGCCATTCCGTTCAATAGCATCCAACTCTGCCTACATAGCACGACACCAAGGCTCATGTGAAAGAGCCTCGTCCACAGAAGTGGGATCAAAAGGACCATGAATAATAGAGGACATAAGAGCATAGTCAACAAACATGTTGCCCTCATGAATTGTTTCCCTGAAACTCTGGAAGATCGCCTGAGAGAACCAGGCGGAGGAGCAGAAGAAACCTCACACCCAGAATCACGAACTATCTAAAAATACCATCCAGACACAGATCTGCTCGAACTCGCTGGAGGAGGAGCAGAGTCATCATCATCTGACCGAGAATCCACAGCTGGAGGTGTAACAGAAGCAGAGGGAGGAGAAGGAGGCGGAGGCGGAGGCGGAGGCGGAGGCGGAGGCGGAGGCGGAGGCGGAGGAAGAAGGAGCTCACCACCCCCCTCTGAAGATGTAGGAGTCACGACATCACGACTCACAACAACTTTGCCGGCCTGTTGATCATATAGACGATATGCCTTGGACACAGTACTGTATCCGAGAAAAGTCATGCGCTGAGACTTCGAGTCCAACTTGGAGCGATGCTCCTTAGGCACATGTACATACGCCGAACAAACAAATACTCAGAAATAAACAACAAAGGTCATATGGAGTTTTATTTGGAAGAGCAGCAATAGGAGACCTGTTCTGAATGTAGACAGCAATAGAAGCCGCCTCAGCCCAAAAATGTCGGGGTAACGAAGAATGCTCAAGCATAGCACAGGCCATCTCCATAATGGTCCTATTCTTCCTCTCTGCAACTCCATTCTATGATGGAGTATATGTTGTAGTAAGCTGTCTCTCCGAATGCCATGAGCCTTGCAATATTGCTGAAACTCCTGCACCCACTCCGTCGGTCCTGAGAGCCTTGACCGACGAACCGGTCTCTTTTTCCACCTCAACCCTCCAATCACAAAAGTGCTAAAAAGCCTCGTCCTTGGACTTCAAAAAGAAGACCCAAGTATATCTGGAGAAGTCATCGACCATCATGAGCATGTACAACGCCTTACTCAAAGACGCGGTACTCATAGGACCACATAAGTCTGCATGAACAAGAGCAAGTGATGTCGAAGATCTGTGTGCTGAACGAGTGCACAGAGCGGAAGCAAAGTGGCACTAGAATGTGCTAAACAGAGAGTGCAAGAGAGAGAGAACTATGCTGAATATATTGAAGCAAAACAGTCCCAAGTAAGAGACACAGATAGTCTCATAAGTGAGGGAGCAAAATATGTACAAGACTGAATAGGAAAAGAGAGGCCAGCACCCACTATTTATAGTAAGGGAAGGCTGGCCGACTGGAGCTGCAAAACAGGCCGACTGGAGCTACTGGACATGGCCGACTGGTAAATGCCAGAAAGGCTGGGAAAAATCCTAGAAAAATAGCAGAAAAAAGGGGTGGCCAGCCCACAAGCAAGGGCCATGCAAAAGGGACCAAATGGGCACCATAAAAGAGCATAATCTAGGGATGAATATGCTAACACCCCCTCTCAACACCAGATGCTGAACAAACTCCGAGAATCCGAAGATGAGGAGCCAAGGAAGCCTGAGAAACCGGCTTGGTGAACAAATCTGCGGCATTCTCCGCGGAAGGACAATACTCCAAATGCAAATCTCCAGCAAGAACCCGTTCACGAACATAGTGATACTGAATCTCAATGTGTTTCGTACGAGGATGAAACACAGGGTTCTTGGCGCTGGCAATGCAACTCTGATTGTCACACCAAAGAAGAGTAGATCCGGTAGGAGGACAGCCAAGCTCCTCCAATAATCTCTGCAACCATATCGCCTCACATACAGCATAACAAACTGCACGGTACTCCGCCTCGGTAGAGGAAAGCGCCATAGTAGGCTGCTTTTTACTACTCCAAGAAATGGCTCCAGACCCAAGTGAAAAAACACAACCAGTGGTCCAACGCCGTGTATCTGGATCTCCAGCCCAATCTGAGTCAGACCATCCAACAAGAGTGCGTCCTTGGCCATAAAAGATGCCAAAATCCAGAGTGCTACGCAAGTACCGAAGAGCTCTGAGAGCACACCGCCAATGCTGCTGACGGGGTTTGGATGAGAAGGAACTCAATAAACTGACTGCGAAGCATATGTCCAATCGGGAGTAGGTCAACCATACCAAACAACCGACGAGAACCCGATACTGTCCTTGATCAGTCCCTGGAGAAGCATCAAGTGAAGAAAGCTTCTCACCAATATCCATAGGAGAAGATACTGGTTTGCACCCAGTCATCTGAAATTTGTCAAGAATCTCCCAAGTGTACTTCTGCAGAGAGAAGAAAATGCCCTTCGAGGTCTGCCAAATCTCAAAGCCAAGAAAATAATGCAAGAGGCCAAGATCCGTCATCTCAAACTCTGTCTCCAAAGCATCCATAACAAAACGGATCCACACAGAATAAGAACCTGTAAAGATGAGGTCATCAACATAGACCACAATGATAACAATCAACCCCCCTCTCAAGGAGGATATAAAGGTTCGAATCTGCGTGAGAACGGCGCAGGCCGAGCTTCTAAAAGAACTCATCAATCCGCTCGTACCAAGCCCACGGAGCCTGCTTTAGACCATATAAAGCCTTCTTCAGCCGATACACACGATCCTATTTGCCCGGAACAACAAATCCTGGCGGCTGATAAATATAAACCCCCTGTGTAAGCTCTCCATTCAAGAAAGCCGACTTGACGTCCATCTGGAAAACGGGCCATCTATGATGTCCTGCAAGTGCAAGAACGGTGCGAATGGTAGTCATCCGGGCCGTCGGAGCGAAGGTCTCATCGAAGTCGACACCAGGGCGCTGAGCATAACCCTTGGCAACCAACCTCACCTTGTGCTTGTCCAAGCTGCCATCAGCTCGGAACTTTGATTTGAAAATCCAACGCACACCAATCACCTTACGCTGCAGAGGCCGAGGCACCAAAATCCAAGTGCCATTTCGTTCAATAGCATCCAGCTATGCCTGCATAGCATGACGCCAAGGCTCATGTGAAAGAGCCTCATCTACAAAAGTGGGATCAGAAGGACCATTAATGATTGTAGACATAAGAGCATAATTAACAAACATGTTGCCCTCATGAATTTGTTTCCCTGTAACTCTGGAAGAACGCCGAAGAGAACTAGGCGGAGGAGCAGAAGGAAGCTCACGTAACCCAGAATCATGAACTGTTTGATAATACCAACCAAGTACAGATCTGCTCGAACTCGCCGGAGGAGGAGCAGGGTCATCATCATCTGACTGAGTATCCTCAGCTAGAGGTGTAACAGAAGCAACGGGAGCAGGAGGAGGAGGAGGAGGAGGCAGAGACGGAGGTGAAGGAAGAAGAAGCTCACCACCCCCCTCTGAAGATGTAGGAGTCTCGTTGAACACCACATCACGGCTCACAACAACTTTACCGGCCTAAGGATCATAAAGACGATATGCCTTGGACACAGTGCTGTATCCGAGAAAAGTCATGCGCTGAGACTTCGAGAGCAGTGCTCCTTAGGCACATGAACATACGTCGTACACCCAAATATCCCGAAATGAACAACGGAGGGCTTCTCACCATGAAAAGCCTCATATGGAGTTTTGTCGGGAAGAGCAGCAGTAGGAGACCTGTTCTGAATGTAGACAGCAGTGGAAGCCGCCTCAGCCCAGAAGCGTCGAGGTAATGAAGAATGCTCAAGCATAGCATGGGCCATCTCCATAATGGTCCTATTCTTCCTCTCGACAACTCCATTCTGTGATGGAGTATATGATGTAGTAAGCTATCTCCAAATGCCATGTGTCTTGCAATATTGCTGAAACTCCTGGGATGTGAACTCCCCCCCCCCATCGGTCCTGAGAGCCTTGACCGAGTGACCGGTCTCTTTTTCCACCTCAGCTTTCCAGTCACAGAAGTGCTGAAAAGTCTCATCCTTGGTCTTCAGAAAGAAAACCCAAGTATACCAGGAAAAATCATCCACCATCACGAGCATGTACAACGCCTTACTCAAAGACGCGGTACTCATAGGACCACATAAATCTGCATGAATGAGAGCAAGTGATGTCGAAGATCTGTGTGTCGCCTCCTTCGGAAAGGTGGCTCGGTGTTGCTTCCCCTGTAAACAAGAGGAACAAGCAGACGACGGAGCCTTGATGGTTGGTAATCCCTCAACCAACAATCGAAGCTCGCTGCAGAAGCTGATAGCTCAAATGGCCAAACCGAGCATGCCAAAGAGTAGAAGAAGCACCAGAAGAAAGCAGAGCGATCAACTTGTAGAGACCACTATAGCTCTCCGTCTCCAACATCCAAGCTCTCCCTCTCCAAGCTCACCCTCTTCAAGCTCTCCTTCTCCAACATCCAAGCTCTCCCTCTCCAAGCTCACCCTCTCCATTGTCCAAGCTCTCCTTCTCCAACATCTCCATCCCGATTCTCCGTCTTGACTCTTTCTCAAGCTCTACCATCCATCTCAAGCTCTACTCTATCACTATGGCATCCTCTTCTCAAACCCCTTCCTCTCCTCAACCCGGGTCCGCCGCCGCCTCCACCACTTCAACACCCGCTCCATCACGAAGGAGGAGGCCCGCCGTACATCGATGGAGTTGGTGGGATGAGGTAGAGTGCTCGCAATACGGTCAAGGGGGTGGTTCAAGACCATGGGTATGTAAGCTTTGCGGCTACAAGCGAACCGGCGGTGCCCACAAAGTGCGTGCTCACTTCTTGCATGAGCCCGGCAACGAAGTGCAATTTTGCAAGGAGGTTTCGGCCGAGAAGAAGAAGGAGCTCCTTGAAAAGCTTGTGGTTTATCGCCATGTCCACCTCCTCTTTCAATTGAGGGTTCCAATTCTCATCAAGAGTACTTTGGCGTCCCCGGGAAGCGGATGCCTCTCTTGATAAACGAGGTACATGCGGCGTTGATGTCCTCACAAAGGATGTGGGGTCGATGGCCACTTGAGGATTGCGTTTTGCCAACTCGGCCGCCTCGTGGCACGATTCCTCTTTCATGACCACATAGCATTTCGGGCGGCACGGTAAGTCCTTGGCACTATGCTCATGTACTATTCAAATATCATGCTCTAAAGACTAAAACTTAAAAGACTAAATGATGGTAAAAATCTGAATTTTGTTTGTGTTTTGCATATGGTGTTTTGGATAGATCTCCATACTTTCGGGCCATGTGCAAATTGATAGCGGAGTATGGACCCTCTTATGTTCCCCCCTCTTCGGAGACCATCCGCACCTCTCTCCTTGAGAAGGAGAAGGCAAGTGTGGAGGTGGCGGCCAACCACATGAAAAAGCAATGAGCTGAAAATGGTGTTACCCTCGTCGTTGATGGGTGGAGTGACACTAGAAAGCGCTCCATCCATGGACTTGTTGCCTACTCACGAGGGGAGACATACTTTGTCGACTCCCATGATGCTTCCGGGACGGGGAAGAGTGTAGAGATACTTGCTGCGGAGTGGGCAACAACACGAGAGACGGTGGGGGCAGAGAATGTCATTGCCATATGTGCAGATGGAGAACCGGCAAATAGGGCGGCGGGGACAATTCTCCAAGCAACTTATCCTCGCATCACCGTGTGCTTTTGCATGGCCCATTGCCTCAACAACCTTATCAAAGACATAGGGGCCTTGGATTGGGTTGCACTTGTCATTGAGGATGCCAACAAAATAGTGACCTTTGTCCTCAACCATCAAAGGGTGCAGCACGAGTTTTCCAAGAAGTCAAGCCTCTCTCTTCTTAAGTATTCCGAGACGAGGTTTGCACTCAACTTTATCATGCTAGGCCGCTTGTGTACATGTAGTGGGGCATTGAGGGGACTCTTCCTCAGTGATGAGTTTGCACGCACTTCAGAGGCTTCCACGACAGTTGGCAAATTTTGCAGGGAAAGGGCGGACGATGCGGCATGGTGGGAGGAGACCAAGGCGCTTGTGGAGATGGTGCAACCGATTATTGATCTCCTTAGGGTAGTGGATTCCACTCAACCATGCATTGGCAAAGTGTACGAGGCAATGGATCGCATGACAAAGAAGCGAAAAGCAATGTTCAAAGTCAAGCCTCACTATAAACAGGTCAAATCCCTATGTTTGAAAAGGTGGCAAGCCTACCACTCTCCCCTCCATGCTGCTGCCTACATTGTTGATCCTAAGTTTCAAGGCAAAGGGCAACACAAGGACAAAGAGGTGAGCAAAGGCCTTCAACAAACCTTGGATCGCCTTTACATTAGTGAGGAGGATCGCCGCACAATCAAGGACCAATTGCAGATTTATAGAGAGAAGCGGGGGGCTTTTGGTTTGGCAGATGCACAGGCGGACCGCTTCAAGGTAGGGTCTGCACTTTGGTGGGAGGATTATGGTGCGGAAACTCCAAAGTTGCAGGAATTTGCTGTGCGCGTACTCTCACAGGCTTGCAGTAGCAGTTGCCTAGAGCAACTCTGGTCAGTTTATAGCCACATTGCCTCTAAGAAGAGGAACCGCCTTGGTGTACAGCGTCCAAATGATTTGGTATTTGTCAGTGCCAACTTGCGAATGCTTTGCAAGGGCTTGACAAAGAAGGCAGATCCTTTCACCGAATGGGAGCAGGCACAGCAGGACCCACATCTCTCTGATCAGCAGAGGGCCGAGATTTTAGAGGAGCTTGAGGTTGTGCCCGAGGCATTGTCCCCCCCACCTCCCCCTCCCCTCCCACTTGAGGACCAGCCTATGGAGGACTTCACTGAGGAGGTCACGATTGATCTTCACCCATTTCAGCCTCTTGCCTAGTCTCTTGAGTCTAGAGTCTCGAGTCTCGACTCTTGCCCCACTTTTTTGCTAGCAATCTTGTATCTGGGCACTTAGTCATTTTGCCTTGAGTGTACACCCTCCTTGGGCCTTTCATTATGCCATTTGGCATTTTTGTTTAGATTGTACACTCACTTTTGTTTATCACGCCATCGGCACCCCATTATAGTTTTTTGCTAATACGACTATGCATTTCTCCTCTTTTTGGTGCAATTTTGTGCTTAATGTCTTGGTTTCTAAGTGTAAATCAAGTGTGTTAAAAAAATTTGCAAAAAAACAATCGTTTTCAGATTGCCGTTTTTTCCACCGTCCCCAGGACGGCCTTTTGCCCCGTCCCCGTCCCGTTCCCCGTCCCCGTCCCCGTCCCATGTTTCTATGCTTTCATCTTCGAGATGAAAGCAGATAAAGATGGAAAGGCAGAAACTGATAAGTTCATAAGTTGCTTTTCCAACTCCAAAATCCGACCTGGAGACTTAATCTCATAGAGATCTACAAAAGCCTTCCAAACTTCATGTGCAGCATCTGTTGTACGCACATGAGAGAGAACAGCATCTTGAAAGTTCAACATCAGAAAGGAGAAAACGCGTCGATCATTCGACTGCCAAATATCAATCTCTGCTTGAGTCGCACCACCGGAAGCAAGGGTGGGAGGGGTGGCATTGGCTGGTGTAACAAGCCAATCCCAAAGATCCATGCCACGCAAGGCCGATTTCACCTTCACCTTCCATACGGTGTAGTTGGAACCATCCAACTTGGCAGACTACATATGAAGAGAAGTCGGTGCAGCCATCTTATGGGATTGTGGACCTCTATTTTTTATACTACCCTCCAGGGGCAGTCGGCCAGCATAAGAGCAGGCGGCCAGCAGCATATTCCCACGACTAAGCAAAATAAGCATTAAATGCTCAAATAAATCCAAATGCTGCGTAAATTCCCTAGCAAGCTGGGGAGGCCGGCGCTTGCTTCTAGAAGGCTGGGCATAGCCTTTGCCCACAATCCATGGGCTAGGCAGCCTGTATGGGCTGCCCCATACTTGCCCTACAGCCCTATGAAGGCTGCAACCTCCTGAAAATGGCCTTATTCTTGCCTTAGGGCTGTCCTACAGCCCTTCCATGGCTGGTGGGTCCAGCCTGGGCCTTCCTCACCCTCATGGGGGTGGTTCTACACCATTCCCATGCCCACACTCAGCTCCGGGGTAGCTCTATGGGCTGGCCCCTTGTCCTAAACATAATCTACTCAGTGATCTGGCATCCGGTACCATACCAGATACACAGAACCACTGACATCATTCTAGAGGGAGACTCAGCGCGGACTGGCACTGTTTCATGTGCAGGACAGTGCACATCTGACCTTGGACTCATGTGCAAGACAATGCACACCTGACCTCGGACGACTGAGATGGATCCTTGCTGACTCGTCCCGGACTAGGCTCACATGGGACCAGTTCACCATCCCAAGTCCTTCACCTTCTGTACAGAAATGTCTACATGGCATCCAAGTGCGGGATGCACGTGACACGGAGGCTGAAATTTGAATACTCTCCCCATGTATCTAGAGAGGTAATGGCCGGAGGCAGGGATTGCTCTCTAAGCAATCTCCAGGCCTCCCCAAAATCCTGACTCAAAAACAACTGATAGATGTCTCTCTCCAGCCGAGCTAAGAATGCTCTCTTCTTCCGCCGAATGAGGGAACGGAAGATGATGCGTGACTGTCTATATGTAGTAACACCTGTGGCCACCTCTCTCTGTAGCCGGGCTCTGAGCTCCCTACAATCATCATCATACCAACTGTTCTGGGGCATGCTCCCAAGACGTGGTCGTACGGTGGGCTGCGTGTGTGGGAAGGCCATCGCTGCAGCTGTATGTAAAGCCTCTATCAGGATCTGTGTGAGCTCTGCTAATGGCCTCTGTGGATCCTCTGCACTCAACAAGCTGTAGATCTCTGCGGTGTATACTCCATCAGTCTCTCTACAGAAGGTATATCTCGGGTGATAGGAGGACTGCCCAACCTGGCGGGTACTGTAGAGAGAGAGAGAGAGAGAGAGAGAGAGAGATGGATGTATATTCAATATATTCATATAGTAAAAAAGGTACATCAATCTGGCTGCCTTAGGTCTATCTAATACCCAATCTCCATAGGGGAGAGATGTCTAACAATGCCGCCCAAAGTTATGCCTTTAATAGGCTCTTGGCACACAAACTCAACTGGCCGACCTGCTATCGGCTAGTTCCATGGACAACAGAAATTCATATATGCTGCCGACTTCATCTACAGGCCCCTATCCACATGGCTGACTGTTGTCCTTTGCATATGTGGAGATCTTCTGTATAAAGCCGATCCCTAATCTAAAGTTTATCTGCTGCAAACCAGGGATTTAGCATTGGATTAGCATGTCCATGTGCATGCAAATGACAATCCTATTTGGTGCCACTGTGCTCTTGTAGAGATTGATGTTGGTGGACCGTGCTTTCTCCCAAGAAACCAAAAAGCTCTCCGACATCTGCTGAAACTCCATGTTTTGTACTTGTCACCGCAGATGTACTTGAAGAAAACAAACACACCTACCTTTGTAGTCAAGAACTATGTGAAGATTTTTATCCTTGCACGATGGAGGAAGGGTGGGTGTAGCCAATTGACTCGGGCAGGAAGCCACATATACCCGGATGTATAAAATGCTGCCCTATCTGCCCCTCCATCCAGCACCCCATTGGATGCGCCCTTCTGCTGTGTTTTGCTGATGTATATGGCCACCTACTATATGTTGTCCTACAACCTGAATAGGCTGCGTTTTTGCCAGATCTGACCGCCTACTGTGTGCTGTCTTGCAGCCTGCATAGGCTGCGTTTTTTCTGAATCTGGCTGCCCTTATGCTCTCCCAAATCTGACCTTTGAGTGCCAACAATTGGATCCCACTGATGCGCCTTCTTCCACTCCTCTCTGGCTGTGTTTGACGCACCAACAGGCCGCCTTGCTTGCTTGCTCTGTCCACCCTCTACTTGGTGCGTTTGGCCCTCTTTCTTGCCCTTGGCTGAGTGCCCCTTGCACACACAAGCGCTATACAGAATTTGCAAAACACAGGCTTGATGAAAAAAGTCACAAACCAGAGTGAAAACACTGACGATGATGAGGTTCTCCGCGCGATGAATCTAAATGCCCTCATGAGATTTAAAAAATGCAACCTTTCTTCTATCAAAACCTAACGCTCTGACACCAATGTAACATAGGTGCTTGTGGAAGCGTGTTTATGAATTGATTGATTCCGGTTAGAGCCTAATCAAAGACTTGAACCCATGCACAAACTGCTTCTTCTTCATGCTCAATACACAGTAAAGAGAGATGACCTAATCTACCATGTACTACTAACATGAAATATATACAATGCTCAACAAAGATACTCAATGGCGGCACTGCTCCTAAGTTCTCAATAACTCAATGATGACTCACTCATCAATGAAAGAATACAGCTAGAGCCTAGACTCCTATAGTGTCTAACATTGGTGAGTTAGCTACCAACTCACCAACCCTAATAATAATGTCCCACTAAGTGTGTTCACACAATAACCCAGTGACTCTGTCCACATTGGGCTGCTCATTGGTGCCTAGACAATATTACAATGATCTGGCACAATAGCCCTTACAAAGAATCTCACGCCAAGGGGGAAGAATGAACGAATTGAGGCTTTTGCAAGGGAGGTTACAACCAACGCAATGGAAAAGATCGTGACAGCATCAGCAAAGGCCACGATGGAGTCGCCTAGTGTTGTGGAGCAACCCAAAACCAAGAGTATTAATCCAAGTGACGAAGAGCTTCCAAGCCAAGAGACGTTCCTCAGTGACGCTATCACAAATAGGGAGACTTCAGCAAAGGGACTATTGCCCAAGATGCCAATGCCCGAACATGAACAGAAGCTTGGATCTCTCAAAATTCCGTTCGGAGTAGGATGAGAGGAAAGCATTCCTCCCACCCCGTTGTACATACTGGCACCTTGTGTTAGCCACATAGCTACCAGCACTACTTCTGACACATGTTTATGGCATAGGTAGCTAGTTTCTTTTTCAGTTTTTCAGTTTTTCCCATGGATTAATATCTCATGGAGCTATTGCCTTAAGTCTTTGGTCTCATAAACCTTGAGGCCTTTTAATATAAACTTTTTTTCTGTCTCTCTAATCATGGACCATGCCCATTAATGGGCCCAACAGTCAAACTGACAGCCCAACCTGGCCACCATCTAGGCCTAGCCTTGGGTGCATGCCCCATCATCTGTAGTTTGCTATGCCTCCAACTCCCATTCAATAGGTCTTAGATCCTAGAGTGCCCCCTCTAATACAGCCAGCTTTACCTAAATTCACCACCACGTTTTACAATCCCAAGCCTTTCACTACATTCCAAAAGTACAAGAAAATTTGTTTGTTTATTAAAATCCAATACTTAAAGGGCTCCAAAAAACTGACACCAAGATATCCTCCACTGCATAGTTGCCAGGCGTTTTGAAAACGCGTTTCAAACGTGTTTCAAAAAACTGGGAAGTTTCAAATATGTTTTTTTTTTTTTTGCGGGGCAGAGATTTGGCTTTTATATACTTGGATTGTAAATTACCTGTAAATCTTACAGCACTGTTGATGGTGGCCAGCAGTAATCATTCGCTGTGCAAGTTCATGTAATTGAGGAATGATCCTTGGTGGAATGAGAGAACCAATGCCTTCCAATCCTTTGGCATTCTTTCCATTAGCAGGATTTGGAGAAACAGCCTTTCCTGATGATTCATCGCCACCACCCCCTTGACTTCCAGAGGATGCTGTTGAACGCACGGAGTTAGGTAAGCACTCCATAAGTCGAGCACGCTCCAGAGACTTGCTGCAATGAACCCCCAAGAAACATCAACACATGTACAGGGTAACTCCATCTCTTCATTGGACTAAAACCTGGTAAACCTTCAAACACATGGTCCAACTCACCTGTGTGTAGTTAGTAGACCTTTAAATTCTTCCTCCAGCCTCACCATAGCCTTAGAAAGTAGACCATGAGCATGATTCAAGGCAGAATCACTGCTTTTAAAGCTATTATTGAATGTGAAGAACTCAACGTTGCTGCGAAGCTCATCCACAGCAGCCAAGTACCCACCTAAATCTTCATGAGGACCTTCGATTATCTTTGATTCCACCTGCAAAATGTTCCAGAATGTATGTAACCAAGAAAAACAGCTTCCAATTTCATTATCAAAAAACTCTCCGAATGCACCAGCCACCCCCCGTACATCATCAGATGCTGTGATAGCAAGGATGGACTGGTGATATCTTCACGAATATAATGACCCGGTCTTAGGAAAAAAATCTTAACAATTAAGCCAAAAAAAGGAAGCTGGTCTCACCTTCCGCGACACATCAAACTGTGTAAGGATCTTGTCAGCTACCTTCAGTGTGTTGTCAATGTTTTCATGTGCCTTCCTTATAGCGTGTGTGTGTACCTGAACAGCATCCCCAGCCTGTTAGACAAAGAAGACCACAATGGCCCGAATAACTGAAAGTAAAAACCTTAAAGAAACTCATGCCAGGACCTTTACGCAACAATAATCTGCAAAATGCGGACGGACAGGCTATGAATGGGCATGACTGCTAGCCGTCCCCATCACCAGTCACTTGGTTGTCTGTTACTCTTTTAACAACAATCTCAGCTCATATAATCTCATCTGGACATAAACATAAGCTGTACAATGCTCACAGGCATGTGGCATAAGCCTTAGAATTGTAGGTCCAACTCTAGGCCGGAAGTGTTACCCCCTGCCCTGGTCCCAGCCTCTGCCCCCCTCTCATCAAGCTCTAATACTAAGTTTTGTAAGAAATTTCAGCTTTTGAACATTGAGCATAGGTTGATCTAAGTGTTGATGGGGAAAAGCCCATCAAGCTTGAATGTATCGCCCCGCGCCACCTCTTGCCCTCCCCCTTCTCATCAAGCTTCGATAGTAAAGTTTGTTAAAAATTACAGCTTTTGGATGTGTGTAACAGTTTTAATCATGAATTGATCTCTGATACCGTGCATTTTGTAACAAAATTAGAGGTCGAAATTGATGTAAGGAGATGTAAGGGCTGGCCTGGGTGGGGCGCATTGCGGCCTCGAGGTCGGAGAGGCGGTGGTCGAAGGAGCCGAGAATGGTGATCATGCTGTCCGTGATGGTCTGGCTCCTGCTCAGGCTCTCCCGCATGAACCTCGAGCGCTCCACCAGGGCCTCGAAGCCCCCCGGAGCCACCATTGCAGCGAAGCACAACAACAGTAGTTGAAACAGTCTGGATGAACGCAACAGCTTTTGTGCCAAAAAGAGAGAGAGAGAGAGAGAGAGAGAGAGAGAGAGAAGCTTTTTTGAGTAGTTTTGCTTTGTAGACTCGCCTACGGCAGTCCCACCTTATGATGGCCCCATCGCTTTGTTTTCCGACACCGGCCGGCTGTCCCTTCTACCGAGACCTTGGAAATTATTTTTTTACCAAAAATATGTTATCCTAAGAGCCATATTATGTTATCCTAAGAGCATGTACGATGGGTTCGCCAGCCCTCATCCCAATCCCGGCGGGGCCCCCTCCACCTCACGGAGGCTGGGTGTGTGTGTGTGTTTCTCAAATTTCCTGTACCTTCGAAAAAAAAATAATAGTAATAACTAAGGGCCCATAGGTTACTTCAAACTTTTAAAAAAAGACACCACATATCTATCAACAATAGGATTCACATTAACAATTCTAAAGCATATTGAAGTACTCTGGCAAAAGCTCTTACAAAACAGATTACCTTGCTTGTCTAATGGGCTCAGAGTGATTCTCCAACAACTCCAAGAGCATGCACCTAGCACATTGCACAAGCTCCAACATCAAGCATTATCATCAGCACAGTACATCCACTCAAGGGAAATGCTTCACCACATCACTGCCCTCACCCCATCAGTAGCACTTTTCGGCAAAGAACAAGCTCCTACTCTCAATCAAATCAGTCCATGAGTATATAATACCTTCGACTATGTTATTTGCCCTTTCAACTCATGAGTTTTTTGAATGATCTAAAATATCAAATTATTTATCTAATAGTGTGAGAAAAAACAGAGGTTAGTGTAATTCCATTAAGTTTTGAGACCTTCAATCTAAAATTTCAAATGTTTTCTTCAAATTTAAAGCATATAAGAAAAATCTTCAAGACTTTGAAGATTTTATTTATTAGTACTTTAATGAAGGTTTTTTTCTCGCATTGATACTATATACATAATATGTGTGTTGAAACTAATCCAAAATATACTGTCTATAAATAGATGAGAATGAGTTGATCGTGTGGTGGGGCTATCCTCCAAATGCCTCTATTTTAACTTCCATAATGATCTTTATTGAACTTAGCCTCCAATGCACCACATTGCTTCGTTGGGTTTGGATGTAAATTACAACTTACACCAACAACATTGGCTAAGATGGATTGGGTGATATATAGTGGTCAAATGCATGAGATAAAGATGGATTGGGTGATATATAGTGGTCAAATGCACGAGATAAAGATGGTAAGCCATTGGCATATGTCATTGTCAACAAAACAAGAAAGGCCTAAGAAGATGGCAAGATATGTGGGGTGACTAGCAATAAAAATGGATGGATTATAAAGCCATTTACCCAATTGAAACGGTAAGCTGATGAGATTACCCATTGATGTGATTGGCTATTAATGACATGTGCTTTTGCACCAAGTTATTGCAACCATGAAACTCATTAGAATCTTTTCAGTGTTACCTGGAGGTATAAATGAAGCATGGCTATGGTAGGGGTGAATCCCAAATATTTATTTTTGCCTTTTTTTTCTTTTCCCCCTTTCCCTTTTTTTCCCTTCTTTTTTTTGTTGCAATGCACTCATCATTAGGGGTAACCTCCTAGAAGTCCCATTCCATGTTAGTCCCCTCAATGAGAATGGTGAAATAGCCCTAAATTTCTAGGTATCCTCCATTAGTGTCACCACAATGTGTCTAGGGGTGATTGAGGGTTGTCCCAAGGATACCCATGTTTATGTGGATACGATGTTGTCACTGGCTTTAGGACTAATCACACAGCTCTTTCCCGTTCCCAACATTCTTTCCCATAGGGAAATCTAGCAAAACTTTGATAGGCTCCTCCAATGGAAGCATGGATGTCTCAATTTCACCTTCACTTTCAGTTTCCATTTCCCATTCACTTTGAGATTGAAGTATTGAATCTTCATTCCTTCCCAAAGAGTTGGTCTAAGGCATAATTCTCCTCATTTTTGTTTTCATCATTTTGAAGAGTACCATTGTGGCTCTCAGTGTGAACAATGGCACTGAAGGACCCCTTACTATGTTTACTGAGACTAATTAGAAGCATGTGAAAACCTTGGAGGTTGCCGTGTGACATCATGGTTTAATGGATTAGTTTTGGTAGAAGGTAGTGTCTCTTCCTCTTGAAAAGGGAATTGCACTCCTCTTCTAGTTGGTTTTGAGGAATCCTCTTGGGTTTAACAAAATGTGGTGACCCAATCAACACTTCAACCAGTTTGAACAAGATTTCTTGAGAGTGTTATTTGCTAAGGCTCTTGTTCTCATCTTGTGGTGGTGGTTTAGGTCTTAGTGCTTTGATGTCAATTGCACTAGTGGAGGTTCTGTAACTCGTTACCTCATCTTATATTTCTTGGATCTTTAGTAGGTTCTCATTGTTCTTTCCCATGCGGTGAGAGAGTGTTTTCTTTTGAGTGCTTAGAAAGTGTCACATACATTGGGTCCTTGGTCTCAATACTTGGGCATTATGTTGCTTCACTTTCTTAGATTTAGGACATTGTGAATCTTTTTTTGGTTCTTGTTTCAAGATATTCTCCTCTATGTTCTTGTGTACAGTGTTCTTTCACAGGCTTTTTGGCTTTCGTCTCTGCACCTTGGCCTGTAAACTGTGTGAGCACATTGAATGGAACCATGGACAAGTGTCCATTCTACACACTTAAGATATTGAGAGTTGGGTATTGTGAGGTAGCTTGTAATAAAGCATCTCTCCTTGGCCAGTCTATAAATAGGTGCTCAATGGCACATCGTTCACACATTGTGTTTGGCATTAAGAATGCAAGAGTGCATTCCACACTAGCCAATCTACAAGCTTGTGTGGTTGGTCCACGATAGTAGAAGCAGTACACTATTTGTCTAATTGCTTCCTTAGTAATTTCTGTTGGTGGAAAATGAGCCAAAAATAAATTACAACACAATAATCAATAAGCATAGAATGAAATTTGCACATGACATAAGGTTGAGTCCAATCTACGTCCACACAAGAGCGAGTCCATGCTTCCACTTGGTGTATTTCAGCGAGACGACATCGACATCGACGCCAGTGACACCAACCTTGTTAGTGCGCGTTCGCATTGACGGGAGCATCCTTCAGTCCTCCAGGCACCAGGTACACGGCTTCGGCCTTGCATTATACCAGTTTTCTGCTCTTCCAGGTTGCTCTTCCAGGTTGCAGGGCGAGTGTAGCCATTCGGCGGCTACGCTCATTGGCATGCATTGAGCAGTCACGTGTATGTTCGTGAGCTGACAGGTCTCGTCACCAGTTTCGCTTGATAAGGTGTATGCATTGAGCGTATGTGCGTGTCCTCTCCAGTTTCGATAGGTTCTCTCTACAGGCTTCGACTCATGTATGCGATTGCGGTACACATTGCTCATTTGTGAGCATTACAGGTCTCATTTGTGTGCATATGCTCTACGTGATCGGATTTCAATTGTAGGTCTTTTGTTTGCGTTACGGATTGGCAGACATTTTGAGCTACGTTGCTCACACGTATGTGACTGTGGATATATGCGCATGAGCTTGAGTTACGCTCAGAGACAGGTACTGTAGTTTGGACACAGATTTGCAGAGGTTTATGCATGTATTGAGTGCGGTTTGATGCGCTTGCTCATGGTTTTGAGTGGGCAATGGATATTTGTTATTTTGGTTTTATAGCCATTCTGCTGCCAGAACTCTGGCGAAATTTTCCCAGGTGTTTTATGCGCATTGGTTGCTGCGATCCAATTTGCGATTGTAGGTTGCACTCAGGATTTGCATGCGGTGTTCTCTGCAGGTGGGAGATTAGTGCGTGTATGCATCGATACCGCACAGCGTGAGCTTGGTGATTAGCTTATGGGATTGCAGTGTTGTGATAGAGCAGGTACAACAGCTCATGTATTGACACTGTGGGAGCTTTACGCTCATTGACAGAGATTGTCTCACGATTTTGCCTGCTAGTTGCTACGTTGTTCTCATAGCAGAGACAGGTGATCGATCAGATTGTGACCTCTCACAGATGCGCATGTTTGATGGGTCAGACTTTGCAGCATGGCGAGAGTGTATGCTTGATGCATTGACACAGCGAGGGTTGCATGGACCATTGAGTGGTGATGCAGGTAGACCTTCTAGTATGTCTGACGTCAGTTGGTAGGAGTTAGATAAGTTGGCATTATCTACGATCCGCTTGTTCCTTGTGGAGTCTATTTTTGCTCTTGTTATGTATGAGACGACTACGAGAGCATTGTGGCAGAGATTACATGAGATGTATGATGGATCTGAGTCATCCAGGACTCATGTGAGACAGAGGCATTCACGTATACGTCGACATGTTACATGTTGGCATTGTGGTCATTCAGGGCACATTCGACTCATGTGAGATAGAGGCATTCACGTATACGTTGTCGTGACGTGGGCGGTGTCGCTGGGAAAGCGCGAGGCTTCTGGCTGTGAGAGTAAGTGGTTGAACTTCAAGGGGTATCACCCGCAAAAGCTAGAACCATCATAAATTTAAGACTCAGCATTACATGGGTAGTCAAAGCTAACGAAAACCTCATGATCCAAGCCAAAAATTGGCATTAACTTAGCTTGATTCATAAAACTCAACACATCAAAACCCAGGAAAACATCTCATAGGTATTTACATCCAAGATTCACGGCCAGCATTGGCACCATAGTCCATATCAAAGACAAAGCTGACATCATCATAGCATGTCATAACATAGGACCTCAGCTTTATGAACCATCACATCATATTCACAATATTGAGCCTTCAAGGCTTATGCATTCACTTTGCATTCCCTCGGATCATAGACACATCAACAATATTTGCCACATGGAGGACCCGCATCAACCTCACAACTTTGCACCACTGTGGCTTTGACATCTGCATATAAGTACATTCCAATAATTCTAATGTATTCCTTCAAACTAAGGATAAGGAAGCCTGTACAGTCATTCCACAGAGCTTCGGATACTGCAGGAAAAAGTTTTGATAACTGATTGAGGCCAGAGTCACGGTCTCATTCTCAATGGGCAAGCCTTCCTTTGCTTCAACAGCCTGGTGTAGACCATCACTCCATCGTCTACCCTGCATGACCCTGCCCGTGAGTTCATCAACAATCACAACTTCTTTACCCCGTACGATATAACTGACATCCTTCAGAAACAGTTCTTTGGCCTTGATTGCATTAAGAAGGTAGGATGCCCACTGCTCTCGAGGATCGTAGAGGTCCTTCACATCCAGAATCTCTTCGGCATCTTCGTAGCCTTGCTCTGTCAGTAGTATCGACTTCTGCTTCTCATCAACAGTATAGTGAATATCCCGTGCAAAAGCTGAAGCTATTTTTGCAGCTTTATAGTACTGTTCACTTGGCTTTTCAGCAGGCCAGCCAAGTTATCTCGCAGATAGTCGAAGCCAAGTTCACTGTTGGTGACATAAGTCACATCACATAGGTAGTTCTCCCTTCTCTGCTCACTGGTCATACCCTCTTTCTAACCATAGGTTGATTAGTCGGGACGACAGTCACTGTCAACTTGTATATCTTTTCAAATTCGGCACTCTCTGTTGCAGCTGTACCAGTCAGCTATTAGGCCACCAGAGAGTCTCCCCTCAGCGCACACGTCGGCCTCTCCTCCAGCAGCACTGCAGTGGCTTTTGCTCACCAACCTGTCGCCGTTGCAGCTGTACCAGTCAGCTATTAGGCCACCAGAGAGTCTCCCTTCAGCGCACACGTCGGCCTCCCCTCTCCTCTGCACACGCAAGGCCTTTTTTATCCGAGGAGGCTCACACACCCCTCTTTTCTTTTTCTGCCCACCGACTTTCAGCAAGCATTTTTTTTCTCTTCTCCCCGGCGGTTTTATCTCTAGGCGGCCCCCTCTCCGACTCGCCAGCCTCGCCCAGCTTCTGGATTTCCAGCTGGCCGCTACTGAAGCTCCCCGCCAACTTTTTTAGGAAGGCACGTCCATTTCTTATTTTATTTTATTTATTTTTATTTATTTGAAAAATGGCCACCTTACAATCTCTTTTCACACCAATGCCCATGCTTTCCTTGGCCACTTCAAATAGCAACCTTGAACGCTCGCTTCTCTATATCCAGACATCCGAGCAGCTGACATCATCTCCATCATCTGACCTCTTACTGACAGGCCTGCAACAAGCTCAAAGCCAATACCGTCCACCCTTAACACCTGGCAACGCATTCCAAAGCAAAACTCTCCACACGCCATACATCCCATATGTACACAGGCGCTTAATCCCATGCATCTGGATTTGCATTTAATAGCCTCTCATGCATGGTTTCACACCATAGACGTGCCGTGGCACGACATCCACCCCCTCTAAACCTGCACATCCTCTGGTATGTGCCACACAGGTCCTGGAACTCACTGCCCAGGCATTATTTGCACACCAACATTGGTATATGTACAAGCATCCAACTAGGTGTCTTAAACCCTTAGCAATCACATCTGAATGGTTCTGCTTTTCCACCTGGATCAAATACCAATCGCTTTTGGCATACGTGCCATATCCTTTGCTCATATGAAGCTCTATCCTCATTTAGATTCCCTGCATATGCATAATTACCCTCATCATTCAAAGTGGAATGCTCTTCAAAATGATTTGCTTCAAAATTTTCCTCAGGCCATGTTTGAAGCCTTTGCACCACATATTGTATGGCCACACCAAATAACAACTGCATTAACAGCATGGAACACACACTTGGTAACATCCCATCCAAATCTACCGTGCCTGGATCCAGCTCTGATAAACATTCATTCTTCTCATCCAAAGAAGGAAAAGCATCAACACATACAAAGTCCAACAAGGCATCATCGAGAATAGCCTCCAGATCTGAATCAATCTCATCACAATCATTTGGCTTACATAACACCTGCACATCCTCACTTGCAACCAACAGTTGACTAGCATCAAGCATAGAAGAGCCCAAAGCTGATGGGGATCTATTATATACCATGAAATCATCCAATGCATCATCTAGGATAGCATCCAATCCA
Organism: Cibotium barometz; assembly: GCF_041138505.1. Lineage (NCBI taxonomy): Eukaryota > Viridiplantae > Streptophyta > Polypodiopsida > Cyatheales > Cibotiaceae > Cibotium > Cibotium barometz. The sequence continues at coordinate 48,729,813 of NC_141049.1, forward strand.
GGATCAATCGTATTGAAGCCATTATCATCTTGCAATCCCACATATTGATTATCATGAACATTCATACCCCCATAGCTATATCCATTTGGTTGCTCATATGCAGCCTCATGAGGCTCTGTGGCCACACTTTGCATATCTTGCACGTTATCTCCCAGTATTTCTTGATACCTGTCTGCAGATGGGCTTAGAATTATGGGTCCCTCACCCAAGTACCCTTGAATCTGTATGTCATTGAACCCTGCATGATCCAAAAAGACAGATTCAATTTTCCTCTCCAAATCATCATCATAAACAGGCTTCCAAGCTCGAGATTGTTGCTCACAAATGTGGTTGCAAGGTAACCCTGACACTGATGACATGTTGGAATTAGGGTTGCAGGAATGCACACACAACTTCAAGAAGATGAGGAAGCTTGAGCACAACACAGTAGTGTATTATGAGTGCCAAAAATGAAAGATACAAGCCCTAGAAGATAATGGGCGTATATACAATGCACGGGGGAAAAAACCTCCTAGTGAGGGAAAAAGTGCCCCGGCGGTCCTAAGTGTGTTCACACACATCACTACTATAATATGGTAACAAATCCCCCCTGGAGTGATGCGGTGAACAAGAGCTAGCACTCATGTATAGGGAAGTGTCTAGCTATGTGGACGAATCTACAAAAGGGAGTAAGCCCAAAGCTTTGCGAAAAGCTTCGAACTTCTCACGAGGCAGAGCCTTTGTGAAAAGGTCTGCAAGGTTATCCTGTGTTGGCACATAAGCCAAACTGATCTCTCCTGCAGAGAGTCTCTCCCTGACATAATGGTAGTGCACCTCAATGTGCTTCGTACGAGCATGGAACACTGGGTTCCGCGCAACTGCCAATGCGCTCTGACTGTCAGTGAAGATGGTGGTGGCAGATGGCTGCCCAACACCCAAATCAGCCATAAGGCGTCTGAGCCACACACACTCAACCGTAGCTATGAAAGCTGCCCTGTACTCAGCTTCACAACTAGAAGTGGCCACAGTAGGCTGCTTCTTGCTCAACCATGATATGCATGAGCTTCCAAGCATGAAGCAAAAACCACTCGTGGACACGCGTGTGTCATAACAACCAGCCCAGTCAGAATCTGAAAAAGCATGTAAATCTGGCGGCAATGATCCCCCCTTGGGATAAAACAACCCAAGATGCCGAGTACCACTCAAATAGCGAAAGATACGCTTCACTGCCTGCCAATGCTTAATGCCTGGGCTATGCATAAATCTGCTCACCTGTGAGACTGCAAACTGAATGTCTGGCCTCGTAATGCATACATAAATGAGGCAACCAACAGCTGTCTGATAGAGTGTGACATCAAAGTGATCTCCAGCATCATGAAGACTCAACTTCAAACCTGTCTCCATTGGAGTAGCAATAGGCTTGCAGTCTTCAAGGCCAAATCTCCGCAACAATGTTTCAATATACTTTGTCTGACACAAAGCAATACCTCCATCACACTGCTTAAATTGTATCCCCAAATAATGATGCAAATGCTGCAAATCTGACATCTCAAAAGAGGCATTCAAATCAGCCTTAAAATCAGCAATATGACTCTCATTTGGTCCTGTGAGCAGCATGTCATCGACATAGAGAGCAATGATTAGATGTACACCATCCACACGTTTAACATACAAAGTGCTTTCTGTTGGACTATTCTGAAACCCATGTGCAGTCAAATATGCATGTATTTTTTCATACCAAGCTCGTGGAGCTTGCTTTAAACCATATAAAGCCTTTTTTAACCTGCACACTTTGTTTTCCTGCCCTCTTTGAACAAAACCACGAGGCTGCGATACATACACCTCCTCATGCAAATCTCCATTTAAGAACGCAGTCTTTATGTCCAGCTGATGTACATTCCAACCATTATGAGCTGCTAATGCACAGATGCTACGAACAGTGGTCATACGACATGTGGGAGCAAAAGTCTCATCAAAATCAATGCCCTTCTCTTGAGCATAACCTTTTGCAACAAGCCTAGTCCACTGTGCCATCAGGCTTACGCTTCAATTTGTATACCCACTTAGTGCCAATGGCCTTCTTGCCAGGGGGCAAGTCACATAAAGACCATGTACCATTCTTCATAATAGCATCGTATTCTGCTTGCATAGCAGCCATCCAATTTTCTGAACTTTGTGCCTCATCAAATGAAACAGGCTCACTTTCATCGCACATACTAGAAACAGCCAATGCATAACAATCTGACGCATAAGAGGCACCATGAGAGCCAGAACGAGTGCGACTAGACAAAGGGGCATCCAACTTGCTGTCACGCAAAGTCTGCACCAGCCATCTAGGCATATTCCTAGAGCCCTCAATCTCTTGTCTCTCATCCTCAAGTGCATCATGCACATCTGCATCAGATATAGGCTGATCTGTGCCATCATTTAAAACCTGCATAGGCTGAAAAACTGCCTCATGAGGTATTGCACTTGACTGTGCACCACTGAAAAGAGGCAACAATGTATCATAGACATCACGTGAGCTGATATCTGTCTCCTTAGTACATGAAACCAAGGGCTGAACTGCATCTTCCACAAATACAACATCACGGCTAACCAAAATGCGCTTTGTCTGTGGATGATACAAACGATAGCCTTTGCTCTCAGCACTATATCCAACAAAAATACATTTGACAGCTTTGTCATCCAATTTTCTGCGATGTTGCACAGGCACTAATGCATATGCCTGACAACCTGTAATGCTTTGGTGGGACACCTGTTTAGTACATAAGTGGCACACATGACAGCCTCAAGCCAAAAACCATGTGGTAGACTTTGACTCTTAACCATACATCTTGCCATTTCCATGAGAGACCTGTTTTTTCTCTCAGCCACACCATTTTGCTGTGGTGTATACGGCACTGTACATTGGTGTTTTATCCCACGCTCAGCCAGAAATGCATTAAATTCTGAAGACATATACTCCCCCCCTCGATCTGAACGGAGGGTGCCCATCTTACTTTCTGACACATTTTCAGCCATAACCAAAAACTGTTTGAAGCACAAAAACACTTCGGACTTTGCTTTCAAAGGATATACCCATGCATGCCTGGTAAAATCATCAATGAAAGTCACGAAGTAAAGGTAGTTTCCAAATGATGGAGTTTGCATGGGACCACAAACATCACTGTGAACAAGCTGCAATCTGCGTTCAGCTCTCACTGATCCATCTTTGGGAAAGGAAGCACGCTGCATTTTACCCAATATGCAGCCCTCACAAACATGCTTGACAGGTGCCTCAAGCTTAGGCAAAGAAGACACCATTTCAGATTTCTGCAGGCGCAGCAAACTTGCAAAATTCAGATGACCAAAACGTGCATGCCACAGTTTTGCATTTGAAATAGCCTGCGTATCCATAATAGCACATGCTGAATCCTCTACACATTTGCCATCCATATTGAGCTTATACAGCCCTCGACATAGTGAACCAGATGCTACAATGATGTCACCACAAGAGAGATCATGAACAGTACATCTGTCATCCACAAATTTTACAACCAAACCTGTTTTGGCAAATGCGGAGACTGACAGCAGATTCTTTTTGATCCCTGGCACATACAATGCATCAAAAAGTGTAAAGGTGTTGCCATTTGCAACATTCAGCACAATCTGTCCAACTCCTTCAACGGGATAAGAGGAGTTATTGGCACAAGTGACAGTATTCCCTGTGGGAGCAGACTCAAGGAAAGTGAATAAACTGCGCTGCGAGGTGATATGCTTAGTGGCACCACTGTCAAAGTACCATACATCTGAATCTACTGCAGACATACATGTGTCATGCAAAGATGGGTCATAACTGCACTGCGCATTGAATGCCCATTCTGTATCTAGCACAACATTAGCAGATTCATTGTTAGAAGGAGAGGCATCTGCAACAGCCATACCAGCCTCTTTCTTCTTAGCCTCTTTCGCAGCCAGCTTAGGACACGCTTTGATGACATGATCATTTTCCTTACAGTACTTGCAAAATGTCTTCTGTTTGTCACCCTTCTTCTCATCTTTGTCTTCCTTCTTTGGTTGCGCAGCATTTGCAGATTTCTGCTTACTAGAAGAAAAGCCAGCTTTACCTTTCCCGCTTCTCTGACTAGCAACGAAAGCTTGATCTGCGACACGCATAATATTCCTGTTTTGCCTTGACTGGTCTATGCAGCAAAACAGAAACTAACTCCTCAAATGATAAGGCATTGGGATTGCCTTTCATCATCAAGCGAAGAGTGGAAGCAAAACCCTGATAAGAATCTGGTAGACCATTCAAAACAGTCTGCACAAGTGAACTGTCTGACAGGATTTCATCTGCAGAAATGAGCTGCTCTTTGAAATCCTTGATCTTTGTCAAAAAGCTATCCATAGAATCACCTTCGTTCATATGCTCACTCTCCAACTGTTTTCAGAGATAAGCAACACGAGCCTCATTTCTTGCCTGATACAATGTGGCAAGTACATCCCAAGCATCCTTAGAAGTCCTGCAGGAGCGAATATGTGGGATAATGGTACGTTTGACAGACAGCGCAATCAAGGCATGAGCCTGCGCATCTCTACCATCCCAACGAATCTGCTCTGCTGAAAGTGGTGGTTCTCGAACAGCTGCTACAGCACTTGTGCCTGCACCATCATCAACAGTACCTGTTTCTGATGTGTTTGCAGCATTCCCAGCCACAATAGGACGTGCATCAATACCCTGCACAATGTTCCATAACCCCTTTGCTACCAATACATGTCGCATCATATATGCCCACAATGGATAGTTGGTGCCATCCAACTTATCCTCAGCAGCCAACATGCGGAATACATCATTGTTGTCAGCCATGGCCAATGACTGTACTACTAGATGTAAATGCTGTCTGTAAGAGGTAAACCTGTATAAAATCGACCTGTGCTATGTAGCACAGCCCAAAACAGACGAATGGGCACCTGTCCTGCAGATTTTAATCTTGACAGAAAATCTGCACAGCAGGACGATTTTGCCTGCGCAGTACTTGGAATGCAAAAACGGAGGGCGAAATGACTTCAGATCAAAATTCTGAAACGAACAAGCCCTACGGGCTTTCCCACGGCATATACTAACCTGCAGACGCTCGTGAAACCTCGTTGCAATCGGAGGAGATGAAGCGGCAGGTGCCGGTGATGCTGCCCGGGAGGAGGAAGCCTGCTCTGATACCAATTGTTGGAATTAGGGTTGCAGGAATGCACACACAACTTCAAGAAGATGAGGAAGCTTGAGCACAACACAGTAGTGTATTATGAGTGCCAAAAATGAAAGATACAAGCCCTAGAAGATAATGGGCGTATATACAATGCACGGGGGAAAAAACCTCCTAGTGAGGGAAAAAGTGCCCCGGCGGTCCTAAGTGTGTTCACACACATCACTACTATAATATGGTAACATGACATAGCATCACCCTGTTTATTGTTGGAACACCCTGTTAGCATTCCAGAATAACCCAAATCCAAAGAACCTTGGCAACCAGCCTCAGAAGCAACATCACTGTTGGAATCACCCATATCACTCACCCCCTCTAAATCAATCACACATACTTGTGGCCCGTCTGCATATTCATGTACATCATCCTGCTTATAAGCATCATAACCAGATAAGAATGCAGTAATGATAGCATCTTCTTCTTGTCTTAGATCTTCAAACTCTGCAATCATGCTTTCAACAAGAAGCATTGGTTCCTGCTGTTCTTCACACATATGATACGACACCTGAGGAATACCCTTCGAAACACCTATCCTGAAGCTCTCTGAATCAAGTGTCTCCTCAAGCATAGGCATACATACATCATGTGGTATGATCATAGGACCCTGTATGTCTGCACCCTCAAACAAGGAAGACAGATTATACTTGCAGAGTTCACCCATTGCATCTTTATGAGGCTGTAGCAAAGCATCCCTTTTTGCACAGTGAAGGCCTTGTTGTTCACTAATGGCTTTTTGTAGTCCCAATTTAGCATAAACAGCCTCCACAATCTCTGTATCAGCCTTGAATAGCAATTGATTGTCCTCCATAAGACATGCATCAACAACCGCTTCTAAATTGGCTCGGATTGTTGCTGGAACACTATCACAGCTCACATTATACCTGGAACTCACATAAATAAGTGCATCTGCAAAATCACTCCATCGTTTAGAGTGATACTCTGCTAGTTCCAGCACTTCATCTTTTAAATCAGGACTTACAAGGTATGCAAAAGATACAATCATCATGTTTTCAGGAACCCCTTGATTCTTCATCTCTGTCTCATAACACGTTAGATAGCTTTCTGGATCGTAACCATCAAATATATTGAGCGTGTCATATACCAATTGCATCACAATTTCCACTGCTTCCTGAATTTGCTTTTCTTCTTCAATCTTCCTGAACCGCTCTTCAAGCTCTTTCATTTCTGCATATAAATGCTCCATTTTGTACTCTCACCCCAGCGGTTTCACGTCGGGTTCACCAAAGCTGTCGTGACGTGGGCGGTGTCGCTGGGAAAGCGCGGGGCTTCTGGCTGTGAGAGTAAGTGGTTGAACTTCAAGGGGCATCACTAGCAAAAGCTAGAACCATCATTAATTTAAGACTCAGCCATACATGGGTAGTCAAAGCAAACGAAAGCCTCATGATCCAAGCCAAAAACTGGCATTAACATAGCTTGATTCATAAAACTCATCACATCAAACCCCAGAAAAACATCTCATAGGTATATACATCCAAGATTCATGGCCAGCATTGGCACCATAGTCCATATCAAAGACAAGGCTGACATCATCATAACATGTCATAAACATAGGACCTCAACTTTATGAACCTTCACATCATATTCACAATACTGAGCTTTCAAGGCTTATGCATTCACTTTGCATTCCCTCGGATCATAGACACATCAACAATATTTACCACATGGAGGACCCGCATCAACCTCACAACTTTGCACCACTGTGGCTTTGACATCTGCATATAAGAACATTCCAATAATTCTAATGTATTCCTTCAAGCTAGGGATAAGGAAGCCTGTACAGTCAACCTTTCTTGAGTGATAGGAGTGGCACCAGCAGCTTTAGCTGTAGGGTTTCCAAGTTTTCCCTCCCGAGCAAGTTTCCGCCGAACACCCGTGCACACTACACATGAACAGTCAGCCTTATGATGTCCCGTCCCTGAAACACGGCGTGACTTTCCAGGTGTGGCATAAGAATCAGCATCTTTTTTACGTTGAGATTTATCAGCATTAGCATGCTTCACTGCTGAATTTCCTGGACCCCCTGATTTCTGTTCAGCTTCCTTTTCAGGCACTTTCAGTAAGCCAGCCTGCACTGGATGTTCTTTAGAGATGTTGTCCTGCTGCTCCAACTTCTTCTTCTTGTGTGCCTTGTATACAGATATGATTTTGGGCCCTTCGCGATTTAAAAAATATGTATCAAGGTTATCATTTAGAATATTTGCAGCCGCTTCCTGCTCTCTATGCAATCCAGTTGCAAGCTCGCCAGGTCGCACACCAGCAGCAGCCACACTCTGCCGCTCCAGCGCTTCCCCTTCACTTTCCCTTGGCTCTTTGTCTACAGCTGCGCCCCAGCCTGTCCTTTGGCTTTTTGTCTACAGCTGCGCCTCAGCCTGTCAGCGTCCTCCAAGCTCAGCAGCCCATCGCTGCTCCAGTCATGCCCGAGAGCCTGCAGCTCCCTCTTGTATATCTGCCGCCTCCCGTCTGTCTTCTACAGCAGCTGCCTTTTTCCAGGAACCCCCACACTACACACGGCCTCCTTCCCCTTCTCTTCCAGCTGCCTTTACACCAGAACACACGCCGCCTGCCAGGCTTCCTGCCGCGACCTCCAGCAGCTTTCGCCAACCTTCGAGAGTTCTCGCTGGCGGCTCCCTAACGCTCCCATGTGGCTATATTTTTTTTTTGCCACGTTTTTAATTATTTTTAACTCTTCTAAGACCTAAGAGAATGGCCACACTCACATTTCCATTTCACACCATATCTCAAGCAACCTTGGCCCTTCTTTCTTATTAATTGCCCTTCATGCCATACCTCTTGAAGATGCAGCATACGAGTGCCCGCTCATTTCTTTGGGGACGCGTACACACTGAGACGGCCATCAAGCAGCTAAAGTCACCCCTACTGATCTTACTCCAGACAGGCTTGTAACAAGCTCAACACCAAACCATTTCACCTGTACACCTGGCGACGCCCTCAAAAGCAAAACTCTCCACACACCATACATCCCGTATGTACATAGACACTTAATCCCATGCATCTGGATTTGCATTTGATGGCCTCACATGCATGGTTTCACACCATAGACGTGCTGCGGCACGACAACGTCGACAGGTTACATGTTGGCATTGTGGTCATTCATCGACGGCGTTGTTTTCGTCGTATGCGACAGCGCAGGAGACATGGTTGTCTCGGAGATGCAGTTGTTGATGCTATTAGCTCAGTTGATTTGACAGTTGAGGGAGCAGATGTAGTGTCTGAGTACACGAGTGACGGTGATGTCACATTTGCTTCGAGTTATGCAGTAGATGTTGTTATACATGCGGATTGTGCACTTCCTTCGCAGTGGTTGCTGGATGCGGATGCTACGTTTCACGTCACATCATGTCGTGAGTGGTTTTGTAGCTATTCTAGCAGAATGCTTGGCAGTGTGCACTTGTCTGATGGTTCAGTGCATGACATAGTTGGTGCAGGAGACGTGAGACTGTCATTGCCGAGAGTGGTGCATCATATTTGCTGCGATGTGCGATATGTACCAAACTTGAGTGTGAGTTTGATCTCAATTGGTCAGCTCAGAGATTGTGGATGCCAGATTTCGCTTCGAGAGCGATCTTTTACGATGCAGTTGGGTTCGCTGGTCATTTTGCGAGAGGTGCCAGGGGTGGCATGCTTTACCCTATGCACGTGGATCAGGTATGAGACGGCATAGTCTCGATTGCATTACTGACATGTGAGGAGCGGAAGACGAGACGTGTCTAATTTGTGAGTACGCTCCAGTATGCTCAAGAGACAAAGCATGTAGCCGTGCAAGACATGTCAGTAGACTCTGTGGAGATAGAGGTAGAGCGAGAGTGCTCTAGTGAGTCACAGCAGGATGAGACGTCAGATATGGATGCTAAGACATTAGCTATGATGTAGTCATTTCTTGAGATGCTCGAGATTGAGCATGATGCTGTGCAGGATATATCTGCAGGTGGTGCAGAGGTAGAGCGGGATTGCTCTAGTGAGACACAACAGTTATCAGAGTTTGTGCATACAGAGGTAGAGCGGATCTGCTAACAGACACAGATTGACAGGATTGACTTGACTGCTAGTATAGATGTTGATGTGGCATCTGTGACACAGTCTGGCTTTGATATGCTCATGCTAGAGGCTCATATGGTTATGTCAGGACATGTGGATCCAGTCCTTATGAATGTCAGTGAGGTGACGACCATCCCAGAGTCAGCTATTATGCAGTCATTCCTCACCATGTTTGGCAGCGAGCATGAGGATTCAGCTGTGCAAGATTTGTCTTCTAGTAGACACCTAGATTCAGTTGTGCAGGATTTGTCTTCTAGTAGACACCTAGATTTAGTTGTGAAGGATTTGTCTTCTAGTAGACACCTAGAGCAGCAGGCTTGCTCTGAGGTTGCACAGTAGGTTGATGCGTCTTTTGTGGACACTCAGGAGATGCATGGGGTTGACATGCCTAGTCAACCAAAGATGCCTATTGCCAGGGACATTCATGTTAATGCATGTTCAGTACGGCTAGCAGGTTTAGCTAGTGTTGCGTCGACATTTGGTGGTCTCATGTACGAGATGTTGATCTCGAGACCGGATTTAGCAGCTTCAGTGGGAGCATTTGCTATCAGTCTTTCGGTGTGACTGATGCTGGCATAGCGCATGGGGGAGTTATGCAGGTATTGCATACATACCTGCAGGACGTGTGCGGTATGTCTGGTGGTGTATGGACTTACACGGGAGCAGGACAGCCGGATACATGCGATCATCGACCGCCAGTGGGCATTGGATGAGTGTAGTTTTTCACTCATCAATCTTGTACATTAGTCATTAGACTAGGTGCTCTTATTCAGAGGCACATTCACCTTTGGAGTGGGAGGTTGTTGGGGTCAGAGGTGCATTGCCTCTCCCGGTCGCCCATGCCTTGGGCAGGCGCCCACTGATTGTAATCTATATATACTTATAGTGTGTATAGGGGGTTGCCACTTTTTGAGGTCTCCCCACCCACATTCTGTGTGTTCCTCTTCTCCTTCATCTCCTCTCTTGCACAACACAGCATCCGTGCACACCTTGAGGTCCCTTCACAAAATAGTGTCCACTTTCACAAATATGTCGACTTCAACAAAAATAGCTTGCTTTATTGGACTTGCAAGCCAAACTACTCAAAAATAGGTGTAAACCTTAAGCCATATAAATGTGTACATCTCTTGTAAAATTAAATATGCATGAGGTCTTTCACATGTCCCAATAAATATATCCATCGATAATAAATATCGATGTCACATATCCATCGATAATAAATATCGATGTCACCTAAAATGGAATAATGGCATGCATTGTCACAAAATTAAATAATATTCGGTCAACACCCAAAATCAAGTGTCTAAAAATTTTCCTAACCACCACCAACTCATATCCAACCCCAGGATTTTCACTTACATCAACTATGCCAATTAACTAATAAATTAACTGATTAAAAACATAAATAACTATACAAAATTGATAGAATCAAGACAATGTAACCCATACTCATGCCTGTACAAAATCACTCACGCACGCACGTATAAAGTAAGCTACGATTGCCAATATTTAGAAAGGCATCCCAATCTAAGCCTATATAGGAGAATTCATAAATAATGAGAAACATGAGGATATAAAATTCCATGAATTAACTCCTTGTAACAGTTTCTATCCCTAGTTTTGTTTTCATTTGAGTTAAGGAGACCAAATGTGTACGTGGAGCTCCTTGGTTTTTTGAGGTGGTTGTTGCGCACTTGTTGCATATGAATACATATATTACGGGATGTCATGACCGAATATCTTATGATATAGAAAGGCTGGCTTAGGGGGTGTATGCAATGTGGATTGGGATGGTGGTGCCTGCAATGTGCATAGCACATTAGGTTTATAAGAGAAAGGGATTGTAAAGGTTGTTGGCAATTTAGCTTATCTCCTTTCTTGTATTGACTTTCTAAGTTTTCAAGTAAGACATTATAGAATTCTATAATGGACATCTCAGAGATCAATGTCTTGCTCCTTAGCTTCACTGGTTTAAACAAGGGAGATTTTATATCAATGGTATTTGCCATCATGTTATCATTCAAATGGATTGCTTCTTTGCAACATTGATCAAGAGAATCTGGATTTGAGACTATGATCAGTTTATACAAAGTGTTTTACTTTAACCCCATGAGGAAACATCGCTTCATTTGTGTATTGAGTTTCTCCCAATCCTCACATCGTGAGGGTTTTCATGTGTAAAATGTAATCTTGTATGGTTTCATTAGGTTTTCGCTCTACCATGTATATCTTTGTTGTAGCACTTTGCTTATGACCTTATCTTGAGAATCCATTGATAAAGGCATTCTTCAGAGTCTTGAAATTTACCTTCACAGGTATCATCATGATGAGCCATTTGCTTGACTTGCCCACTAAGCATAGATTGAGTGCATGTAACATGGTAGGGTAATCTAGATTTCCAAATGCTTCACATCACTGCTCAAACATTTGCAAATTAAACATTACTGGTAGATCCATTATATTTCTTCATGAGCTTGGAAATTTATATGGATAAGTCTGACTTCTTTGAGTAATGTATAGGTCCTTTGGTTAAAGCACCATGTAATCATCTTGCGACTCCCCTTCCTAGATTGTTTAATATTGCTAAAGTTAAAGTATCAAGGGGTTTCAAGGTATGTATCATGCAAAAAGGAGTGGTGGCGGCGGTGCAGGCAAGAGTGTCGCTAAGGGGGTGGTAGTCCTATCATCTTCAAGGTGGCGGGGGTGAAGAGCAGGTTGGGCATGGGCGCGACACTGGGAGTGGGGCTGGTAAACCTAGTGTTTGTGCCTATGGTGGCCACCTTCACGATAGACTGGGTTGGGAGAAAGAAGCTATTGGTGATGAGCTCAATGGGCATAATAGGCTGTCTCATAGTGGTGTGCACAACCTTTATGGTGTTGGGAATTTGATAGCCTAGATGGTGGCATGGAGCACAAGTCGTGAAGGCAAGAAGCAGGGGGGCTGGTGGCTGTGATCTTTAAGAGTGACACCCATCGCTATGTGATCTTTGAGGGCGACACCCATCCTTCTCAACCTGAGGGGATTGCTAGTTATGGTGCTTGATTCTTATGCAGGTTCCCTTTCTCTCCATACTACCACCCCCCATGATTTCTAAGGTTTTGCATGTCATAGTTGCACCTTACCAAGGTTCGGACGTAGCGCAAACAAGAGGAAATGCCTATGCCTTCATTGTGTAGATGCCTATCGGCTTGGGGGTAGTGTTTAGGGAGAAAATTTGACGTTGGAGGCTACCGAGTTGCCATCGAGGTTGCCAAGAGGGGATGCATTAAAAAGAAGGCTACTGCTGCCACCATCACGAAGAAGAAGAAAGCTCCATTGTGGGAGCCTACCAAGCTTCATTTGGCACCATTATCAGGATATACTGGCTTCGTCATCAGATCTTCCTCATACCCTATATGCCTTCTTCTTTCCAAGCCCTTCTTATCCTGGTTTGGTAGGTTTCTAGTGGTTTCTAGTTTGTTTGTTGGTGACTGGATTTGCATGTATTAGTGGATCCATGAGATGTGTTTTGGTGACACTATTATGGTTTTGTGCGAGTGATATGTCATGTGTTTTTGGTGACACCATTATGGTTTTGTGCGAGTGATATGTCATGTGTTTGTGGGTTTGAGCAAAGTGACTCTATGATATGTGTTTTGCTGGTCTCGTGGGTTTAGGGTGTGAGTGACACTATTATGGTTTTATGCGAGTGATATGTCATGTGTTTGGTGACACTATTATGGTTTTGTGCGAGTGATATGTCATGTGTTTGTGGGTTTGAGCAAAGTGACTCTATGATATGTGTTTTGCTGGTCTCGTGGGTTTAGGGTGTAGTCTCCTTCTCACGATGGTGTGTTGGGATGGGATATAGAGGTAGAAAATAACTTATATATAATGCCATAATTGTTCACACACACACATACACTTAAATTGTGGCCTGATCGGACACCCATGGCTCATAAGTGGGCATATTGCTTATATAATACTTAATCTCATAATGTATCCATGAAGTATATCATTTGAGAAGTCACGCTAGCTTCCTAGCGCATGCTCTTAGACTCTTGGAAGAATCATCCAATAAGTATTTTGTCAAACCATTATGAGTGCTCGTCCACTCGTCCATTATACAAGCACTAGTCCAAGTTGTAGATTTGGAGATCGTTACTTCATAGCTTTATTGCATATCCTTTTGGTGTGTTTGTCTTTTCTATTTAATGTAGAATATTAGTGGCATCATCTGTTTATCCTAAAATAGGTTAATATCCCCCCATTCTTGATGTCAATCGTGTCCTTGTGATTGAGTGGAAGGCTTTGTTGTGGGGAGAATTGAGAAATTGTGTTATTGCTCATGAATTTGAATGAATGTTCTCAATGGTTATTATTCCTTTGGAAGGCAAGCTGGTTAGTCAAAAGTTAGTGAATGTTGGGATTACTCAAACGAGGTGGGGACATTTATAAGTGATTATATTTCACTTATATTTTTGTGAGATTTTTCTTTGTTTTTGGGTATTTTTTTCTCACTTTCTTTTTTGGAAATCATTTAAGTAGGGTAACAACTTTTATTTTAAGGTTAGTGGTATTCTAAGGCTTGCTAGATATATGGAGTTTTGGGGGATCTGAAAGGACCATAAACATAATTATAGACCCAAGCAATTTTTCAGTGAGGTTCAAGCTCCACACCTCCTTTGTTTTGATGAATATGTATATGTTCCTCCTAGACCTCACACACTCCTCACACAAGCTATGATTAAGAAGAAGATTATCAAGAGGGTTAGCAAGACCAAGACTCAAAATGGAAGAGTATATTGTCTTATGAGAATAAACTAGCTTATATACAAGGCCATAAGTCTCCAGACACACTTAAATTGTGGTTGAATGAGCACTCATGGCTCATAAGTGGCCTATTTTCTAATACAATACTTAAATCTCATAATACATCCATGAAGTACATCATTTAGGACGTCATGTTGGCTTGTTACCACATTCACTTGGAAAGTATATTGTATTATGAGAATAAACTAGCTTATATACAAGGCCATAAATGTCCAGACACACTTAAACTGTGGTCGACTGAGCACCCATGGCTTTTAAGCAGCCTATTTTTTAATATAATGCTTTAGGAAGTCACACTGGGGCTTCCTACCACATGTTCTTGGAGCGGGAGAATTGCTATAAGTATTCAATCGGACCATTATGAGCGCCCATCCAAGTTGGCTTGCTTTCACACAACGCTGATGTTTCTGTGAGCCTGGATGTAGTGTCATGTGATTTGAAGTTTGATGATGAAGAGTTGCTGCTGCTAGCACAGAGCTTGAGTGTGAAAAGAATGAAGGCTTGGTTGAGAGTGATGGTGATCAATGTGGGAGATGATGCATGTATCAGTGTGGAGTGAGAGAGCTTGGATGAGGTGGAGTATGCTAGTTAATGTGGGAGACGATGCATGTATCAGTGTGGAGTGAGAGAGCTTGGATGAGGTGGAGTATGCTTTGCACAGTGTCGAGAGCCTTGAAGAGATGCCTAAGGTCTTGAAGCTGAAGATACAGGAAAACGACAGTGAGGAGATAGAAGTGTCTGAAATTGTCATTGAAAGTGATATGAGTGTGGACATGGCTGATAGGATAATGCTGGAGATGTTGTGGTTTGTTCAAGTGAAGAGTTTATAGGTGATTGGCCATGATGAAGAGGAAGATTTGGGTGTTTTTTTATAAGTGTTTGTGCCTCAATTTGGAAAGATGGTGCCATTTGACCCTAGGGGATGAGTTACAACAAAGTCTCCTTATGCATGGTTTGTAGTTGTTTTATGGTGGCATTTTGGCATGTGATATTGGAAAGATGGAGAGGTAGGTTGGCAAGGAGAGTTGCATAAACTTAGGTGATCTAGGAAATAAAGTCTCTCTCTCTCTCTCTCTCTCTCTCTCTCTCTCTCTCATTCACAAGACAAGACAAGAGCTCTCATAGCATAAAGGGGGATTGTGTCTTTCCATTATGAGAAATTGCCTTATATACAACTAGCCCTTATTCAGACTTGGGCGCCCAAAACTTACTAACTAAAGCCTCGGTTGGCCAGTGTCTTATAATGTACAACCTTTATAGTGCCTTTACATAATACTTATTAATGTCCTCAAATGGAGGAGGATCTTTGTTGATCCAAAATGGGATTAACATTCCCCCTACTTGATGGAGGTTCTTTTCTCAAAACTTTTTAACTAGGTCGAAAGACCTGGTCGCTGAACTCATGTCTATAGAAGTTATGGCGTGATTGAAGCTTTTTTAAGGTTCTTTTGAATGCAAAGTGTGATGTCCAGAACCCAGTGTCTATCATATCTTTGAATGTGACATGCATGTATCTAGGTAGACACCTGAGGGGATGGTAGTAGAGCATCATCCCTAGTTCCTCCAGGTCGCTGTTCATGTCGAAGCAAAGATTTTGTGCATCATGTCCATCATACCTTTCTTTTGGCTGGTCAATTAAAACCATGATCAATTTGAGAAATCAAACCGCAGCCATTATGTCTAGATCCGGAGAATCCTTCACCATGATCGAATCCATGCAAGCATCTGATTCCGTTGACCAGATATATCTGAAAACTTGGAGGGTAAGAACTTTAGAAAGTTGTAGCATACATGGGATGTTGAGATATTCAAGCTCGATGTCAGTGTGAGCCAGCTATGCTATGTGCTGGCAGATTAGGTAGGAACATGTGTGAGACATAAATGACCGCGTGTCCAGCTGGTCATAGTGTGTGGACATTAGCTAGGGTTAGTAGAGTGTGGACACAACTCATTGTGTGTAGTGTGGATTATGGATTAGTGCATTATGCTTTGTGTGAGTGTGGACATGGCTTCCCTCTATGGTTAGGGTTTGGAATATACATTAGGGTTTGCTCCTGTGTGTGTGGCTCCTCCTCCTCTACCGTTCTTTCAACATGGTATCAGAGCCTTGTGCTGTTTATTAGGGTTTATGAGTGAGTGAGTGAAGAGGGAAGAAGAAGCTGTGAAAAAGAAGCTGTGAAGCTGCCATTGGAGCTGTGAAGCTTGGAGCACACCGAATCTTATCAGATCTGAGAGCTTGGCCTACCGGGTAAGGTCTTCTAAACATCCTTGAGCGGATTGCAGGTGAAACAGGCAAAAGCAAAGCATTTTAGAGCAAATCAAAGCAAGGCAAAATTCTGGTTTTTGAAGCTTTCCATTAAAGCTTGGGAACATTGATGTATGGTGGAAATATGTGTGATTCTGGAAAAGCAAACATGTATCTGACAATGAGAGATGTAATGGCAACTCTTATGCAAGCCCTACTGTGTTTTTGGAGCAATTTACATGCATTTAATTGAGAGAAATTACTGGTTTTTTGAGCTCTCACAAAACAGAGAGAAGAAAGTCAAAAATTGATGCATTTGGAGCCTATTCTTGGTAAAAATCTAAGATTTGGTGGATTGCACATGTGCTCAAGTGTGTTGGGCAACTAAATATATCATCAATTGACATTATAAACACTCCCAAACACCTCAATTGCAGGCGGCGCAGCCAGACAGTAGGAAACAGGGCAGTTTTTCTGGTTTTTGACTCCGAGGAGATCGATTTCTCATTAGTTGATTGATATCTTCCACAACCTTCTTAGCAATTGGATGCCTTACATCTTGGAGAAGAGGGCTATGTGATTTGTTTGACCAATGATGTTTAATTGAGCTGGGAATGAGCTGATTAAAACAGGCTGTCCACTGGTTGCAGAGAAACAGAGCATTTTAATCGAGCAATTAATCTTTGGTGTTTTACAATTGGACAAATTCCTCTTACATGGAGTTGATGGACACTATTGCTAAGCCAATGAATGCCTGGTTGCTCAATTTGGTGAAATATTGAAGGAATTAGAGCCAAATCATTACTGGTTTTTCTGGTTTTTCCAAAAACAGAAAAAGGGGTTTTCAAAAATTGATAATTACACATGTCAAATGGAGTTGATACTCAACATTGAGGTTCATTAGGTGTGAATGCAAGTTGCCTATACTTGATTGCACCATTACATTGCGATCTGGAGCCTTGGAAGGCGTGTCAATACAGGGTATCCCGCACTGAGTGAGACAGTTCGTCTTGGATGCTTACAGGTTGATTTTATACATCAAATTTGGAGTTTGTTGGCTATCTTGGAGTATCTGCAACATTCATTGGAGTGTGGTTGAGCTGAGGAAGGATCACTTACAGATTTGAAGTGTGCGGAAGGTGTATGCATTGAGCAACATGTCGGACAATCCAGTTCAGATTGTTGGTGAAAAGCTGGATAGGAAGAACTTCCAGGCATGGAAGTACAGGATAAAGAGTTTCTTGAAAGGAAAGGGATTTTGGAATCTCATTACAGGTGCTGAGCCAGAGCCTGAGCTACCTCGGCAACCTACACAGCAGCAGCTTATTGCTCATAAGCAGTGGTCAGAGAGAGCATTCAAAGTGCTGCATTATTTGTCTATATGTATATCTGATGCTATGCTCATACACATTCAGGATGCTGAGAATCCCAAAGATGCATGGGATACTTTGGTCAAGATGTTTGATACAGATACGAGTGCTCGCAAGTCTCAATTGCGACAGCAGATACACAATGTGAAAAGGAATAAAAGGAGCATACATGATTATGTGCAAGAAATCAAGAAGTTTGCAGATGCATTGGCCACAATAAATGCCCCCATGCCTGATGATGATTTGGTTGATATTACCTTGCGTGGTCTTGGCAAGGAATACAAATCTTTTGATACATCTATCTCAGTGAGGAGTACAGGTCTACCCGACTTCGATGAGTTGGTTTCACTCTTATTGGTTGAGGAAATCAAGCTCAGTGATTCATTTTTGGATGCATCTTCTAGCCATGATGATGGCAGAAATCAGGCATTTTACTCGCAGAGAGGTTTTAGAGGCAGGGGGAGATTCGCATCACGTGGACGTGGTGGTAATGGTCGTGGATGGCAGGATAGGCCTCCACAGCAGAATTTTCAGCCTTCTTATGGTGCTCGAGGTGGTCGTGGTTATGCACCTCAGCGAGGTAGAGGTACCCCCCGTGGTAGAGGACGTTGGCAAGGCCAACAAAATTCTATGCAAGATGTTGAATGCCATTATTGTGGCAAATATGGTCATATGGCGAGAGATTGCTTTCGCAAACAGAATGATTTGAGAGGGGGAAGAGCACAACGTGGTGGTCATTATGGTGGAAAATATGCACAACATGGTGGCAACTATGCATCAAGTAGCAATGATGGAACTGCAAATCATTTGTTTGCCATGAAGCATGTTGTGGGTTCTATGACAACAAATGCTGAGAATGATGATACATGGTATATGGACTCAGGAGCATCAAATCATATGACATGCCATGGAGAATGGTTTGAGCACATGAAGCCAATGAATGTCAAAGGCTATGTGGAAACAGGTGATGATACCCAGCATGTCATTACACATGTTGGAAGTGTACCATTGGTCATGCATAATGGTCAGACAAAGTCTATGTCAGATGTGCTGTATGTGCCTTCGATCACTAAAAGCTTGGCCTCAGTTGGTCAAATGGTGGAACAGGGATTACAGGTTCGCTTCAATGAGCATGGATGCTTCGTTGAAGATTTTAAACATGGATGTAGAGTGATTGCTAAAGGCAAGAAAGAAGGAAGATTGTTTAAGCTGGATGCTGGAATTCCTGAGCTAAAATCAGCCATGTTCTCAAAGAGCAGGAATGTGGTACAGGATATTGATATGTGGCACAAGAGGATTGGCCATGTAAATATACAGAGATTAAAGAACATGCAAACAAGAGGCATTGTCAATGGTTTGCCTAGGTTCAAATATGATGGACATATGCATGTTTGTGAAGCCTGTCAGTTTGGGAAGCAGGCAAGATTGAGATTTCCTAGAGAAGGAAATATGAGTAACAGGCCACTTGAGATAGTACACAGTGATGTATGGGGTCCTGCACAAAACCCATCCATCAAAGGCAGCTTATACTATGTTACATTCATTGATGACTTTAGCAGGATGACATGGATATATTTTCTCAGGGAGAAGAGTGAAGTATTGGAAAAATTCATGGATTTCAAAGCTTTTGCAGAAAAGCAGTATGGCTGTTGGATTAAATGTCTGAGGACAGATGGAGGTGGTGAATACACCTCAAAGGCCTTTGAGCATTTCTTGAGGAAGCATGGGATAAGGAGACAATTGACATGCAGGTATACACCTCAGCAGAATGGTGTGGCTGAGAGGAAGAATAGAGTTATATGTGAAGTGGCAAGGGCGATGCTTAATGAAAAGAGCATGCCAGATTACTATTGGGCAGAAGCATGTGCTACTGCAGTATACATATTGAACAAAACACCTACAGCAGCCATTCATGGAAGCACGCCAGAGATGCGGCTCACAGGTTACAGGCCAGACATTGGACATCTTAAAGTTTTTGGATGCATAGCCTATGTGCATGTGCCTGATGAAAGAAGAAGGAAGTTGGATCCTAAGGCAGAGAAATGTATATTTGTGGGATATGCACAGGATCGAAAAGCCTACAAGTGTTATAATCCACAAACTAGACAAGTGGTCATCTCACGTGATGTGGTGTTTGATGAGCTTGCTAGTTGGTATAAAGCAAAAGATGAAGGTGTTATTGAGTCACTGGAAGCAGATGTGCCTATGAACTTGCCATCACAAGCAAGTTCTAGTTCAACTACTATGTCTGGGCTAGCAGCAGAAGCTGAGAGCAGCAGTGTACGTCCATGGTCAGGACGTTTGAGGCATGAGAGTGTAAGCACTGGGAGTAGTGCTATGGACAAAGGCAAAAAGAAAGTCGAAGGAATTGGAATCACAGGATATGAGTCATCCAGTTCTGAAAGTTTGGATGAGGAGCTTGGCATACCTGTTTTACGCACACCTGGTGCTAGACAGGACAGATATGTGCCACCACATGCTAGAGTCACAGGTGTACAGAGTGACCCGCATGCATTGCGGAGATCCCAGAGGGTCAGATATCCTGTTGACAGGTTGACATACAGAGATTTTGCTATGCACTATGCATACATGACATCTATGGTGAAGCATGTGGAACCTACATGCTATACAGAGGCTGTTGGAGAGCATGTATGGGAAAATGCAATGGATGTAGAGATGGACGCATTGGTCCATAATGATACATGGGATTTAGTTGCACTACCAAAGGACAAGAATGTTATTGGATGTAAATGGGTTTACAAAGTGAAGTGCAAATCTGATGGTTCTATTGAGAGACATAAAGCTAGATTGGTAGCAAAGGGTTATGCACAGACCCATGGATTGGATTATGATGAGACGTTTAGTCCAGTGGCTAAGATGGGCACAGTGAGAGCAGTCATTGCTATGGCTGCAGCTAATGGCTGGGAAATGCATCAGATGGATGTTAAGAATGCATTTCTGAATGGAGATCTACAAGAGGAAGTATACATGGCACAGCCAGAAGGGTATGTACACCCTAGATATCCCACTCACGTATGCAGGTTGAAAAAGGCATTGTATGGTCTGAAGCAAGCACCACGTGCTTGGAGTGATAAGATGAGCAGATATCTTATCTCACTTGGTTTTCAGATTTCTACAGCAGATTCTTCACTATATGTGAAGAAGACACAGCATGGGATTGTTTTACTAGTCATCTATGTGGATGACTTGATTATTACAGGTGATCATAGTGCAGATGTGATGCATGTCAAGAAAGCTTTGAGTGGGCAATTTGACATGAAAGATCTTGGTGAGTTGAGATACTTCCTTGGCATTGAAGTGGTGAAAGATCATGCAGGTACTTGGTTAGTACAGCGCCAATATGCCTTGGATATGTTGGCAAAGTATGGCATGACAGGGTGTAAGCCTATGAGTACACCATTGGAGCAAAATGTGAAGTTGCGGGCTGATTATGGCGAGGAATTGGATGATCCTTCTATGTACAGGAAGATGGTTGGTAGTCTCATATATATGACTATCACACGCCCAGATTTGAGTTATGCAGTGGGGCTAGTCAGCCAGTTTATGCAGAGCCCCAGGAAACCACATTTGGATGCAGTGAGACGCATCATGAGATATGTGAAAACCACAGCACATTATGGTTTATTCTATGAGAGTGGTAAAAGCTTGGACATACATGGCTACACAGATGCTGATTGGGCAGGTAGCGCATATGACAGGAGGTCTACTAGTGGATATGCTTTTACACTTGGCAGTGCTGTGGTGAGTTGGAGTAGCAAAAAGCAACCTACAGTTGCTTTATCCAGTACAGAGGCTGAGTACAGAGGTGCAGCCATTGCTACTTGTGAGGCTATATGGTTAAAGAGTCTCTTGGCAGATTTATGTGAGCCTCTTGATGGGAAAGTTGTCATACATTGTGACAACATGAGCAGTATGCAGCTGGCAAAGAATCCAGTATTTCATGCGAGGACCAAACACATAGAGGTCCATTATCACTTTGTCAGAGAAAAGGTGCTTGGATGGTACAGTTGATCTTCACTATGTGAAGACTGATGAGCAGGTGGCTGATATCTTCACGAAGCCACTTAGCAGGGAGAAGTTTGAGTACTTCCGGACTATGTTGGGAGTACATGGGATGAGCTTGAGGGGGAGTGTTGAGAGTCTTGATATCCCAAGCTCATCTACATCTTCATCGGCAGTACATCATGAGCTTGAGAGGGGCTGTTGAGATATTCAAGCTCGATGTCAGTGTGAGCCAGCTATGCTATGTGCTGGCAGATTAGGTAGGAACATGTGTGAGACATAAATGACCGCGTGTCCAGCTGGTCATAGTGTGTGGACATTAGCTAGGGTTAGTAGAGTGTGGACACAACTCATTGTGTGTAGTGTGGATTATGGATTAGTGCATTATGCTTTGTGTGAGTGTGGACATGGCTTCCCTCTATGGTTAGGGTTTGGAATATACATTAGGGTTTGCTCCTGTGTGTGTGGCTCCTCCTCCTCTACCGTTCTTTCAACATGGGAGTCCCTATGCCTTGCTTCTTTGAACTCTAATGGTGCAAGTATCCTCTTTATAGGCATGTACAAGGGGTCCACTCTTTTGTTTGGTGTAGAGCTTTTATATTCCCAACTGTATTCTGGTATTTTGAGGTACTCCTTGCACCATTCAGGCTATATTCCAAAGTCTTCCAGGTGGCGGTTGTCACCATCTGTTTCAATTGCATAATATCCACCCCGTGTATGCACTGGATGTAGCTTTTACCACCTGCAGAAATAGTAACTTATGATAAATGTAACCACCCGAATTTCCAATAGATTGGCTGGGTGTAGGTTCGCTAGCTTTGTGTGCCACACCACATTCTCCCACAATGTTCCTTCTCCGCCCATCGGCAGCAGTTCTTCCATGATATCCACCCCGTGTATGCACTGGGGATGTAGCTTTCACCACCTGCAGAAATAGTAACTTATGATAAATGTAACCACCCGAATTTCCAACAGATCGGCTGGGTGTAGGTTTGCTAGCTTTGTGTGCCACACCACATTCTCCCACAATGTTCCTTCTCCGCCCATCGCGGCAACAATTCTTCCATGTTGGGCATTGGGGATCGGAGAGGGTAAGGAACATTTTGCTACCGCTTTCGATCCTATGGTAGAGTTCGCAGGATCTGACATGGTGGCTCAAAAGGGGTGATAAGCATGAGTACTTGGAACAGTCCATTACCGAAAGTACTGGTTCCAAAAGCCAAAAGGAATTCGTTCGCGAAAAGATTTGCATTATACGCCGTAAAAGCCCCTAAGATGCTAAACATCAATTTCGGCTTCAAGAGTGGGTTCCCTGCTTGGATTAGGTCTGTATACTCTGCAAAACTGATAATGATTGTAATACATTTTGATTAGTAAATGGTGCTATGTCATTGTTATATGTACATTATGTGTGCTATGTTTTATGCACATTATGTGTGCATATACTAGGAGGCTAACCCACATTAGGCTTGTGAGCATGGGAGCATGGGAACAAGCTCTAGTGGAACATGGGTTAGGACTAACCTTAAGGGTTAAGGTTAGGGTCAGGCATCCAAGGGTCACACATGGGAAATGGAGAGTCAAGAGTCACTTGAGGGCCCTCCTATATAATAGGGGCATGGGGGACACTCAAGGGAGGCTTGGAGGCTTGGGCTTATGAGGCCAAGGCTATGTTATGCTCTCTTGTGTAGAGGTTCATATCTACTCATCTACCATTTCACACTATAGCTACATGCTGGACATCAAGGTAGAGGTATGATGTATTTCATTATTATTCATGTGTGCATCCCTTGGGCTCGGGGGTGGTTGGGTGGTTGAGTTTATGCCTGATTTATGCATGTTTATGCATAACAATTATCTAAAGAGATCTTAGGGTTTTAACAGTGGTATCAGAGCAATCTCTATTTAATTGTTGTTGATTTGTTTTAGTAACTTTAATATTTACTAATAAAAATGTTATTTTGTTGATTTGTGTTGATGAATTGCACGTGGATCATTGATATGGTGATTGGAACGTGTGTTACTACAATTCAATGGGTGAATCGACATTGCGGGGGAATTTCGTGAGTTTAATGCTATTTTTTCTTATTTTTTATGGTTTAAATCAAGCATTAATGAAAATTTTTACAAAAATACCACATATTTTATTATGGATAATTTTGGTAGAATGGATTCCCTAAATTCTTGGATTTTAAAAGAATTTTTTCTAAATTTTAAGGATTTTTTTGAGCATTTTTATGATTAAAAATGTATTTTTATACATTTTTGAGGGTTTTTTTCGTGGGAATGCGATCAAATTTCTGTCAATTTTCTACTGAAATTCAATATAGGGGACAGCGTGTTGATGCATGAAATGCTCTCTCGTGTGCGTGGGACTCTCTTCGCCTCTCAAATCTGATTTTTCCTTCTTTTTTTCGTGAGAAGTTCTCTTAAAAATGATTTTTTAAAACATTAATCATAATTAATGTTAATTATTATTTGTTTAATTAAAAACTTTAATCAAAGATTAAAGTTAATCTCTCTGATTAACAGAGAGGGGAGGAGAAAGAGAATGGAAGGGAGAAGAAGGAGACGAAAGAGGGGAGAAGAAGGAGCGGAGGGATTTATTTTTTACTCCCTTTCTCTCTTCTTCCTTACGCAAAGACGGCGGGGATGGGGGGCTGCGCACAGCAGGCCGCGGAAAAAAAACGCCCCCCCTTAAAAAATCAAATCCCTTAATAAGCTTAAAAAGCTTATTTTAATTATTTTTTAAAAAATGAGTTTTTTATTATAAAAAAAGTTTTTGGAGATTTTTCAAAAAAAAAGCTTGGAAAAAAAGCCAGAAAATGTGAAATTTGAGAAAAAAATCTCTGAAAATGTCTTCTTGGAACTTTTTGGCTTTTCATCTTTCGGGAAAACCTTTGGCTTTCCGTTTTCCTGAAACCTTTTGGCTTTTCGAATTTCGGAAAAACTTTTGATCTTCTGTATTCCGGAAACTTTTGACCTTTCACATTCCGATTTTTTTTGTCTTTTCATTTTCCCAAAACTTTTGGCTTTCCGTATTTTCCGGGAAAACCATTGGAATTCCGAAATTTTTTGACCGTTCGTATTCTAAATGCGTTCGGGGTAATTTAAAAATTTCAAAAAATTCCTAAAAATTAGTGAAAAATTAGACAAAGGTTATTTTAAATTTTGGAAAAATGTGGGGTTGGTGTTTGGCATGTGGTGTGTCCATTCGAGCGCCCGTGACCATTCAAATTCCTTTAAAAATATATTTTTTGACTCAAAAAAGTAGAAAAATCCATTAAAATTGTAAATTTTCATTGGATTTGAGAATTGTCGGGCGAAATTGGAAATTTCGTGAACGATGGGATTCTAGGAAAAATTAGGAATATTTTGAAATTATTTTTAAAAATCCTAAAAATTAGTATTTTTAAAATATCAATGGTATTTTGGTAAATTAAATTGCTAAAAATTTTCTGAAAAAATATAGGTTTGAAATGCCATAAGATAGGTTTGGTGGAATTCAAAATTATCATATTTTGAGGCCCTATAAAATTAGGAAAAATTAGAAAAAAATCATGATAATTTTCTTTCTCAAGAATTTAATATTTTGGAGGGTTATTTAATGTTGAAGTATATTTTCTCGTGCTGACGTTAGATAGATGCGGGTTATTCGTATATTATTAATACGATTATACCTCGTATTAATGGATATTTATGTTTGTATTAATTCTAAACGATGTATTTATGATTTTTTACCATTGTTTAGCCATTCTTTTTGGACATGTTCCTTAATTTCTTTTCTCCTCTTTGATTACAGAGAACGAGGGGGTGGAGAGAGAAGGTTAGATGGAAGAAGATGGAGAGAGGAGAGTGGAAAGAGAAGAGACTCGCTCTCTCTTTTGGAAATCGCAACACTGGGGAAGGGGGGGCGAGGGCACTGGGCGAAAAATCGCCACCCCCATAATTTGTTTTTTTTAAAAAAAGTTTAATAACCAAAAGCTTTATTTAAAGCTTTTAAAAAATATATATATATAAAAAGAGTTTTTTTAAATTCCAAAAAAAGCTTTTCAAAGCTTGGAAAAAAGCTCGAAAAAGAGGAGAAAATACAAAATTTGGGAAAAAACTTCTCTGGATATTTTTGAAAATTATTTTCTTGAAAACTCTTGCCTTTTCACATTCCCGGGAAACCTATTGGCTTTCTAAATTTCGGGAAATCTTTTGACCTTTGGGGTTCTTGAAACTTTTGACCTTTCACATTCCGATTTTTTTCTTGTCTTTTCATTTTCCTGAAACTGTTGGCTTTTCGTATTCCGGGAAAACCATTGGGATTCTGAAATTTTTTGACCGTTCGTATTCTTATGCGTTCGAGGAAAATTAAAAATTTTAAAAAATTCTTGAAAATTAGTGAAAAATTAGACAAAGGGTATTTTAAATTTCTGAAAAATGTGGGGTTGGTCTTTGGCATGTGGTGTGTCCATTTGAGTGCCCGTGACCATTCAAATTCCTTAAAAAATATATTTTTTGACCCAAAAAATTAGAAAATCCATTTAAATTATAAATTTTCATTGGATTTGAGAATTGTCGAGCGGAAATTGAAATTTTGTGAGCGATGGGATTCTCAGGAAAAATTAGGAATATTCTAGAAATTATTTTTAGAAATCCTAGAAATTGGTATTTATAAAATATAAATGGTATTTTGGTAAATTTAATTGCTAAAATTTTTTTGAAAAAATATAGTTTTGGAATGCCATAAGATAGATTTGTTGGAATTCAAAATTATTGAATTTTGAGACCCTATAAAATTAGAGAAAATCAAGAAAAAATCATGATAATTTTTTTTCTCAAGAATTTAATATTTTTGAGGGTTATTTAATGTTGAAGTATGTTTTTTCATGCCGACATTAGATAGATGCAGGTTATTTGTATATTATTAATATGATTGTACCTCGTATTAATAGTTATTTCTGTTTGGATTAATTCTAAACGATGTTTTCATGATTTTTTACCATTATTTAGCCATTCTTTTTGGACATGTTCCTTAATTACTTCAATGATGGCTAGAATCTGTGTTCAAAGTGTGTTTCACCTTTGACACTTTTCCATGATAATTTATTTTGTACTTATTTAAGTGTGGCCTATAATTAATTTCCTAAGCCTAAGACAAATTATATCATGGGTTAGTTGATTTGTTTGTTTTGGTGGATTGTATTGGATGTTTTCCAGGTTTTATATGGACTCATCAGGTTTTGCCTAGATCACTTGTGTCTAGGGGTTTTTTATTGAGTGTTACACACATGTGTTTCAATTGCTTACTTTGGAGTTTTGCTTGAACAACAACACGTTCATATACTCCGGATTGATGAGTTGGCCACACTAATTTTAATGCTTCTTTTGGCATGATTAATGTCCATTAGATGGTATGCATTGATTTTTATGATCAACTATGGTTTTCATGGATTCGAGAAGCTTTTATTCTTTTATCCATGGTTTTATAAGGATCTTTTGATCTTTTGGATAATATCATGTGCTTTGAATGTAGCATTTGCCTTCGTTTTTTGCACTTAATTTTGGAGTATATTGCTTGTACTCTTGTACATATTCCAACTCGGATACCTAGTTGCTTATGTATCTAGGTGAGTTATTTTTTTACCCTAACTTTATTGTGTTTTGGGTAGCTATCATTAGAAAGGTGAGTTATTTTTTTACCCTAACTTTATTGTGTTTTGGGTAGCTATCATTAGAAAGGTGCCAATAATTCAAATTCTTTTTTAATGATGTACTCGAAAAGAGTTATTCCTTGATGTAGTCTTAGGAATATAGAGACATGTTTTAGTATATGAAAGTTTGGGATAAGGCCATCTTATTTCTTTTATAAAGGATTTTATTCATATTTCCTAGATGGCATACTAGGGAGTTTCAAATTGGTAAGGTATGTGTGGGTGGTATCATGGTGGTATGGGACGTTAGCGATCCCTCACATATATTATCTTATGGGATAATTTGGGCTCAGGATTATTGCTTTGCTAACATCACTTAGCATATTGACCTCAACATTCAAAGACAATCTCATTTTAAGAATTCATTTAAAGTTGTTGTGTAGGCATTCTCTAGATAAACTTCTTTTATCTATAGCCTATATGTTTTGATGAGTGTAATCTCGTCGATATATTCATTTGTTGAAATCTCTTTCTTTAGAGTTCAACGAGATTATCTTGTTGTGTTCGGATTAAGGAAATTTGGATTCTTCCTTTGTTGGCATTTCTTTTTTTTAGTTCCATACTTTAGGTGATTTATACAATCCACCTGATGGTTTACGGATATACATATGTGTTTCATCGAGACGTTGATGACTCCTTATGTTGATATGGGTAACTCAGAATGCCGATGATTCTCTATGCAGATGTGGGTACGTTGGGTCGCCGATGGATCCTTGGTTCCTGCAGTTATAATGCCATGTCTTCCTATTTTATTCCGAATGGTTCACAACAACGAGGAAACTACTTTGAGTATGAATTCCTCTGATCATCCACAGTCTGATGGGTAAACAGAGTGTATCAGATTGTAGAGTTTATGCTTCGTGCATATGTCTCTGGAAAAGCATCAAATTGGAAAAAGTATCTTCCAATGATGGCATTTGCTTATAACAGTTCTAAACATATGGCTATTGGTTTTAGTCTGTGCATACTTATGTATGGGTATCAACCCAGGGCACCTATTGATGTTAGTCTTAAGGACATTGAGCTTGATGCATTGAGGGATTTCTTGCATGATATGTAGAAAATATTGACCGAAGCTCAGGATTCTATCAGGAGTGCTCAGGATAGAGTATGATTTTATGTTGATAGGGGACGCTCATCTCGGTCTTTTGAACCAGGAGTCTTGGTTTATTTAAAAGTTCCTAAAGATTCTCAGACTTTGTCAACAAGAAAATGCTCAAATTTATCTCCTAGATATGGTGGTCCATTTTGAGTTATACATCGGATTGGCATGGTTGTATATGAACTAAAACTGCCTCCACATGTTAGAGTTCATCCAGTCTTTTATATCAGTGGATTGAAAGGGAAACTGGGAGTGAGGATAACACAATTACTCCTTAAGAACTCATTGAAGTCAAAGATTTATTATATGTTCCACATGAACCTCATAAGGTACTTGAATTTAGGGAAAGGAAACTTTATAGTTGTCTAATCCGTGAGGTTAAAATTAGGTGGAAAGATAGGGAAATAGAGGATTCGACTTGGGAGTCGGTTGAGATTGTTCAGTGTAGTTCTCCTTCTTTTCATTGCAAGAGTGTAATGTTTTGGGAGAGGGGAAGTATGTTATATGTACATTATGTATGCTATGTTTTATGCACATTATGTGTGCATATACTAGGAGGCTAACCCACATTAGGCTTGTGAGCATGGGAGCATGGGAACAAGCTCTAGTGGAGCATGGGTTAGGACTAACCTTAAGGGTTAAGATTAGGGTCAGGCATCCAAGGGTCACACATGGGAAATGGAGAGTCAAGAGTCACTTGAGGGCCCTCCTATATAATAGGGGCATGGGGCACACTCAAGGGAGGCTAAGGCTATGTTATCTTGAGGCTAGGTTATGATATGATGTTCTCTTGTATAGAGGATTATATCTACTCACCTACCATTTCACACTATAGCTACATGCTACTGGATTGGAGTTATACCTCTTGATGGTATGGGACATCAAGGTAAAGGTATGATGTACTTCATTATAATTCATGTGTGCATCCCTTGGGCTGCTCGGGTGGATGCGTTTATGCTGCCTGATTTATGCATGTTTATGCATAACAATTATCTAGAGAGATCTTAGGGTTTTAACATGTGGTCTTCTTATAAGGAGGTGTGGCTTCTTATGATGATGACAACTTCTCTGGCATGATGGGCTGATTTTTGTGGCGTCAGGTGTTTCATGTTCTCTATCATTGCCCGTTTTCCTTTATTTAAGGAGCTCCATAATGACACGGTAATGATATCCTTGCCCGTATTGAGTTGTGCTGCCCTCTCTTCCCATTGGATATTATAATTACTGACACAGATCTGGGATCATCTCTTCTTCCATAGATCCTACAGGCATGACAAACACCTTTCCAACCAAGGGATTATTTTTGATGGAAATATTAACATTTAAAAATCCCGCAGCTGTGGTGGTTGACAAATGCACACTTCGGACTTGTGCATTAGTGGCTTCAAGGAGTGAGGTTGGTTCCCATGTTTCATAAGAGATCAAGTTATGACTTGATCTTGTATCAATTAATGCAATTCTTGTAGTATAACCCTCTTTCATAGAGACTTTTACACTGAGACACGCTGGCTCAATGTCCATGTCATTTTCATCAAGGAGAGTTAGTGAAGCCATGTTCACATGCAATATTTTCTCATGGAGTCTCTATTTGGCCTTGGCTTCCTCTTGCGCTTGTTTTATTTTTTCCTTGCCCAACTCTTCCTTTTGTTTCAGTAGGTGCTCTTGCATGAGCATCTCTTGGGTCAGTGGTCCATAATACTTCTTAAGCTTACTTCCATTGATGTATCCCTCTATTTGCACTCCCTCGATGGTTTTAATTCAGACTGACCCTTGAGGGGTGATTTCAGACACTCTAAATGGTCCTAACCCTTTGAATTTTAGTTTCTTTTTCTTGGTACTTCCAACACCATACATGAGGACAAGGTCCCCCGTTTTCACTTCCTTTTGTTTCAAGTTATGGTCAAACCAATGCTTTCTTCGTAATTTCTCAACCATAAGACCATGTGATTTGTTTCAGGTTATGGTAAAACCAATGCTTTCTTCGTAATTTCTCAACCATAAGACCATGTGATGCAATTAGCCGAGTTTCATCAAGTTTCTCTAAATCCACCAATCACTAATGTATTTTCGGTTAACCTCTCTTGCACCGCAACTCGCAAGCTTTGAACTAAGTACTTCATAGGCATCACCGCCTCAACGCCGTAAGCTAGACGGAAGGGAGTATATCCCATTGCTACCTTATACGATGTTTGATATACCCATAAAGTTATAGTTAGCTTGTGTTCCTAATCTGTGCGATTGGCTTTTAATGTTTTTGTCTCAAGATAGTACACAAAATCTTGTTTGTACTTTTTGCTTGACCATTTGTTTGCAGATAATAAGGTGATGACTTCCGATGGACTACAAGGAATCCGGCACGAGTAAGTGCTCAATCACGTCATTAATGAAGTGTGATCCCCGATCATCACTGACTAATTCTAGTGGGTAGCCAAATCTAGAAATGATTTGTTCATATAAGAACTTAGCCGTGGTTCGTGTATTAACTCGTTTAGAGACTCTTGCCTCTGCCCATTTTGTGAAATAGTCTGTGGGCCACGAACGGATGCACAGCTGGACTAATGGGTCCAACAAAAGCAAACCCCACTTCTCAAAAGGTTGTCTTATAATGATGGGGGTGAGCGACATCCTATCTCTTTGTTGTGGAATATACAAACTCCATGGCATCCCGAAATAATGTGGGCCACCATAGTCCTTCTTGAAGCACTTTGTAAGCTATAACTTCCCCCGCCACCGCGAAGTGTCCTCCGACTATTCTTGAGTGTGTCTTTTCTAATATTGTGACAAATTCGCCTTCCCGCACACATCTTCCTAGGATATTGTCCTTACCTAGCTTGTACAATTCTTCAGCAATCAATTGGTAAGGCGCAGCTAACTTAATAAAGCCGACACATTCTGTCCTTATTCAAAGGTTGTCTTGCGAAAAACTAGAAGCTAGATAGTTTGATATCTCCTCACTCCATTTATGCACCATGTCCAGTTTCAAAACAAGCATATGGGAGATCATCATTAATACTAGGGTCCCTATTTGGACTTCTAGACATGTGATCGGCCAACACATGTTGTGTCCCTTTTCTTACTATTACCGTGAAGTTGAATTCCAAGAGTAAGAGCAACCAGCATGTGATTCTTCCCGTAGTAATATGTAATGATGGTCCATAGCATAAACCATGGCCAATCCTTCCCGTTTCATGGTGGTGTAATTTATCTCTGCATCATTTAATTGACGATGACTAGCAAAGCAGACTGGGTAATCCAATTTAAACTCACCAGACTGTGCCAATACACATCCTATTGCAAGGTTTGATGCATCGATGTGCTTATTTAATATAAGATCCCAGTTGGGTAGTCTCAGAATTGGTGCACTGGCTAGTGCTTTCTTCAACTTATCATATGCTTCCTGGCATTCCTCAATCCATTCAAAGACAATGAGTAGTCTATATAATGGTCTAGCAATTTTAGCATAGAATATTATGAAGTGATGATAATACCCAACGTGGCTCATAAATCTCTGTACACCTTTGTAAACTAGTGGGTGGGGTAATTCCAAGATTAGTTTTACCTTTCTTTCATCTATGGAAATATCGTTCCTAGAGACAATGTGTCCTAAGATCACACTATGTTTGACCCAAAATTGGCATTTCAAAGAGTTTAAGGATATATGATACAACCGACATCGTTCAAACACCTTCATCAAACAAGCTAGATGGTCCAACCATCATGAGTGTGCACACAGATCATCAATGAATACCTCCAACCACTTCTGCAAGTAGTCTTTGAAGGCTGTGCACATCAAGGAAAGTTGTTGGGGCATTGGTGAGGCCAAAAGACATAACCTTATAAGCATATGTTCCCCACATTGTATTGAAGGTTGTTTTGTGTTGGTCTCCTGGTACTATGGACACCTGATTATAGCCTAAGAATCTGTCTAAGAAGCTGTATGCCTCTTCACCAACCACCCGTTCCAATACGTGTTTGGTATATGGCAGTGGGTAATGGTCCTTCCTAGTGGCTGCATTGACCTTTTTGAGATCAACGTAGAACCTCTGTTTTCCATTCTTCTTTGGCATTCTTCTTTGGCACTATCACAATTGGTGAGAGCTAATCGGTGTGCTCAATCTCATAGATGAAATCCACAACAATGACTTTGTTAATTTCCTCCTTTACAACTGCTGCATATTTTGGATTCATCTGGTATGATTTTTGCCTGGTTAGTCTTAATCCTTCCATGATTGGGATTGTGTGTTGTACCACTTCAGGTGGTACACCCTTCATCTCTGTGTATTTCCAGGCAAAGCAATCCTTGAATTATTTGAGGAGAGCGATGAGTTCCTTTTCCTCAGCTGGAGTCAAATCCTTAGCGATATAGACAGGTTTGTTTTCCTCCCCTGGCTCTGCAATATCAATTTCCTTAACCTCATCTGGACCATTCTATGATGTGGACATATCATCTTCCTTTATTCTTTTAGCTGTCAATTGGACCACTTTTCGTTCGTCAATGGTGTATGTTTTGAAATGGTCTGACATTGAGAGTCAGTCTAGTTTATCTTCATCCTCTCCTTTTGTTTGCATCATCACCTTCTTAGCCTCACGCTTCAGAGCCTTGTTTTGTTTTCGACATCCTGATTTTGTGAGCTTAGGCATTTCCAACTCTTGAGGGATGATCTCCTCCTCCCTTATGTTTTCCTTCCGGAGATATCGTACTCAACTCCTCACCCCAATTCTTAGAGAACTCCTCATGCAACTTAGTAGCTTCGAGATATCTCAGCCCCCATTGGGCATCCATGGCTTTACTTCATAATAGGGCATTTTGTCAAGTCATATACCTCTTCTATTTTAGCCATCTTCTAAGACATTGGGCACTGGTGTGGCCTTGTGATCCAATCCCTTCTATGCTGGAGGCTTCATCCTTCGTATCCTCTTCTCTTGGTTACACATTTACTATACACACAAAGGTGGTTGGGATGTTTCCTGATTCAACATATTGGGTTCCTTTGGGCTGTAAAACATTTATAGTGGCCAGCATATGCATCCAGTTTTCACTTAAGTCTAGAGGGGGGAGTGACGCATACATTATAGCTTCTTCCTCCTCCTTTGAAAATTCTACTGTTTGTTGGTAGACTTGTAAGAAGGTGGTTCGCCTCAGTGGTGGCCGAATCGTTGCTAAACAATTTCCCTTCCATTGGTGTGCTTTCCACGCTTGTAGATCTATCTTTAGAATTTGCGAGTCCCTTCAAACATACATGTGATCTAAAGCCCAATCATGCACCAATTTGGATTCCCTCATGAAAGGTCTACCCAAGATGATGTTGTATGAGTCTGGTTGGCACAGAAAGTCCATTACAACAAATGTATGATGGTAGTGGAATGAAAGGAGTTAGAGTCGTACATTCTTCATCAATAGCCCCATGGGTGTCTTGACGATGTTCCATCTGCCATTTTGACAATTAGATCTGCTCTTTCCAGATCTGGTTTTCCCCAATTCTCCCAACATCATTTTGTAATGATGCTCACTCTCGCTCCTCCATCCAGGATAGCCAATGCTTGGTATTATGATGAATTGGGATTGTAGCATTTGTGTCATCACTCTCATAATATCGGCCCAGTTGATTGATCAAATCTGGGGGTTCTCACCTCTGCATGCTTAAGGTCTTTTTTTGCCAGAGGTGACCGGGTCTCCTCTGCAGTGGACATTGGTGGATTCAATCTTCCTTCTACCCAATCTTTTATATCTGCCCACAATGTTGGTGAACTGCGTAACAATGGTCCTAAGGGCATTTGAATAGTGGTGGACAGTATGGCTGCGAGACTGCCTATGTCTTTTGGCTCCCTACCAAATGAGGGCTCCTTCCATGCGTTTATCTCATATTCACCCCTAGGGAATGAATGAATGGTCATATCTTGCTCTGCCTCCTGAAACATTCTTGCCATGAGGTCAATGTGTGTCCCTCCCTCAGACATTTTTCGAATTCGAGTAGGCACATCCAATTTTCTTTCTCTTATCAACTCATTTCTTGGATACATTCTTGGATACATTGTATCCCTTGCCCTATTAGCCCTTAATTTGGCTTTATGAATTCGTTGGCACTCCTCCACTAGTGCCTTAGCTTCTTCAAGCTTTCTTATGTCTTCCTTAGCATTTGGGTATGCCAGTCCCCTTAGGGGTTGTTAGTTTCTCTCTTCGTGCCTCTTGGGTACGCTCATATGATTTTGGAGCTTGTTCACTTCCTTCCTTTGATTGGGTGGATCCGGTGTCAATAGTATCTTCTTTGGATCCATCTTGGATTGTGACCATGGTGTTGCCCTTACCTACTTTTTTCACTCTCCTCCTTCTGCCAGTTCTAGAGGTTGTAGCACCTGCTGGGTTCTTCCCTTTTTCCTCTTGTTTGGCTTGAGCTCGTGTTAGGATATTCAGTGGCATGATGTTCTTAGGTTGCACACTTATGGTCTTGATAGTGGCCTGGTTAGAAGTGGAAAGAGAACTACTAGCGCGATATATGGACAGTCTTTGATCAAACGATCAACCCCACACTTAACATGAGTAAGTGTTGGCATGTCATTAGGCAGTGCTGCCATTGGCTGAGTTTGATGTGCATGAACCACATTCTCGTTAGGACAATATGCTATTTGATGAGTTCCACCGCAACCAAAACATTGTAGTGGCTCCCTTCTCATACCTTAGTTCAAATCTTTACCTTTCCATTGCACTATAGTTTGGAACACTTGTAAGACATAAAACTTTGGCGCAATCTCCGCGGCCTCCTCGTAATAATCATTATTGATTTCTACCTCATGCACAATCTTCGTAGCCTCCTCACAATAATCATTATTGATTTCTACCTCACGCACAATCTCACCCTCATCCAATGGCTCCTTAATCAATACTTGGTTGATTTTGGCTTGTGGTGTGGTTGGCGGTAGAACAGGTGGTGGCGCGACGAGGACAGGGGTGATGTGTCTTGTATCCGGAACATCCCTCTTGGTAAGTAGGATGGGTTTGGCTGCCCTATAGCTGCAGTGGTTTATACGGGTGGTGCTGGTAAGGCTAGTGGCACTCTGGGTGCCGATAGTTGTGCTACGGTTTGGAACCTCGGATACTTGCACATAGAAGTGTCATGGTTTCCTAAATTCACACAATGAGCACAATAGAGTAGCGGCCTTACTCTTAATTTAGGGCATTTGGTAGTGGTGTGATTCATTTTGCAAAGGAAGCACCATATCAGATCCCTCCGCCGAGGGTAAAGATGAGCATGTCCATGCCCTGCTGCTTCTCTTCCATCCTTGGCCTTTAATTTGTCTAGTATAGCATTACTGAGCTTGCATGTTTCCAACTTGCTTGCTCTGGGTTCCTGTGTCTTGGTGACTTGAGACTCACGATATTGTTGCTATCTGAAGCTGCCTTGGCATCTTAAGGTTGTGGCAATTCAAGCATGTTGTCTTCATATTCTATTGCCAACTTAAAGCATGCATCTAAGGTAGCCGGTTGGGCTAATACTAGATAATCATGCATTTTATGATCTCGGACCCCTTTGCGGAAGCAAGGCAATAACTGATCATCCGTTAGCCTCTATCGTAGCTTACATCTTGAATTCAAGTGCTTGATTCGGGATACATAATCTCACATAGACTCATTATCTTTTTGCTTAATATTGTGACATTGAGCCACAGGACTCCATCTGTCACCACTTCGAGTGAAGCTTGGTATGAACACCTTTTTGAGCCGAGTGAAGTTGATTTGATCTTTTGGCT
The DNA here is from genome assembly GCF_041138505.1 of Cibotium barometz. Classification (NCBI taxonomy): domain Eukaryota; kingdom Viridiplantae; phylum Streptophyta; class Polypodiopsida; order Cyatheales; family Cibotiaceae; genus Cibotium; species Cibotium barometz. Next base: position 48,766,113 of record NC_141049.1, read on the forward strand.
TTCAAGGTTTGATACCATTGATGAGCCTTTCCTTCTAGGGTCAATGAGAAGGCATGGATCATGTTTACATCTCTCATTCGCCCACAAGTTTCTCATGTTGACTCAGATATCTCAACATGTTATTTCAAGTCCCCGTCTACTAAGAACTTTTGTATAAGCTTGGAAATGATATATGGCTTCATTTGGGATTTCCTAGATTCTAGAGTAGTGCCTAGTTCCCTAACCATTCTGCGGCCCATTTTGGAAGCCATACTGAGAAAATCTCTCCTTGTGACCATGTTAAGATCTGCATTTAGATCCACCATTGGTCTTTGAGGAGCTACTCCCCTCCTACCTAGACCTCGTCCTCTTCCTACATAGGCTCTTCTAGGCAATTCGGGTCTATGGGTAGGTCCAGCTAACTCATTATGGCGGCCTAGCTCATTATTAGTAGCAGCCTCCGCCCACCTTTGTTGAATTAAGAGCTCCATGTACTGTAAGAACGTGAGATCATTGATCATTTTCTCTATGTCTTCCTTTGTATAAAGGTGATCCTCACCTTTAGCAGTTTTCCTAGGTAAATTGTCTCCTTTATTGTGCGTATTAATGCCTTCCTCCTTCCTTGGATCTTCATCGATGGGTTCTAAATTTAGGGTTGCTTCTTCAATCATACCTAATTCCATACCATTAGTGGTGTTTCGTGATTGAAATGGATTTACATTCTCCATTTCCTTCTGTTCAGCCCTTGTTCTTTCGAGTATCGAGATCTTGTTTCCTTAAGCTCAATAATCACAGTTGTCACTCTGCTTCAGCCCTCTTCAAGTATAATTTTATTTCTTCTGATGTTTGGAAGAAAACTTAACCAGTCCTAGCCGCACTTTCCATGTCTCTCCTAACCCTAGATGTTCCACTGATCCTCACAGTGTTAGACAACCTGGTACTTGAAGGCTGGGTTGGTACTTCTGGTCTTCGACCTTGTCCAGCGTTGGTTGATGGGCCTATACTCGCAAATTGTGCTTCGTCTTTTGTGCTGGTTCGGAGACCAAAAAATTCCCTGGTTATATCAAAGACACCACTCGGTCTTGTAAGGGAAGATGGTTTTTCTTCCTCTCCAAACCCAAAGAATCATAGCCCTTCTTCCATGGACTCTTCACTACTTGTATCAATGGTGGTTATATTTCTCTGAGAGCCGAAACACTCAATTGAGTGCTTATTGAGTGGCCTAAACTAACGCTCTTTTGATAGGAAGATCCTGGATGGTTGGATGTACTATCGTTTGCGGGAAGTAAGGTCGTCTCCAATGAGTTTACCATACCTCAAGTGCATGAGAATGTGATTTGATAGGATAAATCACTACCCCAATTTAGATTTTCATAGGGTTTTGTCGATCTGAATTTTTAGGTCGTAAAATTGCAGACTGCAGTTCACGTCGTGAGATAGCAGGGATTTGTTCACATCGTGAAACTGTAAATGGTTCACGTTTTTTACACTTTCATGTGTTTAATAGTCACGCGAGGACTCTTCTATAGCTTTGACTTCTCAAATAAGATTCAAGACCTAGGTTGGTTTCCAGATTGAAATTATTCTTTTGTTTCTTGGAAAAATTAGAAATGAAACGAGTTGGCTTTAATCTCAAGGGTGCACTACTAAGAAACCCTATGTACCACGTGCATCGAAGGGGTATTTAAAAAACCCCTTACCTGTGAATTTCTTATGAATAAAACGACTCCTTTTTCTTTATAGACTCACGGGGTTTTTTTCAAAATTGATAAAAAAAACCCTTATGTAAATGTATTTCTATAAATTAACCTTGAAAATTTGAATTAAAAAACCCCTTCATTTGAACTCACGTGCTATACTTACAAATTTTTAGGTGAACCCCCCTAAGGATTTAATAGAGGTGAAATGACTTGCTTAAGAAGCCTAGGAAGTTGGAAAGTCCAACAGAAAATAGTGATCCCCTAAGAGGATTATGGAAGTCCCTCACTTGTGCTTGATAAACAAACTAAAAACAGTGATCCCCCGAAGAGAATTATGGAATTCCTTCATTTGTGCTTGATAAACCAAGTGAAATTAGAGACCCAAAAGTAATTGTTTAAAAGAAAAGCTTTTATTAAATGTTTGAGATTTTGATGTTTGCTGAAGAGAATAATTTCATGATGATAAGTAAACGGTTACTTCTCTCTCTGAGAAGTATATGCCGGCTACCTTGAGTAGTGTTTGAGGTAGATTTTGGCACCTAATTCATGGATGCTTCATAGACCCTCCCTTGGGTGACTAATGGCATGGTTGGCTTACTCCCTAATCTAAGTTATGTGCTTGCCAATGGTGGCCCTTGTGATGGAATGAAGCTCTCAAAATGTATTAAAAAATATCCATAATGACAATTAGAGATGTCTCATGATGGAATAATTTGATTAGACTTTAGATTAAGCATTTGTGGTGATTCAAATAGGATTTAGGATTCTTTTTTAAGGCATTGGAGTCTTGTTCATATATTTAGTAATGTTTATTCTCTTTGCACCTTGTCAAAGTTTTAGAACCCTTTTTATGAAATGGAATATTGATTTTGTGGGACCCATCAATCTGGTTGCACGTAGGATTACGAGGTGTTTCTTAACCAATAAACCAAGTAGAGGATGTTTTTGATTCATTGATTCTTTTAATGTTAGACACTCATATTGAAGGTTGCATTCTATTGAAGTTAGGCATTAATATTGATGATAAGGTTAATGTTGATGGTTGGCTCATTCTATTGAAGTTGGGCATTTATATATGATGTTATGTCAATCATACTTGATGTAATGCCACGATACTTTATGTTGGGACACTCCATTTAAAGTTGGGCACTCATAATGATGTTGGGCCATTGCATTTGAAGTCGGCACTCATACTTGATGTTAGGCCACTCTATTTAAAGTCGGGAACTCATACTTGATGTTGGGACATTGTATTTGAAGTTGGGCACTCATACTTGATGTTAGGCCACTCTATTTAAAGTTGGGCACTCATACTTGATGTTAGGCCACTCTATTTAAAGTTGGGCACTCATACTTGATGTTAGGCCACTCTATTTAAAGTTGGGCACTCATACTTGATGTTGGGCCATTGTATTTGAAGTCAGGCACTCATACTTGATGTTAGGCCACTCTACTTAATGTTGGGCACTCATAATTTATCTTTAGCTCATTCTATTTGATGTTGGACCCTTAAAATTGATGTTTAGACCACTTAAAATTGATTGGGAACTCACATTGAATGTATGGTTTGGGTACTGTATGGGTACTCTATTGGATGTGTGGTACTCTATTGAATGCATAGGTACACTCTATGGAATGATTTAGTACTCTATTAAATGTGTGGGTACCCTTTTGATGCGTGGATACTTCCCATCAATGCTTAGACACTTTGTTGATGCATAGAAGCTCCATGATTTCTCTATACGATGCTTGTTTATGAGTTCAAGCATTTAAAGTAATTACTAAGTGATAGGAAGGGATCCCAAAAGAAGAGAGTCATGTAATAAATCCTAAACGAGCTGCCAGCAAGGGGAAACAAATCCATGACAAGATGGGATTTTTTAAAGAAAAAAATTCAGCTTGTGTATATGTATGCTAATTGCAGGGCTCCCTTCTTGAGATGTTAAATATATGAATGCACTGAATGCCATTAGCCTCGTGATAACCTCTCCCTAGGCAAAGACCCTATGATGGTTGGATGTTAAACTTCCATCATGGGAAATCAAAATTGACATGAACAACAAGTTGAAGAAATGTATGCAAATTGATGCTTGATCAATTAACGACATGTATAATTGATGGGGGACACATATGTAAAGAGTTTATGCAATTCTTCCAAACACTATGGTTGATGATATAATGCACGCAAACGGTCATATGATCTAGGTAAAACAAGCCAAATGTTGTGGATGGGTCATACCGATGTACTTTTGATAGTCAAAATCACTAATCTTGAGCGTTTTCATGGTTTTCATGCGTCAAATGTACTCAAACTTGGTAGATGTGATGTATACACATGGAAGAACATGCCCATGTAGTCACCTCCCCAAAAATTAGGGTTTTAGGGTCACCACAGTTGAAAATAGGTTTTTTTTCAAAACCCTAATTTAGTCTTAAACCCTAATTCAAAGTCAAGGTATAGGCTCATACAATGTTTTATCATATCAAGATCTTCCAATAATCAAGCCCTTAACCTTGCTGTTTTGACATTGGACCATTTCAGGGTGGTCATTTTACCAAAAGTCGTCAGTTGGACTAGAATTGAGAAAAACTTCTTGGAATTCAGTTTTCTTGTGATGAATGTATATATATCTCTTAGCATGCTAAACATGAGCATATAAAGATGTCCCAATTTGGACAAGGTTTGAGCAAGTTATGACCATTTGATCGAAAGTTGACCGGTGATTGAAAAAGTCAAAACAAAGAGCTATAAGCCTTTGATCCACAAACCATGCACATAACCTTTTATTAGCCTTGTTTTCACAAAGGATTTAGGTTTGGGAGTCCAAAGCTTTGGAACATGAAAAGTGCTTCCTTTTTAAGTGATGGCCTAGTTAGAGGGAGTATCAAAACTAAAATCTAATCTTGTAGGAATCTTTTTCAAAGGTTTGAGAACACTTGTACTAAAGGTTATCCCATTTGGACTTCATTTTTCCCATTTTCACAAAGGTTGAAAGTTGGCAGTTATGCATAGTCTAACGGCTATCCTGTTTAGCTTAGACCCCTAGTACACTTGATGGACCAGTACCAAAGGTTATCCCATTTGGACTTCATTTTTCCCATTTTCACAAAGGTTGAAAGTTGGCAGTTATGCATAGTCTAACGGCTACCCTGTTTAGCTTAGACCCCTTGTAAACTTGATGGACCAGCTTGAATCTTGATTGGAGAAATAAATTCACATGATGGAAATACCTTTTAGGTAGTGAAGAAGGTGTATGAAGATCAGCTCTTAATTTGGATCACATTTGATATGTTTTCACAAAGGATTTAGTTTTGGGAGTCCAAAGTATTCAGAACATGAAAAGTGCTTCCCTTTTGAATGATGGCCTGGTTAAAGGAAGAATCAAAACTAATATATTATCTTATAGGCCTCTTATCCAAAGGTTGAAAAATACTTGTACCAACGGTTTGATCCCATTTGGATTTCATTTGCCCCATTTTCATGAAGGTTGAAAGTTGGTAGTTGTGTGTGTAGTCAAATGTCTGCCCGGTTAATCCTAGACCCTTAGTAAACTTGATGGACCAACTTGAATTTTGAATGCAGAAGAAATTTGACATGATGGGATGACATTTTAGGCAGTGAAGAAGGTGTATGAAGATCGGATCTTAGTTTGGATCACATTTGATATGTTTTCGCAAAGAATTTAGATTTGGCAGTCCAAAGTCTTCGGAACATGAAAAGTGCTTCCCTTCTGAATGATGGCCTAGTTAGAGGGAGTATCAAAACTAAAATTTGATCTTTTAGAGATCTTCTCCAAAGGTTTGATAGTTAGAGGGAGTATCAAAACTAAAATATGATATTTTAGAGATCTTCTCCAAAGGTTTGACGGCACTCGTATGAAAGGTTATCCCATTTGGACTTTATTTGTCCCATTTTGATAAAGGTTTAAAGTTGGTAGCTTTGCATAGTCAAACAGCTGCCCTATGTAGCTTAGACCCTTAGTAAACTTGATGGACCAACTTGAATCTTGATTTTAGAAGAAATTTTACATAATGGGAAGACCTTTTAGGTAGTGAAAAAGGTGTATGAAGATAATCTCTTAGTTTGGATCACATTTGATATGTTTCTCGTCGTCGCAAGGGATTTAGGTTTGGGAGCCCAAAGCTTCGGAACATGAAAAGTGCTTCCTTTTTTAGTGATGGCCTAGTTAGAGGGAGTATCAAAAATAAAATATGATCTTATAGGAATCTTCTTCAAAGGTTTGAGAATACTCGTACCAAAGCTTATCCCATTTAGACTTCATTTGCTCCATTTTCATAGAGGTTGAAAGTTAGTAGTTATACACAGTCAAACGGTTGCCTTGTTTTACCCAAACCCTTAGTAAACTTGATTGACTAGCTTGAACGAAGAAAGTAGACATGATGGGAAGACCTTTTAGGTAGTGAAGAAGGTGTATGAAGATCAGCTCTTAGTTTGGATCACATTTGATATGTTTTTGTAAAGGATTTAGCTTTGGCAACCAAAGTCTTTAGAACATGAAAAGTGATTCCTTTTTGAATGATGGCCTAGTTAGAGAATCGGAACAAAAAATGTAGCAATGCTTGAATTTAAATATTTCAAGTTAAATAATGTCTCCTTTTCAATGTCGTTTTCATAGCAATACAAATACAACATACAAGGTAATTTATGTTAAAAAAACAAAATACAAGGCAATCTCTTTTTCAATATTGGGATCTATGGCCCCAATCAAGCATCATGCATGCCAAACTTGCCCAGTTGCCCATCTTGTAAAACTAAATTTGAGTGCCGACGGCATCGACCGATTCTTCAGGCTTTTTATCTTGGGCTAGGGCCATGTTTGTTGAGAGATGTAATCGCGAATGAAAAAGCACCCTAGAGGTGCAAGATATTGTGGTAAGATAAGAATGCCACATGTGATAGTGTGGTGTGTGAGTGTTGGCCAAAAAAAAGAGTGGAAAAGGGAGTGCCACATGGATGATGATGTGTAAAGTGGGATAAGGCTAGAAAGCCTATATCATTATATGGTTCATTGAGAATGCAGTAGAGAACTTGTGTTGAGTGTGCAATCTCTCTCTCTCTCTCTCTAGTCATGGAGTTTTTAGTGTGGTATAACCCACCTTAATTTTATGCTTAATCTTGTGTCTATCACCATGATCAATCCCATATTAGGATTGTTAACACGGTATTTGAGCTTGGGTGGGCTCTTGGTTATGGTGAATATTTATGTATAGTTTTTTTTTGGTTATGAGGTTATTTGATTAAGCATTATTTTCAGTTTATTATGATTTTTTTAAAGCACACTCATTGTCATTAGTATTGCATTTAGAGAGAGATTATGTTGGTTAGTGTGGAGAGAGTCTTGAAGCTGCCCCCCATGGAAGCTGAAAATGGAGATTTCAGAAAAGATGAAAGTCTTGGAAGCTATCTCATCAATGAAAATGCAAATTGCAATTGAAACATTGAAGGTTGGTTTGTGTATTATATTGTCTCAATATTTTGGTGTTTGAGCGTGGGAGAATGCTCTTGTGAAGGGTTGCTCATGAAAAGGAATGTGAAATCATTCTTTGAATTCTTGCATTATGGCAAGGAGCATGTGTGGAGGTGCATGCTCGTCAAGATGATGGCAAGTGAGATGGTGGACTCAATGGAGTTCACATGTGTGTGCATCAAGAAGAGGATGCACTTGTGAATGTTGCTCAAGGAGATGAGCAAAGTGGTGGAAGTTGTGGGAACTTTCATATGTGTATGCACCTTCTCAATGGGAGAAACTTGACAAAGCACCCTTGAAGTTTGTACGCAAGGAAGTAGCATGCAAGTAGTGAAGCATGATTTAAAGCTTGCAATGGCCGTGCGAGTGGCTATGGTGGAACCTTGGCAAGGAGGTTCATTAATGAGGCAAGTGTAGCAGCAAAAGAAGCTACATATGGAACTCAATGGGAGCTCCCTTGAGGGCTTAGAGAGAAAGATCATTGGGATGGGCAAAGCCACAACACAAAGATGGGCATGAGAGCACTGGCTATATGGAGCATCTCTGCCAGAGTCTACTATGGGGCATTGTGTGGAACAAGTTTTTGTTTTTGCATGAGCATGCTCGTCTTTGAGACTCGAGTAGAGAAACGCTTTTGTCATTAGCTTTGTCATCTCGGTCATGAGAACGGGGCATTGTGTGGAACAAGCACACGGGGCTATGAAGCCATTGAAAAAGACATATCAAAGACATGAGGGGTTATGTGTGGTAAGGAGACAAGCTAACTAGGATCACAAGGAGATCGAGCTGTGTGAGAAATGATAGCTTAGGAGAACCTCAAATCGGCAAAGATGGAGTAAAGTCTGCAGCGCAAATAGTTGGCAATCAGCAAACAGTCAATGCAAAAGAAAGCGAGAATATGGAAACTCTATGCACAAGCATGGAGCATGGAGACAGTGGTATAATCAAAGAGCATGCTAGATAAAAGAAGAGGTGCAACTGTCAGCATACCTCAAGACAGGCAAGAAAACGGAGGTGTATTGGGTGGCTATGAGAAGCTTTTGCGAGAGAAAGCGTGAGAGTGAAGCAGGGATGTGAAGGAAGGCAACTATCGCGCAAATGCTGTGAATCAAGATAGGGAAAGGCTGCGATTGTGATTGTGACTTCCATTCTATGCAACCACATTTCCACTTACATTAGGCCCAACAGTATCTTTTTCAGTAGCATACTAGCTACTCATCTCATCAAATACAACATCCCTGCTTACCCTCAATTAACGTGTAGAAGGATTATAACATTTATATCCCTTTTACTCAAGGAAATACCCAATAAATACACACTTTTCTGCCTTTGGATCCAGCTTAGTATGCAATTCATCTTGCAAATGCACATATGCAATACACGCAAAAACTTTTAAGTGAGACAAATCAGGTTTCTTGCCAGTAAACTTCTCCTCTGGCGTTATAGCATGTATGGCTGTAGTAGGAGTCCTATTCATGATATAAATTGCTGTAGACACAGCCTCAGTCCTATATCATGTATGGCTGTAGTAGGAGTCCTATTCATGATATAAATTGCTGTAGACATAGCCTCAGTCCAATAGCTATGCAGCATATTCTTCTCTGCCATCAATGCTCGTGCTCTCTGCAATGTGCCTATTTTTCCTCTCTGCAACTCCATTTTGCTGTGGAGTGTATCTACATGTAAATTGTCTTTAAATGTCATTCTTTCGCAAGAATTCAGAGAACTTATTGGAGAAGTATTCTCCCCCTCCATCTAACCTTAGGAACTTCACATGATTTCATATCTGCTTTTCAGCCAATCACTCTAAAATTATGAAAATGAGTGAAAACTTACTCTTCTCCTTCATGAAATACACCCACACTTTCCTCGTGTGGTCATCAAGGAATGTTACATAGTACCTGCAGCCACCCATAGACATAGTCTTCATTCGAGGACCCCATACATTTGAATGCACAACATCTAGTACATTCCTACTCACATTTCTATCATGTGGAAATACATGCATTGTTTGCTTTCCAAATTGGCATGCTTCACATACTTTCTACATACCTTCAACCTTAAACTTTGGTAGTCCTATCACAATTTCTTTAGTCTGCATAGACTTCATTCTTTGCACATTTACGTACCCAATTCTCTTATGCCAAATGTCTGTATCTGCAACAACTCCTGAACCATTTGCAAACATTGCAACACTCATTTCAGACATATTTACATTTAGTGTGAACATTTGGCCCACTTTGTTCCCTTTTGCAACCAGCCTGCACTTATCTTTAAAGTCGTCTACATAACAACCATCAAGGTTAAACCGTACTTGCAAACCTTGCTCAATCATCTGGCCAACAGAAATCAGATTCTTTGTAATGTTAGAAACATGAAGTACATATGCAAGGTACTTCACCTTACTATCTTGCATAGACAATGGTACAACTCCAACATGGGAAATTAGATGCAGAGTGTCATCCCCCGTTTCAACAAAACCTGGTCTTTCAAGACTCTTCATTTCCTTGAACCACTCACCATGACTTGTCATGTGGTTTGAAGCACCTGAATCAACATACCATATATCATCCTTACATGCTGCTACACTTTTCCATTTTGCATGTCATTCTGCTTCTTATAGCAATCTTCCTGCACATGTCCAGGCTTACCATAGTAAAAGCAGCCTCGTGTATCATTATAATACCTTTGCCAATTACCATGACCTCTTTGACTCCCCCTCCCTCTAAACTGGCCTCTTCCACCTATGTGTCGTTGTTGTGATTCATGGGACTGTTGCTACTATTGCTGACCATAATTTTGATTACATGTTCAGCCACCACCTTGGCCACGTCCACGACCTCTACCTCGTCCTCTACCTAAACTTGTGTAGAAGGGCTGCTGCTCTAGATTATTTTTATTTTGTGAAGACTGTTGATCTTCACCCAAATTCTTCTCTTCAATGATCAGCATTGACACCAAATTTGTAAAGTTGGGAATGTTTTCCTGAGTATGAATAGACGTCTTGAATGCCTTCTATTGTGGCCTGAGACCACGTAGACATACTTCCACCTTATCATCATCATCAATAGAAATACCAATAAATGCAAGGGATTCCATATAATGCCCTTGGTCTTCAAGGCATAATCATTAAAAAACATGTTTTTCTTCTCCACAGTATGAAGCTCATTCTTCAACTGAATCTTTTGTGCCTTGGTGTTAGTTTCATTCAGCTTCACCAAGGTGTCCCATGTCTCCTTGGGTGATTTGGTATTCTGTATATGCCCAATCATGGTGTCCTGTATGCTAATAGAAAGCCAATAGATGAATTTCCTCGCTCCTTGATTCTAATCTTTGTATTCTTTTACATCTATAAAAGTTGGATTAATCTCCTGGTATCTCTGGTGCCTCCTCATGTTCACTTTCAATGTAGTCCCAATAGCCTTTTCCCATTAGAAAATTTGTCAATATAAACCTCCAAGCATGGAAGTTGTTCTTGTTAAGCTTCTCTACAATAATCTGGTTAATTCTTGTTGAGATGTCAAGCTCCACATGAGCTGACACTCACGAGGTGCCTGCATGACCGTTCGACATTTATATCACTGGTGGGTTTAGTAGCTGGCATCGACATATCTTCGTCATAGATTCTACAGCTGGACTACACCGACTAGTCCACATCTACCCACTCCTCTTAGCATGTTCACATTATGGACCGCTTGTATATACTCTATTATGTGTATTAGTTACTTTATCTTCTTAGTAGACCTCTTTTGTTGTGTGAAGAAGAAGAAGAATTTTTATCCTCTCACCTTGTGTGTTCTCTTGTAGGGTTTGTGTGAGGGTGTGTGTGCTTGCAAGAGCTCAATCTCTCTTCTCCCCTGCATCTTTTCATGGTATCAGAGCCTGGTTCATGTTGAGGGTTGAGCAGCAAGCAAGAGACAGGAAGCAGTATGAGGGTAAGAGCTTCATCTACTCTTCCCCCTTTGTGTTGGCTACTACACCCTTGTCGGGAGCTCTTTGGGAGGCACCGGCAAACGAACTCCGATTGAGGAGCTTTCTTCGCGGGGAGAAAAGCTATAGGTTAACTATACTGGATATAAATTTTCGGGTCAAAAATGCATTTCGGGTGCATCTCGACCTCCGTTTTTTAGTTCGCCAGGCATTTAAAAGCACTGCGGGTAAGTTTCGATTCTCTACTACAGAACTCTGTTTTTTGAACTGCAGGAAGGGTGATTGGTTGTGTAGACATTGTGTGTGCTGCAAAAAGGTCTCAAAGTTACCATTTGGTGTATGTATGCAAAGTAAGGTCACTGGTTGTGACAATTTGGGTGCAGTATAGTACCGCTCTGCAGAGAATATAATAGTTTATGCAGGTCAAGAAAGAGTGCTGTTGCTGGTAAATTTGTGTTGCAGAAAAGATGTCAAATGATGGAATAAACCATATTGTTGCAAAAAAGCTTGACAAGAACAACTTCCATGTTTGGTGGTTTAGATTGACAAATTTTCTGACGGGAAAATGTTATTGGGACTACATTGAAGATGAACATGAGGAGGCACCGGGGATACCTGAGATTAATCCAACTATTGTAGATATAAAAGAGTTCAAGGATTGGAATCAAGGAGCAAGAAAAGTCATGTATTGGCTTTCTATCAGCATACATGACACTATGATTGGGCATATATAGGATGCCAAGTCACCTAAGGAGGCTTGGGACACCTTGGTGAAGTTGTATTATGAAACCAATACCAAGGTACGAAAAATTCAGTTGAAGAATGAGCTTCATACTGTGGAAAAGAAGAATATATATGTGAATGATTATCATTTGAAGATCAAGGGCATTGTGGAATCCCTTGCATCAATTGGTGCTTCTGTTGTTGATGATGATAATGTGAAAGTGTGCCTACGTGATCTCGAGCTGCCACAATACAAGGCATTCAAGATGTCTATTCAAAATTGGGAGAACATTCCCAACTTCACAGATTTGGTGTCAACCAATCATTGAAGAGAAGAACTTGGGGTGAAGATCAACAATCTTCACAAAATAGAAATAGTTCAGAGCATCAGGCCTTCTATACAAGTGCAGGTAGAGGACAAGGTAGAGGTCGTGGATGTGGCCAAGGTGGTGGCCAAACAGGTAATTAGAATTATGGTCAGAAGCCAATTTAGAGGCAAGGGGAGTTAACGAGGTCATGGTAATTGGCAAAGGCAACATAATGATACATGAGGCTGTTTTTACTATGGTAAGCTTGGGCATGTGCAGGGAGATTGCTATAAGAAGCAGAGTGACATGTGAAATGAAAAAGTATAGCAAAACAACTATGCATCCTCTAGCAGAAATAATGAGGATAATGAGAGGTTTTTTCTGTACTCGACAAGGCAACTGTGGGCTGCTTCTTGCTGCTCCATGTCACACCAGCATTCCCCAATGAAAACATAAATCCACTAGTAGATCTCCTGTCTGAAATGTTTCCTGCCCAATCTATATCTGTGTACCCATATAGCTCCAATGATACACCTGTTGCATAAAACAATGTATAATCAACAATGGCCCTCAAGTATCAAAGTGTGTCACACACTGTCAAGATGTGGTTTGCACGGAACCTACATAAACTGGCTCTCTAAGCCAATAGTGTAGCTCAAATCATCTGGCGTACTAATCGTGACATCGATCAAACTCCCCACAATCTTGACATCGATCAAACTCCCCACAATCTTCCTGTACATAGTGGGATCCTCCAACACATAACCTGCATCCGCACTAAGCTTACCATTTTGATCTAATGGCACCGAGATTAGCTTACAATCAGCCATCCCATACTTGGACAACATGTCCAATGCATATTGTCTCTGTGTGACAGCCAAATACCCTCAGGTGTGCAAATGACCTCAATTCCCAAAAAATAGCGCAGATCTCCCAAATCTTTCATCTCAAACTTCCTTTTGAGAAGACTTTTCACATGCTCAATCTCTTCCAAGTTGTCACCCCCAACAATAAGATCATCTACATATATGTGATGATCACAATACCCTTATCACTCTTGCGCACATACAAAGAGTGATCTGCATTTGCCATATGAAAACCAATAGTGACAAGATACTCAACAATCTTGTCATGCCATGCTCGTGGAGCTTACTTCAGCCCATATACAAGGCCTTACGAAGCTTACATACATACTCTGGGTGACCTATATCCTCAAAACCTAGTGGCTCATCCATATACACCTCTTCTTGCAAGTCACCATGCAAGAACGCATTTTTTACATCCATCTGATGTAAAAACCAGCCTTTAGTTGTAGCCATCACAATCACAACTCTCACAGTTGCCATCTTTGCAACTAGGACAAATGTCTCCTCATTTATCCCATGTGTCTACGCATATCCTTTGGCTACCAATCTAACCTTGTACCTACTTATGCTACCATCATTGTTATGTTTCACTTTATACACCCACTTACAACCAATAGCTTTCTTGCCTTCAGGCAATGGCACCAAATCCCAAGTCTCATTTCCATACAATGCATCCATTTTGTAAGATTCCTCTCTCCGGCTTTTGAGGTGTGCAGGTGTAAAAACCTCCCCTTCTAATCTTATAATTATTCCCCTATCTGAAATAAAAGAAAGATCCTATTTTACCCTATTTTGGCCTAGAGAGAGAAAATATCTAGAGGGAGGTAATTCAAAATTGAGATATTTTTGGATATAAAAATCCTCCTAGTGTCTAAAATGGTTTTCCCTGAAACAGATATTTAAAAAGAAATTTCCGATGTGCAATTGGAATAAATTGAAATTAGGTAAAAAGGACCTTAGCCTAAGGGTCCAGATTTTCTAAAATTTTTGAAGTAAGGTTCCTATGGACCAATTAGATTAATCCAAATGTAGGGAGGATATAAATTGAAGAATAAAAGGAAATCCCCCAAAAACGAGTAAATAGTCACATAAGATGAAGAGTTAACTAAGGACAAGGTTATTAGTTAAAAAAGAAGAGATATTTAGAAGAAATGATATATTTTTGACACCTCAGTGTGGGGGAATTTCCCTCATGAAGGAGGTGCCTATTTCATATGTGTAGAGAAAGCTCTAATGGGTGAAATACGAAATATAGAAAAGAGAAAATGGTCTCCCCGACATCATCAATTTGAGAGATTTTAATGGATGGTCTCCCCGACATCATCAATTTGAGAGATTTTAATGGATGGTTTTTACCAAGCAATTTTATTGTTTTATGTAGCAATTTAAGAGGTTGATGGTCCTTTCTTAATTTTCACTATGTAATTTTATGTCTTTTACTAGGAATTATTTTTCTTTTTACGAGGCAATGGATCAGTTTGCCCTTCTGTAAGCCCACCTTTCTTTAGGGGGGTGCTAAAAGGCTCTGACAGCACTCCTTGGAGTGAGCTCTAATGGTTTGTGTGACCCAAGCTGAATAGAACCAACATGATGCGTATCATGAAAACATTGTTCCAATTGGATATGGGTCATCTTGGAGTGTATGATCATGTTGATAGAAGTAGATGACTTGACTAGATAGACACAAACATGGACATGGACATGGATGAGAGTACATGGAGCACCATATATGATTATTTTATTTGAATGAAGTTAATGCGCAGGCTAGAACATAACATATTGATAATACTAAAACATATAAAGCAACATCCATGGTACCCATGGATTTGCAACATGTATGATCATAACATACATGATAATACTAAAGCAAATATGTGACATGCTTTGTGTTTCTCTATTTTTACAAATATTTGGGGATGCCTACTATTGGGGAATCATGCTGGCATTTATGTGTTAAAGGTTGATCCTTGTTAAATGACTAGTGGAAATGATGTGAGATCGGGGCCATTTCTTGGTGTAGTGTGTGTCACCGCACGAGGATGTGGTGTCTGGGACACTACATGTTGTTATGCAAGTGCTAACACGATTTATTGTAGGTGGAGAGAGGATTCGGATTGAAGGAATGGATGCGGTGGATAGCTCACGGAAAGCTAGCATGGAAAGCACCTCTCAAGATTGTTAGCGTGAAAGCGTTGTAAATGATGTAAATATTTAAGCCGAAGGTCTTTTGTATTAATTTTATACACTCTAGTAGTTGTAGTGAGTCGTGCCTTTTCAAAATTGGAGGGTGTGGGCATGTGGTATAAGTGTACCTACTCATTTAGCATGTAATGAGATGCCTCATGTATGATACACTTTCCTCATGCAAAATTTTACACGACATGCCCAAGCACTATGGGACTCTTAATAATAAAGATTCCAAACACTCATGCATATTGGGCATATGCATGGGGGGGAGAATTTAGCCCATTGATTGTGTTTATGTTCATCTCTCTTAATCTAGCATGCTAAAGTGTGATTAAGTGATTCTTAAGTGCTCTTGAAAATTAGAGGCTTGTGTTATTGCCATCAAAATCTTTCTTTCTCTCTCCATGTGCAAATCATCAAGGCACATTACTTAATCTATGTTTAATTAATTATCTTTATGGGTTATGTTTTGCTTAATTAGATTAGCTTATGCATTTGGGAATTAGTGTTTGGGAACGAGATTCATGGGCTTGAATCTCCTTGTTAATATTCTACATCAGCCCATTCACCTTTGATGCAATGTGTAAATTTATATTGACAATGTGTAAATTCTTTGTATTAATTGTTCTCGACATGTACAAAATTTTGTCATGCCAAATTTTAACAAGGCATTTTTGTATCTCCATGTTGCAATGATGATCTCTAAGAGAACTTTCTTTATGGTAATGTCTTTACATTAAATGTTTCTCTTGCTCTCTACGGTTCCAAATTCAAGCTATACTAAGTTTGTGTTGTTCAAATTTCAACGAACACGACTATGAGACAGAGATATGGAATAGGGTTACATATTTGAGCTAAAGAGAACTTCTATATTGCATGTCAGTACAACGTGATTTACGTTGAACGTTGGTAAGGGGAAGCCTTATATCGCATTGTATTGATTTGCACTATACAAGGTCTATATTGCATTAATATGCAACAAACGTGCTTATATGTAGAATTCAAAGTAATTTATGTGACTAATAGTTGCAAAAAGAAGAAAGAAG
This sequence comes from Cibotium barometz, assembly GCF_041138505.1. Lineage (NCBI taxonomy): Eukaryota > Viridiplantae > Streptophyta > Polypodiopsida > Cyatheales > Cibotiaceae > Cibotium > Cibotium barometz. The sequence goes on from NC_141049.1 coordinate 48,782,341, forward strand.
TAACATTTATACAACAACGTGTAGACCAAAGATAACTCTTGAAATTTTATTATTGATGGAAAGGTTACAATCTCAAGGTTTCCACAACCTCTAGGATATGTGGTTCGATACAAATAGACCATGTTTTGGAAGCTTCACTCTTGCTTTTGATTTTCCTACCATCTCACTTAAAATATAAATCCCTTGGTGCATCACTATACATCAATTGGATCTCTTGTCTAAGAAAGGCCAGTGGTGGCCAATGGCTTTCTAGATTGACCACCACTAACGGGTCTCGACCTTGTAATTGGATTACAACATCGATGATGGAAGAGTGAGTTCCATCACACATGTCTTGATCCAAGCTTTGCTACACCTCTCCATAGTTACTATCTTTTGTAACAAAATCGCATGCATAATGTTTGCGTCCTAAATGAAATACTTGGTCATAAAAACAATCAATGCTTAAAAGTAACGCATGTCACCCTATAGAATTTACTACAAACACAAACAAACTTTATGTTTTGATTTCACCTGAATGTAACATCTGGTATTGTTACTTTACATTCAATGGCATCTTCTACAGAGGTTCTCTTTACATTCCATCCATCCCCCAAAAATTGGTTCATCCAATCTTTATCAAGGGACCTCACTTGATATGTTAACTTTTTCTTGACACCCTCACATGATACAAACATCTGTGCAAACACGCTAAATGGTATAAACCAACTCAAATTGATGTCCTTAGAACATGTTGATGGTTTCATTGTTGCATGCATATCTGTTCTTATATCTTATTCTTGTATGCTGCAATGATGTTTGTCACTACAACACGTCAGGGGCACAATAGCATTTTCTAGCAGCGCTTTTTTTGTCAGGATGTCGAGGATTCCATTCGCTGCTGAACAACACTGTTAACAGCAAAATTTTGCTACTCCACATCATTTATAGTAGTGACATTTTGCTATTGGGCAGCACCTTTAACAGTGAAATTTTGCTGCTATACTATAATTTTGCTACTAAATAGCGAAATTACGCTTCTATTTTTGCTACATGAAATTCTAGAGAGTTGTTGGATGCTGAATTTTAAAAATACATCACATACACACAAAAAATGATATATAGTTTTAAGAAAACATCCATTAAAACCCTTGGAGCCATGTTTCGAGCAAAAAACAAAAGTTAAAAACTTTTGAGAAGCAAAACAATGTCAAGATCATGAATCTATCCCATCTTCTAATAAATCCATATGTATTGCTTCATCAATGTCTATATTTAATGGAAGCTCAATCAAAAGATGGGGTTCCATATCAATATCAATGTCACTGTCATGATCCATGTCATGATCTAATGAAGCATTATCATGATTGATAGGTGACTCATCATCTTCTTTCGATTGATGTTCCTCATGCTCTTCATCGGCCCCATACAAAATGTTTTCTTCATCGTCTTCTTCCAATGAGCCGATTTGAGATAGTACTTGTACCTCATCTAGAGATTTGGCCTCCACATCATCTTGATATTGAAAGATATGTTTTGAACGAGGGGAAACTTGTATAACATACCACCACTTCGGATCAATTTGATCGGCATGAAACACAACCTAATATCACAAAGAAAAGGGGTTACACTTTTATTATACTACATCAAGATTTAATTTGGGATTGGTTGGGTTACTAACCTGTTGAGGTAGTATGAAGGTATCTTTCTCATCATTCCAAAACTTGGTGGAATCAATTTGAAAGAACCCATTTGGATGTTTCTTCTTCTCACAGTTGCTTGAGTGTTACCATATTATAGTAGTGATGTGTGTGAACACACTTAGGACCGCCGGGGCACTTTTTCCCTCATTAGGAGGTTTTTTCCCCCGTGCATTGTATATACGCCCATTATCTTCTAGGGCTTGTTATCTTTCATTTTTGGCACTCATAATAAACTACTGTGTTGTGCTCAAGCTTCCTCATCTTCTTGAAGTTGTGTGTGCATTCCTGCAACCCTAATTCCAACAATTGGTATCAGAGCAGGCTTCCTCCTCCCGGGCAGCATCACCGGCACCTGCCGCTTCATCTCCTCCGATTGCAACGAGGTTTCACGAGCGTCTGCAGGTTAGTATATGCCGTGGGTGAGCCCGTTGGTCACGGTCGTTTCAGAATTTTGATCTGAAGTCATTTCGCCCTCCGTTTTTGCATTCCAAGTACTGCGCAGGCAAAATCGTCCTACTGTGCAGATTTTCTGTCAAGATTAAAATCTGCAGGACAGGTGCCCATTCGTCTGTTTTGGGCTGTGCTATATAGCACAGGTCGATTTTATACAGGTTTACCTCTTGCAGACAGCATTTACATCTAGTAGTACAGTCATTGGCCATGGCTGACAACAATGATGTATTCCGCATGTTGGCTGCTGAGGATAAGTTGGATGGCACCAACTACCCATTGTGGGCATATATGATGCGACATGTATTGGTAGCAAAGGGGTTATGGAATATTGTGCAGGGTATTGATGCACGTCCTATTGTGGCTGGGAATGCTGCAAACACATCAGAAACAGGTACTGTTGATGATGGTGCAGGCACAAGTGCTGTAGCAGCTGTTCGAGAACCACCACTTTCAGCAGAGCAGATTCGTTGGGATGGTAGAGATGCGCAGGCTCATGCCTTGATTGCGCTGTCTGTCAAACGTACCATTATCCCACATATTCGCTCCTGCAGGACTTCTAAGGATGCTTGGGATGTACTTGCCACATTGTATCAGGCAAGAAATGAGGCTCGTGTTGCTTATCTCCGAAAACAGTTGGAGAATGAGCATATGAACGAAGGTGATTCTATGGATAGCTTTTTGACAAAGATCAAGGATTTCAAAGAGCAGCTCATTTCTGCAGATGAAATCCTGTCAGACAGTTCACTTGTGCAGACTGTTTTGAATGGTCTACCAGATTCTTATCAGGGTTTTGCTTCCACTCTTCGCTTGATGATGAAAGGCAATCCCAATGCCTTATCATTTGAGGAGTTAGTTTCTGTTTTGCTGCAAGAAGACCAGTCAAGGCAAAACAGGAATATTATGCGTGTCGCAGATCAAGCTTTCGTTGCTAGTCAGAGAAGCGGGAAAGGTAAAGCTGGCTTTTCTTCTAGTAAGCAGAAATCTGCAAATGCTGCGCAACCAAAGAAGGAAGACAAAGATGAGAAGAAGGGTGACAAACAGAAGACATTTTGCAAGTACTGTAAGGGAAATGATCATGTCATCAAAGCGTGTCCTAAGCTGGCTGCGAAAGAGGCTAAGAAGAAAGAGGCTGGTATGGCTGTTGCAGATGCCTCTCCTTCTAACAATGAATCTGCTAATGTTGTGCTAGATACAGAATGGGCATTCAATGCGCAGTGCAGTTATGACCCATCTTTGCATGACACATGTATGTCTGCAGTAGATTCAGATGTATGGTACTTTGACAGTGGTGCCACTAAGCATATCACCTCGCAGCGCAGTTTATTCACTTTCCTTGAGTCTGCTCCCACAGGGAATACTGTCACTTGTGCCAATAACTCCTCTTATCCCGTTAAAGGAGTTGGACAGATTGTGCTGAATGTTGCAAATGGCAACACCTTTACACTTTTTGATGCATTGTATGTGCCAGGGATCAAAAAGAATCTGCTGTCAGTCTCCGCATTTGCCAAAACAGGTTTGGTTGTAAAATTTGTGGATGACAGATGTACTGTTCATGATCTCTCTTGTGGTGACATCATTGTAGCATCTGGTTCACTATGTCGAGGGCTGTATAAGCTCAATATGGATGGCAAATGTGTAGAGGATTCAGCATGTGCGATTATGGATACGCAGGCTATTTCAAATGCAAAACTGTGGCATGCACGTTTTGGTCATCTGAATTTTGCAAGTTTGCTGCGCCTGCAGAAATCTGAAATGGTGTCTTCTTTGCCTAAGCTTGAGGCACCTGTCAAGCATGTTTGTGAGGGCTGCATATTGGGTAAAATGCAGCGTGCTTCCTTTCCCAAAGATGGATCAGTGAGAGCTGAACGCAGATTGCAGCTTGTTCACAGTGATGTTTGTGGTCTCATGCAAACTCCATCATTTGGAAACTACCTTTACTTCGTGACTTTCATTGATGATTTTACCAAGCATGCATGGGTATATCCTTTGAAGGCAAAGTCCGAAGTGTTTTTGTGCTTCAAACAGTTTTTGGTTATGGCTGAAAATGTGTCAGAAAGTAAGATGGGCACCCTCCGTTCAGATCGAGGGGGGGAGTATATGTCTTCAGAATTTAATGCATTTCTGGCTGAGCGTGGGATAAAACACCAATGTACAGTGCCGTATACACCACAGCAAAATGGTGTGGCTGAGAGAAAAAACAGGTCTCTCATGGAAATGGCAAGATGTATGGTTAAGAGTCAAAGTCTACCACATGGTTTTTGGCTTGAGGCTGTCATGTGTGCCACTTATGTACTAAACAGGTGTCCCACCAAAGCATTACAGGTTGTCACTCCATATGAGGCTTGGCATGGCCGCAAGCCATCTGTTGGCCATTTACGTGTTTTTGGTTGCCTGGCATATGCATTAGTGCCTGTGCAACATCGCAGAAAATTGGATGACAAAGCTGTCAAATGTATTTTTGTTGGATATAGTGCTGAGAGCAAAGGCTATCGTTTGTATCATCCACAGACAAAGCGCATTTTGGTTAGCCGTGATGTTGTATTTGTGGAAGATGCAGTTCAGCCCTTGGTTTCATGTACTAAGGAGACAGATATCAGCTCACGTGATGTCTATGATACATTGTTGCCTCTTTTCAGTGGTGCACAGTCAAGTGCAATACCTCATGAGGAAGTTTTTCAGCCTATGCAGGTTTTAAATGATGGCACAGATCAGCCTATATCTGATGCAGATGTGCATGATGCACTTGAGGATGAGAGACAAGAGATTGAGGGCTCTAGGAATATGCCTAGATGGCTGGTGCAGACTTTGCGTGACAGCAAGTTGGATGCCCCTTTGTCTAGTCGCACTCGTTCTGGCTCTCATGGTGCTTCTTATGCGTCAGATTGTTATGCATTGGCTGTTTCTAGTATGTGCGATGAAAGTGAGCCTGTTTCATTTGATGAGGCACAAAGTTCAGAAAATTGGATGGCTGCTATGCAAGCAGAATACGATGCTATTATGAAGAATGGTACATGGTCTTTATGTGACTTGCCCCCTGGCAAGAAGGCCATTGGCACTAAGTGGGTATACAAATTGAAGCGTAAGCCTGATGGCACAGTGGATCGCCATAAGGCTAGGCTTGTTGCAAAAGGTTATGCTCAAGAGAAGGGCATTGATTTTGATGAGACTTTTGCTCCCACATGTCGTATGACCACTGTTCGTAGCATCTGTGCATTAGCAGCTCATAATGGTTGGAATGTACATCAGCTGGACATAAAGACTGCGTTCTTAAATGGAGATTTGCATGAGGAGGTGTATGTATCGCAGCCTCGTGGTTTTGTTCAAAGAGGGCAGGAAAACAAAGTGTGCAGGTTAAAAAAGGCTTTATATGGTTTAAAGCAAGCTCCACGAGCTTGGTATGAAAAAATACATGCATATTTGACTGCACATGGGTTTCAGAATAGTCCAACAGAAAGCACTTTGTATGTTAAACGTGTGGATGGTGTACATCTAATCATTGCTCTCTATGTCGATGACATGCTGCTCACAGGACCAAATAAGAGTCATATTGCTGATTTTAAGGCTGATTTGAATGCCTCTTTTGCGATGTCAGATTTGGGGCATTTGCATCATTATTTGGGGATACAATTTAAGCAGTGTGATGGAGGTATTGCTTTGTGTCAGACAAAGTATATTGAAACATTGTTGCGGAGATTTGGCCTTGAAGACTGCAAGCCTATTGCTACTCCAATGGAGACAGGTTTGAAGTTGAGTCTTCATGATGCTGGAGATCACTTTGATGTCACACTCTATCAGACAGCTGTTGGTTGCCTCATTTATGTATGCATTACGAGGCCAGACATTCAGTTTGCAGTCTCACAGGTGAGCAGATTTATGCATAGCCCAGGCATTAAGCATTGGCAGGCAGTGAAGCGTATCTTTCGCTATTTGAGTGGTACTTGGCATCTTGGGTTGTTTTATCCCAAGGGGGGATCATTGCCGCCAGATTTACATGCTTTTTCAGATTCTGACTGGGCTGGTTGTTATGACACACGCGTGTCCACGAGTGGTTTTTGCTTCATGCTTGGAAGCTCATGCATATCATGGTTGAGCAAGAAGCAGCCTACTGTGGCCACTTCTAGTTGTGAAGCTGAGTACAGGGCAGCTTTCACAGCTACGGTTGAGTGTGTGTGGCTCAGACGCCTTATGGCTGATTTGGGTGTTGGGCAGCCATCTGCCACCACCATCTTCACTGACAGTCAGAGCGCATTGGCAGTTGCGCGGAACCCAGTGTTCCATGCTCGTACGAAGCACATTGAGGTGCACTACCATTATGTCAGGGAGAGACTCTCTGCAGGAGAGATCAGTTTGGCTTATGTGCCAACACAGGATAACCTTGCAGACCTTTTCACAAAGGCTCTGCCTCGTGAGAAGTTCGAAGCTTTTCGCAAAGCTTTGGGCTTACTCCCTTTTGTGGATTCGTCCACATAGCTAGACACTTCCCTATACATGAGTGCTAGCTCTTGTTCACCGCATCACTCCAGGGGGGATTTGTTACCATATTATAGTAGTGATGTGTGTGAACACACTTAGGACCGCCGGGGCACTTTTTCCCTCACTAGGAGGTTTTTTCCCCCGTGCATTGTATATACGCCCATTATCTTCTAGGGCTTGTTATCTTTCATTTTTGGCACTCATAACAAACTACTGTGTTGTGCTCAAGCTTCCTCATCTTCTTGAAGTTGTGTGTGCATTCCTGCAACCCTAATTCCAACATTGAGCACCTCTATAGATCACCTTGAACCATTTGACATCAAAGATGAATTGACTAAATGCTCTAAATCCAACCTCAAGAATATCCTGAATAGTTCCACAATACTCAAGATTGTCCTCTATGATATTGCTATCATGTCTACTAGATCGACTTTCTTGCTCAAAAGTTGCCATCACACCACAATCAAATGTGTTTCTTTTAGAATCCACACGCTCTGTATGAAAGTGCCTTCCCACTAGCCATATTGCATTATATAGTTTGTACTAACATTAAACAAAAGCATGACATTTTGTATAGTGCATTGGATAAGGTATATACGTGAGATACAGATGAAGAATGTCCTTACTTGACGATCACATCCTCTTGCATACTCATGCTCTTCTCTTGTGATCATCTCTCCATTTTGCAATGCTATCGATATTGCCATACAAAGCCATTCTATATTGATCACATTTGATAGAGGTTCCAAGCTAGGCGGGAATGGCAAGCATCTATTTGCTCTTCTGAAAGCTCTTCTCTCATCCTTTTGTCTATTGATTGCATCCTTGTATCTCCCAATCCACTTCTCCATGATGGGACTATTTAGAATGTAGAATGTATTCATCTTGTGGCGTAATGCTTCATCTAGTCTTCGTTGCCTTCCTTTTCCCTCAGGCACATTAGTGATTAGTCAGTCATCCTCCTCATTGCTCCACAATCGTGGCATGGAAGGATCTATGCGAGATAGATGTTTTGAGATATACACAAGAGACTCTTGCATCAACCATCCCTCTGCTATGTTTGCTTCTGGCCTTGCTCTTTATCTCACAAATTCCTTTAAGGTTTTCATGAACCTTTTAAGAAAAAACATCCATCGAACATAAACAACACCACACAATGCCACTTCATCAACCAAATGCACCACAAGATGCAATTGGCTACTAGTGAGAATTGTTCTAGGAAAGTTGTCCTCGATCATACACACTACCGTCTTCTCAATAGCATTGAGATGAGCCATCTCAATGGATGTAGGATCTATCTCCTTTAAGGCTATGTACCTACATACATAGCAATTATGTGTACTATTTACCAATACATAACTTGTGAGTGCATGAGGATTCCAAATAAGCAATATGACTTAGTGAATTGAAGAGAAGATTCATACCTCACCAACCTTCCCATTTTGTAAATAGCCTCTCTCACCATCTTGTCTCCACAACAAACTATAGTAATTGGAATAATAAACTATGCATATAAAAAAATGGAAGTTAGTATATGAGCTTACAGATTATGTACCACAAATAGAAAATGAATAAGTGAATATTTATATACCTGTAATATCTTGTGCCAATCATGTGTCTTGAGGCCATATAATTGTTCCTCTCCTTTCTTTTTGGTCTTTGTGAAGGCACCCTTCAATGTGCATTACTCCCGTTGGCGTACAAAAAGAGGCAATTACACTTTTCACCTTATTGTGCTTCCTCTTGGTTAATACTCATGGTGCCTTTGGTAGAACTATTTTTCCACTCTCACTTTCAATTGGCCATGCACTTTGAAGGCGTCCAATGTTTTGTAAGTCATCCCTTGCACCCTCTGTATCTCTTTTACCAATTAAATGGTCCCAAATATTTTTTGCCACATTCTTGAAGATATGCATGGGATCTAAGAGATGATTGATCTTCATGTCACACCAATATGGAAGTCAAAAGAAGATCGAGTGTCTAGACATCCCATTTGGTGGTGGATTGGGGGAGTGCTTCTCCATGCCTCAAACCAATCTCTACCTCTCATCACACAAGTGGTGTTTTTATTTATTATATTTCTTTTTGTAGGTTTATTCAAGCAGGCAAGGTTTTGGGCATAGCCTCTCATACGGTAAGCCCTCTTTCTTCATTTTTGCTTATGCTTCTTGTCTTTGTGTTTTTGCACCCTTGGGTGCCAAGGATTAGGGTTGGGTCAATAGGCAATAGGCTTTATGCATAGTCTATGCATAGGCCTATTGCAATAGGGCTATGCATAGGCCTATTGCAATAGGGCTTATGCATAAGCCCTATGTAATAGGTTTATGCATAGCCTTATGTATAGGGCTTATGCATAGGCTATTGATATAGGGCTATGCATAGCCTTATGCAATAGGGCTTATGCATAGCCTTATGCATAGGCTATGCATAGGGCTATGCATAGCTATTGCAATAAGGCTATGCAAGGTCTTATGCAATATGGCTTATACAATATGGCTTATACAATAGGGATTATGCATAAGGCTATGCATAGGCCTTATGCATAGGGCTTATGCATAATGCTTATGAACTAATGAACTAATGTTTTGATTTATTATGATAATTTTTTGTAGGTCTATTCAAGCGAACAACCACCAAGGGTTCCGGCCATGTAGCAGTTCATACGGATTCGGCTAGTAGACGCAAGCCCTCTTTATGAACTAATGAACTAATGTTTTGATTTATTATGATAATTTTTTGTAGGTCTATTTAAGCGAACAACCACCAAGGGTTCCGGCCACGTAGCGGTTCATACGGATTCGGCTAGTAAACGTAAGCCCTCTTTGTTTATGCTCCTTCTCTTTGTGTTTTTGCACCCTTGGGTGTCAGGGATTAGGTTTAGGTCAAGATCCTATGGCCCCTATGCATAGGCTATGCATACGTTATGCATAGACTATGCATAGCGTATGGTTTAGGCTATGCATACACTATGGTTTAGGTCAGGAGTCTATGCATACGCTATGGTTTAGGTCAAGAACCTATGCATACGCTATGTATAGGATGCATAGCGTATGCATACTCTATGGTTTAGGTTTAGCCTATGCATACGCTATGGTTTAGGTTTAGGCTATGCATATACTATGGTTTAGGTTATGCATAGGGTATGCATAGGCTATGGTTTAGGCTATGCATATGCTATGCAAGCATAGGGTATGCATAGCGTATGCATAGGGTATGCACAACGTATGCATAGGCTATGCATAGGGTATGCATAGTCTTATGCATAGAGATATGGGGCATTGTTATATGCTATCTAGAATGCTGCTTATGTCAAGTTAAGAGTGGTTATCCGTGAGTAGGTGGTATATTGTTTTCTTGAAATAATTGTATATTTTCTTAATTGTTGTTTTGTAGAGGGAGGTTGTTGGGCGTGACCCAGAAAAGGAGGAGTATGACTATGGGTATAGAGTCCCTCGTCTGTAATTGTGGGCGTGGATGCATACGCGAGGTGTACGCTTGGATGAGTCTGTTTTGGGGACTCAACCAGATGAAGTAAGTGAGCCTAAACCATTCTCTTTTCTACATCTAATTGTATTTTAATGCTCTTGCTTACCTTGTGCTTGATGGCATGTATATAGGATGAAGGGGACGATGAAGAAAAGGATCCTGATTATCAGCGTGAATCAAGTGAAGAGGATGAGGAACACGATGCTGATGATCACTCGGAATCCGATGAGGATTCTTGTTAGACACCTCTTCATTGTAAAAAATTTATGTATATATGGCTAAAGGCCCAACAATTTTTGAAATATAATAACTTTTTGGGCTCAATTGCATTCTCCACAATGTATGTGTTTCTTATATTTGTGTTTGCGTTATAAATCTGAAACTGTCACTCTGTTGTAATTTAAAAAAAGAGCTGGGGCAGACTGGGGAGTCCTTGTAGACTCCCCAGTCTGCCACAACTCTTTTTTTGCTGTGTAGAGCTTTCACTGCTCAACAGAGCAAGCAAAATATCGCTGCTCATCAGCATATATTTTTGCTACTGAGCAGCGAACCCGTTGTGCGAAAATAGCAGTGTTTCTAGCAAAAATGACTCGACATCTACCTACCCTTCTAGTTATAAAAACGCTACTATTTTCATAGCTAGACCCTCATTCTGTTATAGTGTGTGTAGGACAAACCCATTCTTGGCTAGACAATGGTGGTAGTGGGATAGACTCCAGTCTACCAACATTATTATTTGCATTAGCCAAAACATACATGGAATTATAAAATAAGATTCCCTATACTGCTAAATGGTTATCATATAGCAATGTGTCTATCTCTATATGAAAGACATTAATTCTTCCCCATTGATGCACTCTACATTTTCCACTTCTCCACATTCAATAGATATAAAGCTGCAAGAAAATTTTAATGCTTAGCTATGGAGCGCAAAACAACTAGGTATTGAACACAGAAAATAAAGACTACTTAATGAATCTTACTATTTGTATTAGATCTTATACTTTCATCGTGGTCAAGTAACATTATGTCCGTGTGCATATAAACATACACAAGGACCTCAATTGCACCATTTGGCTGTGTGCAAAACTCCACAATCCTACCCTTCTAATGTTTGTTAGGATCACTAATGTCTTTTTTGTTTTACCTTGAATGATCCTCGAGTGCTGGGTCTCATCATGATTCAATCTGACTTCCTAAACCGTTGAGGCATCTAGATGTCATCAGCATCTTTTTTGTTGAAAATCTCCACACTTTCAATGCCGCAGATGGCTTTTCTCCTAGAGCTCATCTATAAAGGGAAAAGAGAACATTATTACCATTTTGTTGAGCTCAAAATTCTAAATAACAAAAATAAAACATTAAAGAAATGTTGTGAACCTTGCACTCCGTTTTCCTTTGTAGAGTTGACAAATAATCCATCTTGTAAGTTTTCACAATGACATCATGGTCAGGAAGATTAACAAACATAACAATCAAAATAGAAATCATGATTAGCAAATATAGCTTAATGAATTTCACTAGACTATTAAGATGGAATGAAAAAGAGGATGAGAGAAGAAGAAGAGATGAAGCAAATAAGGCGAAAATAAGTGACGATGTAAGAGAGGCGGGAAACAAAGAGAACTAAGTTCAAATTATGGAGAAAGACTTCAATTAGACTAGCCAATCTGTCTGGCCTCTTTTCCTAATATGCCTTCTGACATACGTTTTGGTAGGTGGTATTCAGGCCCGACATTCTTCTATTTTTGAGTTTTATGCCAATATATTTTATTCCTATTTTTTGAGCTCAAAATTTTGGGGACCACTCTGACAAAAAAGATCCATGTTACATGAATCTAGAATCCAAGCACTCTTATTGACTGGCCTTATATTATTTTAATGGGCTCTTAAAGGGCCCATTCGGAGCCTGAATTTCCCCTAATGCCACCACTTTTAGATAAACATGAGGAATTGTTAGAACCTCATTCCATTATTGACCATCAAAACACTACTACAAGAACTGGTAAGACATTAGGAATTTTTTGGAACCAAAGAAGGCCTCTTGGATTAACTATCGATTAGGAATGGACCAATAGAAAGAGGGCTGGGTGCACATTTTTGACTTCTTTGACCCTAGGGGGCCTAGGCTTTGGTTTGCTAATTACTACTCTTGTCCCCCTACCTCCTGGGCCCAAACTTAGAGGTCCCCCCCACCTAGAATCGCGTAGATTAAAAACCCTAAAAAGTAAAATTTTTTATTTTTTTTCCCAAAAGTGTGTTTTCCCCTCTCAAACTTTCCCCCAACATACTCTAGGTTTGGAAAGCTCATTTTGAACCTCTTTCTTTCTCTTCTAAGCTCTCCATTGCTGCAGAAACTCCATACCTCTCAAGCTCTCCCTCCTCAAGCTCCCTCAGTCTCAAGCTCCCTCTCCCTCTTTCTTCCTTTTCTAAGCTCTCCATTGCTGCAAAAACTCCATCTCTCTCAAGCTCTCCCTCCTTCTCAAGCTCCCTCCCTCTCAATCTCCCTCTCTCTCTCTCTCAAGCTCCCTCCCTTTCCATTGCTGCAGAAACTCTATCCCTCTTTAGTCTACTCTAGGTTCAAGAAGCCTATTCTCAAACTCTAACCCTCTTTAGTCTACTCTAGGTTCAAGAAGCCTATTCTCAAACTCTAACCCTCTTTAGTCTACTCTAGGTTCAAGAAGCCTATTCTCAAACTCTAACCCTCTTTTAAGCTTTCCATTGCTGCACTAAAACCATGAACTTTCTCTCCTCTCCACTCCTCTGTTGTAAATCAAGCTTTTCTTTTCCCTTCTTTTCTTTTCTTACCACCATGGCCTCTTCCACCAGTAATGTGAGAAGACCTAGGGAGAAGGTGGAAGAGCTTGTGCTGCATAACACAAGAGATGAGAATGGAGTTTGGGCTCCAACAAGATTCAGGGTTGGGGCTTGGGTCTACATGCAACCAAGCTCTAAGGGACCACATCAAGTGCATCAACTGGGGAATATGCTACATCATTGGAAGGGGAGGCTACAAGGCTTCAAGCATACTAAGAAGGAAGGACTGGTTGCCATAGTGAAACATGTGTATACCCTTGGAGACCTGTACATTCAAGGCCAATGACCAAGGTTTCCTTCATATTGTCAGTGTAATATAAACACAGTTTTAACAACATGCTAATATTGGATTTTTTGTTTCAAATTTTCTTATGATTCTCCATTTTCTTATGTCTCTCTGTAGATATTTTCCCCTCTAATTGTGTTGAGAAACAACCACTCCAAAGCCTCACTGGAGTTTTCTATGCTATGCATGCATCCATTGGAGAGGCAATGTTTGTATCTCAAATCCCAAGTGATCTTGTACAAAACAACATCTTTTTCTTTTCTCACTCATATTTTGTAGATAAAAAACCAGGTTTATTTGGCAAGCTAGAAGAGATCCCCAACCCCCCTCTTAACAATCCCGAATGGCCCCAACCTGATGCTTGGACCATCTTATGCTTAAAGTTTAAGATGGTAAGTGATATCAAGACATCACTCAAGTTTTCAAAGGCATCTAGGTCAGTAGGGCTAAATTGGTTTTGTCCTTTACATGTTTTTGTGCACATGTTCAATTCCATGCCAATACACCGAACAAAAACAATGTATATTTGTAAGGAGGTACGGTCTGCTGACCTCATTCAAGGATTACTAGGAGAGGGTTGGGAGGTTAATGAGGGGTCACATCAAGGTGATGTGTACAAGTGCAATGTAAGTAGATTATATAGTGTCTTTCAGGTTCTTGAGGGCACGCTCACTGTTCTGGCATAGCTTCCCTAGCCCTTCAGGAGCAATTCTGATGCATTGGATGACAAATAATGTATTTTTACACATAATTAAAGGTGTTTTTATCTTGTAAATTACTGTTTTTCATAATCAATGTACTCAACTTCATTATAAATGCATCAGAAATAATCCCGAGTGGCTGGGAGAGCAATGCTAGAACAGTGCGAATTTTGAGCCTACACCGCTGCTGCTCTGTAGAGCCTAAATTCGCATTGTTCTGGCATAGCTTCCCCAGTCCTTCAAGAGCAATTTTGATGCATTGGTGGATGACAAACAATGTATTTTTACATATGATTAAAGGTGTTTTTATCTTATAAATTACTATTTTTCATAATAAATGTACTCAACTTCATTATAAATGCATCAGAAATGATCTTGAGTGGCTGGGGGAGCATTGCCAGAACAGTGCGAATTTTGAGCCTGCACCGCCGTTGCTGCAGAGCCTAAATTCGCACTATTCTGGCATAGCTTTCCCAGTCCTCCAGAAGCAATTTTGATACATTGGATGACAAACAATGTATTTTTACACATGATTAAAGGTGTTTTTATCTTGTAAACTACGTTTCTCACAATTAGTGCACTCAACTTCATTATAAATGCATCAGAAATGATCCTGAGTGGCTAGGGAAGAAGTGCCAGAACAATGCGAATTTTGAGCTTGCATCGCCCGTTGTAAAGCTTAAATTCGCACTGTTTTGGCATAGCTTCCCCAGTCCTCCAGGAGCAATTCTGATGCATTGGATGATAAACAATGTATTTTTACACATGATTAAAGGTGTTTTTATTTTGTAAACTACTGTTTCTCACAATTAGTGTACTCAACTTCATTATAAATGCATCAGAAATGATCCTGAGTGGCTAGGAGAGAAGTGCCAGAACAATGCAAATTTTTAGCCTACATTGCCATTGCAGAGGCCAAATTCACCCTGTTCTGGCACAACTTCCTTAGACCTCCAGGAGCATTTCTGATGCCTTGGGTGACAAACTGGCACATTATAGACACTCCATGTTAAACAAACATGATGACACCGAGACATTGTAAGAAAAACTTAAAATTTTAATTATCAGAAGGTTACAAAGGGGGGTTTGAAACAAAAGAGTTGCTTCAAAAAGAAGGTTAACATCTAAGATCTCTAGATCGTGTCTCGCTCGCCTCGAATATGCCAAGCTAGTTGCATGTCCTTGGTAGAAATGGTAATCCTCTTTGCATGTATTGCAAGGAGGTTGGTGCTTTTAAAAAGCCCAACAAGGTAAGCCTCGGAGGCTTCTTGCAATGCTTCAAGGGCAATCCCCTACACACACGGAACTCTGTTCTATATCGTTGGAGAATCTCCTTCACTGTGCAAGCGAAAGGGCTATGTTGTGTTGGTGCATTGGCGACGTTGGGACTTCCTTGGCTTGAAGAGCTTGACCTTTCTACGCTTGCGCGCACTTGCAAGAACCTCCTCTTGGTCTCTCTCATAGTCTGAATCCTCCTCCTGCTGCTACTATGGTACCTGTGTATCAAGTTCCTCCTGGGTAGGTAGGGAACCCTCTCTCCTGGTAGTAGGGTCTTGCCACTTGTGGTGCTGCGCAATGTAGGAATGTTTTCACCAACCCAGTCAGACTGCTCATCATCGGCCTCTCTGTCTTGATCTCTAGGGGGTGGCTGCATTGTGGGGTCTTCTTCATGTGCTTGCTCCCACTAGAAGGGCCTGCATGTGTGTGCGTTGGTGTTGCTGTGGGAGGAGGGTTTGGACTGTGGTGATCCCATTGGGCGTGTCCTAGAATCCAAGGGGTTACTCTCTCTTCCATGTGGTGTCGCCAATATGTGGTCGTTGGGTGCCTTGCACTGTGTTTGTGAAGGCATGGCAACACATGCAGTGTTCTTGGTGCATGCCATATCCATGTACCTATTGTGCTAACGTGGTGATGTGCTGGTGTCCTTACGTGGGTGCTTACATAGATCTTGGGCTCAAGCTCTCTAGAAGAAATGGCCCCAACTTGTGCCTACCCCTCGACCTAGGTACGAGGGTGGGAAGAGCTTGGCTGGGAGTGCTGCTCTATATCGACTTCTGAGTGCCTATTGTGGATGAATTTTTCTAGGCAAGGATTTAGCAAGTAAGGAATTCAGTATTGCAATTGATTTTGATTGATTTGACTTTGAGATTTGATTGCAAAAACAAAGGAGGTGCTGCCAAACACTTATGCAAGGCACTTGAGGTTACATGTGGATGCCAAGTTACACAGTGATGAGATTCATACCTTCAAATAAGGTCTAAGACATTGCCAATCCAAAAGGGAAGTGAGGATTGAATTGGAGAGAAGTTTGACAGTTTTTTGTTGTGGCACTAAACCCTAATTAAATCTGAGTGGGTTAGGGCTTCTTACAAGGAATTTGAATAGCCTCATTATACTCTCCAAGGGATATATTTGGAGCCCTCAAGGTTCGATTTGGGCTCCGTTTACTTCTCCAAGTGGCAAGTCTATCCGCAGGACAAAAGAAGGCTGCCCAGTCAAAAACAACACATCATTTTGGCAAAGTGAGCATAGGGCTAGGTTTCCCATACCCTAAGCTTCCTATCTAGCCTTAGACCTTACCATTCGGACACTGGAGCCGCGACATCAATTTTTCCACTGGATACCCTGTTTTCTGCAAAAATTAGGGTTTCTAGGGCTGAGCCTATTTGGCATCGTAGTTGGATAGTATACTCTTCCCTCATTTTGACAAGCTAAAAACTTCAAGATTTGGACCCCGTTTGCTTGGTCAAAATGACAATCTACTCACCGATTGACTTTTCAAAGAAGTCGAAATAGAGAGTACTTACGCATTGACCGCAGTCAAACTGATCATACACGGGTGTTCTACACATCATTGCCTCTCCATAGAGTTAAAGATCTCATAAATCAGAGTTTGGAAACATATCCAACTTGAAATTGGTCATTTCCTAATGGCATCCAAGTCAAAGGCCAAGACTACTTTCAAGGAAGTAGTTGAACATGAGGGTGGTGTTGCAGAAACAAGGCAAGATGTTCAAGAGCATGTGCAAGGTAATTTTGACTTGCAGCAAAGGATCAAACTTACCTCAAGGGTCCATGGTGCAATTGATGGAGAATATGTATCTTGACCAGCACAACACTATGAGAGCCAAATGCTAAAGCTTATGGAGAGCCTTGGCCAAAAATCTCAAGCTATTGCAAGTGAGGAAAAATTCTTTAACCACTTGGATCAAAGATTTGAAGCCATGGATCAAAATTTTAGAAAGGTTAGTGACACCTTGCATGATGGATTTGTTGAGATGAAGGAAGGATTCACTAGCCTAAGGCAAGAATTGGGCAAGGGAAAGGAAGTTCTCAATCAATGAGCCAATGGGATCTCGAGCATTGGGACCCCAACCTCTTGGATTTACCATGGGAACTTTGAATGTAAATGCTACACAACTACCTCAAGCTAGTCCTCATCAACTTGAATCAAGCCACGAGCCTCCTAAGATGTACCAAGGTGGGAAAAGCACATTTGGAGTGCCGATGCAACAAGGTGGTTATGGAATGCAACAAAGTGGTTATGGGATGCCTATGCAATCAAGTGGAAATAATATTCCAAATATGCCTATGCATCAAGGGAATGCTAATATGATGGCAAGTACATCGGGGCATGGGTTATCTCCAATGCAAGGGAGAAGTTTGGAAAGAGGAAAAGGTATTCCATTAGGTGAACCACCTCCATTTGGCAATTGGAATGCTTCTCCAAGTTTGCAAGATCGTTATTCCAATGACTTGGGTGGTTGTTTCATCAATGATTTGGGGGCAAGACATCATTTCAATGGTTTGGGACCTCATCACATTAGGCCACCTCAATTCAATGATATGGGTGATTTTCATCCAAGACCACGTGAGCGTCATAGAGATGCTGATGAGGAGTTCAAAGGTGTTAAGGAGAAGATTACCTTCACTAAGTTCAAAGGAGAGGGTTCATCAAATGATGAATTTGAAGATGGATTAACAAGACAGAGCTTTACTTTGAACTTAGCCCTTGTAGTGATAGGGCCAAGGTTTTTTTTGCTACTTTGCATCTAGAAGGTTATGTTCATGCATGGTGGCAGAACTTGAATGCTCATGGTTATTTTATTTCTACTTGGGATGATTTCAAGCTTGAAATGAGGAGAACCTTTGTTTTAGCCCCCCTCAATAGATCAAGGATGACGGAGAAATGGGATGATCTCACTCAAACAGGCAATGTCAAGGACTATGTGCACAAGTTTATGAAGTTTTCACTTCATGTGGAAGGTTTGAGTGAGGAGTAAAAATTGAGGAAGTTTATCAAAGGGCTGCAAAAGAACATCAAGGTTGATGTGGATGCTCAAAGGCCTGAAACCATCAAGGAAGCCATGTTTCTTGCGGAGATCTATGAAGAAAAATATACACATGCTAGTGGATCAAGGCATGGAGTTAGGATTGATAGTGGCACTTCAACTTTGGGAAAATCTTCAAGTGGAGTTACTCATCACATGGGTCCTCTTAGATTTCCAACCATCTATGGAAGAGGTGGAAGAGGAAATTTCAAATTTGGTAACACTTTTTCTCGACCTCCATATGGTGATGGAAAGCAAGTTGATGCAAAATCATCTAACAAGAGCAAGGTTTTGGAAGAAGATCATATTAATGATATTTATGAAAAGGGTTTATGCTACAAATGTGGTGACAAGTGGAAGGTTTGTAAGGCCAAGATGACCCTAAGCATGATTCTCATCGAACCTTGCCATGAGGACCTTAAGGAGGATGTGGATGAGTATGAGGAGTACTATGAAGATGCCAACAACAAAGTTGAGGATGTAGAGAAGGATGGTGAATTTCCCTTTGATCTGGATATTAAAGAAGGGAGATATTAACTATGATGATGGGTTACTAATGCCTATGTATACTTATCATGACAAAGACAATATGCATACTCCATGAAATATCTCAAGTGATTCCTATGCTGGTTGCAAAGGAGCCAATACATTAAGGTTAAAGGCATGCATTAATGGAATGGTGGCACATGTTTTGATTGATAGTGGAAGCACACATAGCTTTATCAACACCAAATCCATGTGCAGTCTCAAATTATAGCCCATAGCTTTATCTTTGTCATGAGGTTCACGTGGCTAATGGGGGCAAAGATGGATTGCACAATGGTATGCAAGAATGTGAGGTTGATTCTCACTAATGATTATACTTGCAAGGATGATTTACTTGTATTGGATATGGGTCCCATTCACATTGTTTTGGGATGCGATTGGTTGGCAACTCTTGGGTTGTTTCATATGAATTTACAGGAAGGGTATATGAGTTTTATGCATAGAAACCATGAGGTTACATTGATCGGAACTCATGTGCCTAGTATTAAGATGATCAATGCCACACAACTCAAGAGGGAACTAAAGAAGATGGGATGCATATATGTTTTATAGCTTTTCAAAGAGGAAGGAAATGGACAAAAGGGTGAAGTTATGCATAAAGATATGAAGGAATTGTTGAAGGAGTATGAGGATGTGTTCCAAATGCCAAAGTGCTTTGCCACCAAAAAGGGAGGTGGATCATGGGATAGACCTTGAACCGCATACCAAACCCATCAACAAGCCACCTTATAGATTGTCAAAAGTGGAGAAGGATGAAGTGGCAAAGCAAGTGCAAGAGCTTATGGATATGGGATGGGTTACTCCTAGCCAATCACCTTTTGCATCACTCGTACTCTTGGTCAAGAAGAAGGATGGGATTTTTTGTATGTGCATGGATTATAGGGATTTGAACAAATCTACAATCAAGAATAGATTTCCCATTCCATGAATTGATGACTTGCTTGATGAGTTGAAAGGTGCATGTTTCTTCTCCAAGATTGATTTGAGATCAGGATATGTGACTGATTGAGAATCAAGGAAGGTGATAAGTACAAACGGCATTTCGAACTTAGAGGGGTCTCTACCATTATTTGGTTATACCGTTTGGGTTGTGCAATGCGTCGACAACATTTCAAGCTCTAATGAACAAGGTGCTTGGACCTTTCCTCTACAAATGGGTTCTTGTATTCTTTGATGATATCTTGATATATATAATAAAGGGGAGAAGGAGCACCTGATGCATGTAAAGGGGAGAAGGAGCACCTGATGCATGTATTCTTTGATGATATCTTGATATATATAAGAAAGGGGAGAAGGAGCACCTGATGCATGTAAGGGCTGTTTTGGATGCTTTAAGAGCCAACAACTTATATGCAAAGGAGAGTAAATGTACATTTATGGCACAAAAGGTTGAGTATCTTGGTCACATAGTGAGAAAAGAAGGCATTATGGTGGACCCTAAGAAGGTTGAATGTGTTAAGAATTGGACCACACCAACAAATACCACTCAATTAAGGGGATTCTTGGGCTTGTCATCATTTTATAGGAGGTTCATGAAGAGGTATGCTCATAGTATCGCACTCGGGGTGTCACTCATAAATATGTAAGCGTAGCATGTGGGTTCAACATAAGGGGTTTTTGAAAACCCTTTTTTACATATTTTTTATATACAGAAGGGTACCGTTTAAAGGGGGTATTTACAGATTGAATAGAAAAAGGGTGTGTTTTATTCATGAAAAATTTATATTTAAGGGGTTTTTAAATTAGACCTTGAATGCACGTGATATAGAGAGTTTACATATAGTGAACCCCCCGAGTCGCCGTGCCTCTTAAGCTTGTCATTTCTTTATAAAGAGTGATCATAGAGTGCTTCAATACTTCTTGTCTCAACCTACACTCTCTCCCAAGCAAAGAAGGAGGGTGGCTACATTGCAAAATTATGAATTTGAGATCTCTTACTACATGAAGGGGAAAGAGAATGTTGGCAGATGCATTGTCACGCATATGGGCATGTAGATGCATGGCAATTTTCGAGGTACATAAAGATTGGATTTTGGATATCCAAGAAGAGTATCTATTGGATGAGGAAGTGGCACCATTGTGGCAGAAATTACAACAAGGATCCCATGATCATTTGCTACATTTTGAACTTCATAACGGACTCATCTACTACAAAGTCAAAGTCTACCTTGTGCCTACTTCAAGCTACAAGAAGAGGGTGTTAGAAGAGATTGTGGAAAGATGTGTATACTTTTGTGACAAGTTGCTTACCTTGTCAATAAAACAAAGATCCCATACATAAGCCCGGTGGTTTTCTTCAGCCGCCTTTGCCTATTCTCGATGGCAAATGGACACACATTTCCATGGATTTCATCATGGGGCTTTCTCATACAAGGAGGGGATGGGATATCATATATGTGGTAGTAGATCATTTGACAAAAGTGGCACATTTTATTCCTTCCAAGGTCAAATTTACAGCATCTATGGTTGCAAAACAGTTTGTGGATCATGTGTTCAAGTTGCATGGATTGCCACAACAAATTTTTAGTGACCGAGATGTGAAGCTTATGAGTTCATTTTGGAGGACATTGTTTGAGATTATCACTCCGAAACCGACGAGCAAACCGAGAGGGTGAACAAGTGGGTAGAAACTTACTCAAGGCACCAAGGTGTTTGAGATGAGTGGTTGCTGCTTACTGAGTTTACTCATAATAGTATGAATCATGAGAGAATTAGCATGTCACCTTTTGAGGCACTTTATGGGGGTACAAAGTGAATATGCCAATGATGGTTCAAAAGCAAGAAGGGGTGAATCCTAATGCAAATGAGGAGATGGAAAAGTTGGATGCACTCTTGCAACAATGCAAAGATAATATGAAGCAAGCTCAAGAAAGGATGAGGATGCTAATGCTCATCGGAGGCCATTGGAATTCATGGAGGGTGATTGGGAATTCTTAAGTATTCCCAAGACAAGATATGGTTCTCTCAAGTGCACAACAAATACCAAGCTAGCTCATCGCTACTATGGGCCATACAAGGTAGTGAGGCGTATTAGTGAAGTTGCTTATCAATTAGCACTTCCATCAACCTCAAAGATTCATGATGTGTTCCATGTATCACATCTGAAAGCTTACCTTGGGCTGGAGGTATTTGTGCAAGATGAATTGCCTCTAGTGAATGAGAAGCGAATGATTGAGTGTGTACCGGAAGCAATTTTGGGTACAAGAGAACGAGTCCTTCTTCGCAACTGTACATTAGTGGAGTACTTACTCAAATGACGAGGGCTACCTAAGGAAGAAGCTTCTTGGCAGCCCACCTCTACATTGGAAGGATTTGAAAGGTTGTTTGATGCATTTTGGAAGTCTAATGAGGGTCATGAACAATGAATTAAGTTGCTCGAAATTACTGTAAATTCATTGTGGAGGACAGCCCTATACCTTTGGGAATTGGATGCATGATGATTGGAAGCTACTCAAGGTTCTTTTACCATAATGGGGGGGAAGAAGTTATGGTTTCTTTTGAAGGCTTATTGAGCAGTTTACAGCTACATACATGTGATTTTGATATCTGATACATAGCATAAGCTTCAAGATTTACATGAGTCCATTGACATATACTCCATCCATGGGAATTGTAATTGTACATATCAATGGTTTCTAGGACAAAACCTTTTGGGTGGGGATGGTTTGTAACAAAGTGGAATGGTCTCATATGAATAATGTGCCCAAGGCCAATTGACCATGCCCATGGAGGACAACACTTATGATAGTGTGAAGTGGGGGTCATGTATATAGGTCTCATACCTGAGATGTCTTATGTATGATACACTTTCCTCATGAAACATTGTACACAATATGCCCAAGCACTATGGGACTCTTAATAATAAAGATTCCAAATACTCATGCATATTGGGCGTATGCATGGGGGGGAGATTTAACCCATTGGTTGTGTTTATTTGCATCTCTCTTAATCTTGCATGCTAAAGTGTGATTAAGTGATTCTTAAGTGCTCTTGCAAATTAGGGGCTTGTGTTATTGCCGTCAAAATCTTTCTTTCTCTCTCCATGTGAAAATCATCAAGGCACATTACTTAATCTATGTTTAATTAATTATTGTTATGGGTTATGAGTTACTTAATCAGATTAGCTTATGCATTTGGGAATTAGTCTTTGGGAACGAGATTCATAGGCTTGTCTCAAAATATGATAATATCCATAGAACCCATAGATTTATAGCATATGTAAGAGGACTTGGTCATGTATCTAATTAGGCCTGTATATGTGGCATGACCATGATGCGGCAATGACATGACCACATAGATTGCGGTCATAGTTGGTGCTACAATTTGCAATGTAGACTCGGTCAACCCTACCTCCCTTTGTTAACCCTACTTTGGGCTTAATAAAGGCACTTGCTACTATACATGGGAGTAGTAGCCAAATAAGTGTTATGTAAAGGGCACTACAAACGTTATATATATTGTGAGAAAAGCTACAAAATGACCGAGCTTAATAGATTAGGCTTAAGTTTGGGCACCCAAGTGTGAATAAGGGCTAGTTGTATATAAGCGACTTTCTCATAATAAAAAGACACAATCCCCATTTATGCCTCTTTCTTGTTTTCTTGCTCTTATCTTGTTAGAGAGAGAGAGAGAGAGAGAGAGAGAGAGAGAGAGAGAGAGAGAGAGAGAGAGAGAGAGAGAGAGAGAGAGAGAGAGAGTTGAGAGTAGAGTGCATGAATCTTGATGCATGTGCCTCTTGTTCACTGTGTGAGAGTGAGTGAGAGTGAGAGAGGTGAGTTGGACTCCTTGCACAGGGAGGTGAAGCAACTTCTTGGTGTGGCGACTACAAGAAGGAGAACTCAAGAGCTTAGAGCTAGCAATCTCTAGTAGTTCTTAGAGGTCAATGATCTTGAGCCCAAAGCGTGATAAGTTCTCCATGATGGTTGTTGCTTATTCCAAAGATTGCTAGATTGGTAGAGTTATTTTGTGAGGTTAAGAATAAGCCATAACTTTTTTGGCACTGATACTGGGGATCAACCTTGCTTCTTCTAACTTCTTTAAGTCATATGCTCCTTCCTTGCATGTTTAACAACCCTTATTTTTAGTTTTGTTAAGGTTTGGAGAAGAGTCATGTGTGGATAAAGCTTTGGCAAAGTGGTGGAATGTGTGGATAAAGCTTTTGCAATGTGGTGGAATGTGTGGATAAAGCTTTTGCAATGTGGTGGAATGTGTGGTGAAGTGCGTACTTTGTGAAAGGAGTGGTGTGTGAGTACTTAGAAAACTTGGAGGAAGGCATACAAATCTCTTTTGATCCGATATTCTAATTTTTTAGTATACTCCTTTTTCACATGAAAAACCAATGTGTGAGTTTTTTAATCTTTTTCTAAAAAGTCATAAAAACAAAAAAAGAAGTATTGTTGTTTGAGTTATTATGATTATTTGATTACCTTACCCCCATAATCAAAATTTTCAAATTACAGTCTTTGAGGAGGAACAATTAAGGTTTGGACCATTAAAATCAAAATCTCGGTCAATTTATGGTTTTTCATGCTTACACATTTTGTACGGTCATGAAAAACCACAGATTTTCACATCGAAAAGGAGTCTCGAAAATCACATTGTCAATTGAGAGATTACTTGGCCAAAAATGGAAATTCGTATCCTCTTATCCTTAAAATATTTTGGCATGAAAAACTAGAGTTTTTCATGGCCATGAATGTCCCGAGTTTTTTACGCGTGAAAAACTCTAAGATAATCATGCCATGGATTTCTTGAGAAATTCATGTAAAAATATTTTAATCAATTGAGGATATTAAGATGCCCACATGAACCAAATTGATCATCTATGTTCTCCTAGTGATTTTGAAACAAAAGGTTAAAAAAGGTTTGAAAAACATGGTTTTTCATGATTGTGAATTTGTTAAGAAATTCATGCCAAAATTATCTCATATATTTGTACTTTTAAGGTGACCAATTATTGTAAACAATATGGAAGACTTTTTTGGTGGCAAATATGAATCCAAGTTTTGGAAAACATTTGGCATGAAAACCCAAAGTTATTTATATTCATGAATAACTCAGCCTTTGGATAACCGAAGGTTCACAACTCAAAACTTGGATTCAAAGATTAATATTTAGCCTATTGAAACACCATTTCAGGGATTGATATTTGGCTTACTGAAACACCATTTTAGAGCTTGATATTTGGCTTGTTGAAATACTATTTCTTGCACTTGAGATTCAGGAAAATTATGGGAGAGGAGGTCACTCCAGATGACATCACATCAAATTACCAAGGATCTTCTTACTAGATGAGTGTTGGATCTAGAACTTTGAAAAGCACAAATCAAAGCGTGTTTGTCTGGAAAAGTATGTAATCAAGTGACTCGACTAATAGTGTTCAAAGTCCATAGAAGATGCTTATATGGTTGATGAGCGAGTGGAGGAGGGAGTGTCTAACTCCCCTACACTATCCGATGGCTTGTTAAACATTGGCAAAAGAATATTTGGGATGCACCTGAATGCGGAACAAGAGGCTCACTCTGTCAACAAGGGATGTGTAATGAGCAAAATTTCAAGATTCCCGACTGAACAAAAGATTCGTTACTAATATTTATCTTAAACATCGTATCATTGGTAGTTATATGTGGTGAGTGACATATTAATTTGTGAAGTATTGTGTTTTACTTTGCATCTGAATAAAGTAGGATACATCCTTTTAAGTGTTACCATTAGCATAGATACAAACTATTGGCTAACTTAGATATTCTTTCATTGTATATTGCCTTTTAGTGCCTTAATGCTTGAGGAACATCCACAAAAACATCCAAAAACTTAGATATTCTTTTATTGTATATTGCCTTTTAGTGCCTTAATGCTTGAGGAACATCTACAAAAACATCCAAAACACTAGTTATTCGAAAGGGAGCTAAAGGATGGTGGAATTAAATAAAAAAAGAGACATAAGGGCCAACATTCATCTCTCCACTTATAAAAGTGGGGATTATTATGGGGCATACTAAAGTGCTGTCTACTTGAAGACTCATGTTACTAACTAATGTGATCTTCATGATGTAAGTATGTTGATATATATATTCAATTAAAATGTTAATATATTATAAAATATTCTGCTCTACTTTGACACACAGTTTAATGTTCAAAAGATTTTTTGTGATATCTAACATTACATAACTTTACCTCCATTCACAAACAAAACTTGTGCACAATATGGCAGACTACACTGACCTTGTAGAATAAAAATTAAGTCGCCCTAATTTCCACTTATATGCAAAGATATAGTATGTATTTTTGGAAAAATAAATCAAGTTAAGGTCTCCACACAACATTCTTATTTAAGTAAAATTATCAATTCTAAGTAAAAGAGTAAGTAGTAGAACTTCTCTTGCTCCTGTCCTTGTTTCAAAAACTAGAGCAAGAATAGAGTTTCGTAAATTGAAACAAACCACTTGCTCTTGTAGTCAATAACCACTTGCTCTTGTAGTCAATAACTTTAAAATTGAGATTAAGGATTTATCTCATATTGGTATTTTCCTTTCCATTCAAGAGAAGCGTCATTCAACAATTTTCAATCACTAAGTAAGTATTCCAAGGTTGCTTGTATAAGATTTGAGTGTCACATAAGGGGTCCAAAGCGTTGAAAAATCTCTTTTGATCTGATATTCTAATTTTTTAGCATACTACTTTTTCACATTGCTAGTATAAGATTTGAGTGTTACATAAGGGGTCCAAAGCTTTGAAAATTGCTTCTTTTCTGTTTAATTGAATGCTCATGTCTTCAGCAGCGTGCAACACCCTTGATGCTAGGATATACTCTAAGTTGCTTACTCTAGGATTGATTGATGTTAAATCCTGTAGACATTTCTATTTGGATGTTGTACAAGTGTGAAATTCATTAAGAATGGACTTGGTGGACATATTGCATGGAGATACGCTTCTTGGAGAACATGGAGAGACCAATCTTGAGAAGGCCATGGGGCTATTGCTAATTGTCTTATATGTTTATGTAAATACAGATTTTATACAAGTCTATTCTCTTTAGTGGTGAAACTTTGCGTTTTATTCTTTTTTTTTGTGTGTGTGTGTGTGTGTGTGTGTGTGTGTGTTTTGGGCTACGAAGATGTTACAATGGAAGGTCTCTCTCTCTCTCTCTCACGTTTAACCTACGAAATAAGTTTTTTTTCACGAATTAGCTGAAAATTTGAAAGAACAATATCGGGATTCGGCACCCACACACCCATGTAATTCACTGCTTGTTGCATAGCGAGAAGTCTAAACCTTAACCTTGGGAGTTCCAACTTTTATCACATACAAACATGAAATGCCCTGTTGGCAAAATAAAGGTGAAACATCACATACAATTAACATCAACATCGCATCAAAGTGAGTCCGGCACTGATGAGTCGAAGAAGTTCTCTGGTCTTTGGGTAGTAGCGTTGGCATGGAAGATCCTGTCGAAGGCGGCGCCTTCAAGCGAGGCGGCATGCGCTGAATGGATTTTGGGGAGGAAGGCGGGCAGTCACGCAAGAGTGAAGGGAGCGAGAGGTGCGGAAAATTAAGGCGGGCGGAGTCGCCTCCTCGTGCCAGCAGGCACAGCGCAGCCGTGTCGAAAGCACGGGCGGCGCCTTGTGGGGTGAGATAGGTGCCTAGCCATATGCGCGACCTCTTGTTCTTGCTACTATGATTATCATCATCGTCAGGATCGCTACGCTTGGTGGGCACCCTTATCTCGGACACCCACTTGCCCCCCCAAGCTCGCTTCCTCACTCCACGATAATATGCACGAGTACGTCCGTTACTACCACAGAAGCCATCCATTGCTCCCTGCGCTGCTGTGCACTGAGCTCCTCTTCCTTCCTGCAGCACGAGCAAGATATACACGACCTGATAAACTTGAAGCCCAAGGCGACACTGTGCGCGCGCAGATTCGACGCAGGAACGCCACCCAAGGTCACCCTAGAATCTTACAAAGCTATGGAAAACGATGATTACCATTGAAAATAAGATGAAATAATTGGTATAGTTTGTATCTTCGTATTTGCAAGAGAGATATTTTCGATTTTATTTCAAGCCTTTCACCGTAGCATCTTTAAAAACTCTCTGGAAAAGATGATACCCTAGAACATGTGTTCAAATATGACCAGCAGCAATATGTACATGAGAATCTTGTAATGGTCACTTGTAGGGAAAAGCTTTTTGAGATCCGGCTACAATCAAGGAGTTGAATTGAAATAAAAAATATATGTACAAATTATACTAAAAGGCTTTGGAAATGGCAGTACCATGGAAAAGATGATACATCACATTTTCCCACATGTATTTCCATTTTCCCACCAGGTGCCTACTTTTGTACTTTGATGAAATACATGTGGTATCAACTTTATCCAAAGCTTTGTGGTATAATTTATATGTAAAGAGAGAGATCCTATCGGGAGGTGAAGCAACTTCTTGGTGGTGACAACAAGAAGGAGAATTCAAGAGCTTGGAGCTAGCAACCTCTGGTAGTTCTTGAAGGTCAATGATTCTAACCCCAAAGCTTGATAAGTTCCCATAATAGTTGTTGCTTATTATGCAGATTGCTAGAATGGTAGAGTTCTTGTGAGGCTGAGGATAAGCCATAGCATTTTTGACGCCCCACTACCAGCAATCTAACCTTGCTTCTTCTAACTTCTTTGAGTTCTATGCTCCTTCCTTGCATGTTTAACAGCTTTGTTGAGGTTTGGAGAAGAGTCATGTGTGGATAAGGTTTTTGCAGAGTGGTGGAATGTGTGGTAAAGTGTAGATTTTGTTTTGTTTTTTGTGAAAGGAGTGGTGTGTGAGTACTTGGAAAACTTGGAGGAAGGCATACAAACCTCCTTTGGTTTAATATTCTATTTTTTTTACCATACTTCTTTTTCATGTGAAAGCACAATCACAATGTGTGAGTTTTTGTCTTTTTTAAAAAAATCATAAAAATAAAAAGAAGCATTATTGTTTGCCCCCGCGTGCCGTGCCCTCACGCGCTGCCCGGCCCCCCGATAATATGATTACCTTAGCCATAATTAGAATGTTCAAACTGCACTCTTTGAGCATGAACAATTAAGATTTGGACAATCAAAATTAAAATCTCAGTCAATTTTTGCTTTTTCATGCTTGCATGGTTTTCATGGCTGTGAAAAACCATTGAATGTCATGCCGATAGAGAGTCTCAAAAATCACATCGTGATTACTTGGCCAAAAATGGAAAATTGTATCCTCTTATTTTTGAAAGCTTAAATGGCATTAAAAACTATGGTTTTTCACGACCATGAATGTCCCAAGTTTTTCATGCATGAAAAACTCTACAATAATCACGCCATGAATTTCTTGAGAATTCCACATCAAAATATTTTAATCAATTAAGGATATTGAGATGTCCACATGAACCAAATTGATTATCTCAGTTCATTCCTAGTGATTTTGAAACAAAAGGACATTGAGATTTCCACATGAACCAAATTGATTATCTCAGTTCATTCCTAGGGATTTTGAAACAAAAGGATTAAAAAAAGTTGGTGTGAAAAACTAGGGTTTTTCATGACTATGAATTTTTGAGAAATTCATGCTAAAATTATCTCTTATGTTTGTACAAGCAACCATTGTGCTGGTGAATTTGCATGAAAATTTTGGAAAAAGTTCGACATGAAAAACCAAAGTTATTCACATTCATGAATAACTCAGCCTTTGGCTACCGAAGGTTCACAACTAAATACCTAGGTTCAGATATTGATATAATTTGGCCTGCTAAAACACCATTTCACATATTGATATAATTTGGCCTATTGAAATACCATTTCATGCAGTTGAGATTGGAAAGATTTATGGGAGAGGAAGTTGCTCTAGACAACACTACATCAAATTACATACCAAGGATCTTCCTGCCAAAGGAGTGTTGGATCCGGTCCTTTAGAAAGCACACATCCAAGTGTGTTTGTCTAGAGAAGTGTACGATCAAGCGGAAAGAGTGCATGGAAGATGCTCATATGGTTGATGAGTGAGTGGAGGAGAGAGTGTCCAACTCCCTTACACGATCTCATAGCTCATTAAACATTGCAAAAGTAATATTTGGGATGCAACCGGACGTAGAACAAGAGGTTCACTCTGCTCACAAAGGTTATGTAATGATCAAAATTTTAAGGTACTCGATAGGAAGAGGAGTGATGCAAGAGACACCTCCTATACAAGCTTTCGTGGGGTAAGGGAAACCTTCACCCCTTCCCAAGAGCTAATTTATTATACTCTTGGGATAAAGAGGGATGCAGAAAGTATTGCCACAATGGAAGAAATTTTTTTCCCTATATGAGTGAGGAGATGGAAATAAAGATGAAATTCACGGAGGCTAAAAAATAATTATAAATATGTAACCAACAAAAACAAGAATTGGATGCTAGAAGGGTCCTAGCAGAATAGAGAAATTGAGGGTCAAATACATAGAAGAAAGATAGACCAGAGGCGATGGCACAAGCCCAAATGATGCCACAAGCATTGGTAGAGGGTATGCCCACTTTAAAGCCAATCTAGGAGGAACTGAAGGTTGAGTGAGCGATGGCTACTCCTCATGGGCTAGTAGAACATTCTTAGATAAAAGGGAAAACCAAAAGAACAACCACACACACTAAAGAGGATATTAACCAAATCCGATAACAAAATCCTGATTTCCTCTCTTAAATGTAAACAATGCTATTACAAGGACATGAGAGATTTTCCCAAGGGGGAGAAGCATTGAATGGAAAAATTCCACCCTTTCCTACCACCTTAGGTAGTGTGAGAAGTATCACAAAGAGACCCATCCGAGGAAGGGGGAGAGGGAGAGGGAATATACATTTCATTTTACTAGCCTTTGAGCCACTCTTGGTCTTAACTACAACTACCCTAACTAATTTGTTAAGAACGGCAACTAAAATAGGTAGGGGGGGTGCCAAAGGAATTAGGGATGGTTCAAGCTCATACCCCAAGGTAAAGTCCCATGAAGCCATGTCACATAGCCAAAGCTTTCAATGGAGATGGGGATCCCTTCCAGCACCACGTGGAAATCTTTGAGTCCATTTGTGAAACATATGGACACATCAACAAGCTTCAATGGAGACAGGGATCCCTTCCAACACCATGTGGAAATCTTTGAGTCCATTCTTTTTTCCTAACATTGGGTGGGAAGTCACATCAGTGGTATAGGATGCTTAAGCCAGAAGATATAGTAAATTTCACTCATCTTAAGAATGTCTTTATTCCAAACTTTGAAGCTGTGAGATAAGTGGAGCCTAGTGGCACAACTCTACAACATCAAGCAGTAAGATCATTAGTCGATGAGGGTCTATGTCTTTCATTTGAAGAATTTGAACTGCGAGTGCAATGATTCGGGAGAGGATCCCCGATGAACAATTATTGCCATGCTTCCAAAAGGGAGTATGAGACCCTTGAATGCATGACTATTTTCTATTATCGAAACTAGCCACACAAGATGTGTGGTTGTAAATTGGTTGTTGAATTTGAGGATAACATGTAAGAATTACCCAAGCCTGAGGAAAACAGGACTCCATATTTGGTTATGCCTAGAGAGTGTCAAGTTATCTCATGACTCAAAGACTAGGGAAAAGCAGGTAAAGAATATGAATATCGATGAGTTGACCATGGCCATTAAGGAAACCTCTCAACAATGCACACCTTTACCCAAGGAGATAGTTATTCTAGGTTCAATATGTAGACAAAATCATAAAAGCAGTGAATGCCCTCATTTGCGATCTAGACCATTTCTCATAGGTGTGGAGGTGCCTATGTGGTGCATAGTACTTTGTACTTCACTTTTATGGCCAGATTCACGTTTTGGGTGCGTTTGAGCCTCTATTTGGCCCAAGTAAGGTGTTGTCAGGCACTTCTAGGACTTTTTGATTTGGAACTATTTCTGTCTCTGAACATTGGTTATTACAATGCAGTAGTGCATTTTGGGTGTCCAAACAGTGATTGCACATGTATTGTTGATTGTGGGTGTATGTACATGTACTCTGATCATGAGCTATGATATACATATTATGCAGAAGTACCACTATAGGAGTTACAATAGATACTGTTATGCTATAGGTTACACATAGAAATTATTTATTTATAGATTTTTGGTTATTTGCAAGCAAAGATGTCAGGTAACATCAACCAAATTGATAGTGAGAAGCTTAACAAGAATAAATTCCATACATGGAAGATTAAAATGACCAATTTCCTGATGGGGAAAAGGATTTTGAGACTATGTTGACGGAGACAATTAGGAGCCTTCAAAATTGCTCGAAGAGAATGCAACTCCAATAGAGATAAAGGTGCCTGAAGAGAATGTAAATCTAGTAGAGATAAAGGTGTTCAAAGACTAGAACCATAGTGCAAGGAGAGTCATGTATTAGCTTTCAGTCAATGTAATAGAGGGCATATATAGGATGCCAACACTCTCATAATTGCATGGAAAAACTTGGTAAAGATGTTCTAGGCAAATATAAAGTCAAGGAAGTTGCTGCTAAAACAAGAGCAACATACAAATGAGAAGAAGAACATGTCTATCCGAATGAGTATACATTGAAAGATCAAGGGTTTTGTTGAATCCCTTGGATCTATTAATGTCTTAGTGGAAGACGATGACTTGGTGAGTGTCTATTTGAATGGGCTTGGCAAAGAATACAAGCCATTTAAGACCTCTATTTTTGTAAGAGAGAATGTTCCCAACTTCTAGGATTTGGTGTCAATGTTAATCATAGAAGAGAATTCTTTCAATGAAGACTCTTCCTCCCAAAGTAATAAAACTTCAGAATAGACCTTTTACTCAAACTTAGGTAGAGGTAGAGGTAGAGGTTGTGGTCGAGGCCAAGGTAGTGGCCATTTTAGAAACCATAATTATGGAGATCAGTAGTCTAATGATTCAGCAAAAACAAACACACACAGGTGGAAGAGGTCAGCCTCAAGGTAGGGGGAGTTAGAGAGGCCAAGGCAATAGGCCAAGCTAAAAATAGGGATCAGGCTCAAAGGATTACTTTTATTATGGCAAACCAGGTCACTTTACTGTAGAACATCACAAGATGTAGAGTGACATAAAATATAGAAAGTTGTAGCAAAAAAAGTATGCATCTTCAAGTAAGCAAGATGAAGATAGATGTTAGCAGTTTGTATGCAGCACATGTTAAATTCAGTGAGTGATTGTTGATATATTCAGATAGCTCCTCAATAAAAAATGTGTAGCTCCTAGAGCTACCCAAAGGGTGTCGTACCTAAACAAGAAGGGCAAGAGATGATGATGCTCTTACCCATGTACTGCTTTCGTAGCTTCATTTTCTTGCTCAGCTTCTTAGCTTGAACTAGGCTTTGATACCATGAAAAGATTGAGAGAGGAGAGAGAGCTTGAGCTCTTGCAAGCACACACACACTCTCACAATAACGGATAACATACACATAAAGATCAAAGGCTGAAATCTTCTTCTTCTTCTTGCTCTCAAAAAAAGTCTACAAAAGATAAGTGAAAACCAACATAAGTATTAGAGTTCTATGTACAAGCAGTCCATAATGTGAACATACTAAGTAGGTGAGCTAGCAAGATAAGTATATCATAGCTCGGTTGGACTAGGTAGGTGTAGTCTAGCTATAGAAGTCCAGTTGTAGGATCACTCGGCAAAGATCTATCATTTCAGCTACTAAACACACCAGTGGTGTAAATATGGAATGGTGACCCAAGGATGTTATGAGTGTACTTAAACAAACACTGATGTAGTTAGAAGAATAGGTGAAGGCAATACCGGAAGCTACTACAAAGTATGATCAACTTTTGTAGGTATGGGCTACAAGGAAAGTGGCTATCACAAAACTATTAAAGGTAGCAGAAGAAGCTACTACAAAGTATGATATCTGCTTTTATAGGAAAGATACTATAAAGTATGATCTGCTTTTATAGGGAAGTGGTGATCTCAACACTGTTGACAGAAAAAGATCAACAAAGCAGATAGCCCAAATGGAGCAACCAACAAAGGTAACATTTTAGGCCATAAACTGAAAAACTAAATATAAGAATGAAGCACCTCATGGAGTGCATTTTGCAATTGTTTTGTTTTGGTGGTTCCTCGGGTCTCTCCTTAGACTAACACTTTGTAGTTGCTTCATTGCCGGTGGTTTCTCAGGTCCCTCCTCAGACTAGCACTTTTCTTTGCTACATTAACCCTCTCTTTCTTATAATATGACATAGAAATTAGTGAGGATCTAACCAGGGAAGAGCTTACTTTGGTTTAATAAAATTATGATCAAGATGTTGACCCTACCATGGTAATAGCCATTTTAATAAAATTATGATCAAGATGTTGACCCTACCATGGTAATAGCCATTTTAATAACAACATATATCTTACAGATATTATACAATTATTCTTATGCCTTACACCCCATATTACTTAACTTTCAGTCATGGTGTAGATTACTAATGAACTCTATAATTTTGGATGAGAGGGAAGACATTGTATAGCTCTTTATGCCTCATAACCTTCCCTCCACCCCTACCAATTTTGAAACTCTTACTAACTCATTTGCTTGGTTCCAAACCTAGGGGTGGATAGAGGCCTATAATACCTAGAAGTACCTAAGCTTATATGAGAGTACCCTATACCATATTTATGATATCCTAAACTCAAGGGTGGATAGAGGCCTATAATACCTATAAGTACCTAAGTCTATATAATGAAAAGATGCAGGGGAGAAGAGAGCTTGAGCTCTTGCAAGCACACACACACTCACAAAACCCTAAAAGAGAACACACAAGGTGAGAGGTTGAAAATATTCTTCTTCTTCACACAACACTCAACACACCATATACAAAGATAAGAGTACATACAATATGAAAAGGTACTCAACCAAATACATGCTAGGGTTCTCTATAGTGTGAACCCAACTGAATGAGCTGGCACTATAACTATGCGAGTCTCTAGAATGGCTGTCACACAGCCTGTCATCCCACTGGCCGCATATCACCCATGATCTCACCAACCATGCCAGTGGTGTAAGTGTGGGGCGGCCTATCCCCCAGGCGGGTCATCAGTGTCCATCGCCTCACTAGATGAGCTCGATATCTTAACACTCTCGCTCGAGCTCAACTCCATCTCATGTACACCAAGCCAAGCCCTGAATCTGCAGAGCTTCTGTGTACCCAATGCTTTGGTGAAGATGTCAGCGACTTGATCCTGTGTGGTGCTGACATAAACAAGGTCAACGTCTCCTGCCAAAACCTTCTCTCTGACAAAATGGTAGTGGACCTCTATATGCTTCGTGCGAGCATGAAAAATTGGGTTCTTGGCCAACTGTATACTACTAATGTTGTCACAGAAAATGACAAATTGTCTATCCACTGATAGACCCAAATCTGCAAGTAGCTTTCTCAACCAAGCTACCTCACATGCTGCCATAGTAGCAGCACCTCTGTACTCGGCCTCTGTACTGAATAGAGCAACCGTAGGCTGCTTCTTGCTGCTCCAAGTCACAGCAGCACTCCCCCAAAGAAAACATGAAGCCACTAGTAGATCTTCTATCTGAGATACTACCAGCCCAATCAACATATGTGTACCCATGTACACATATCTCTATCCCAGTTTCATAAAATAGTCCACAATGCAAAGTAGACCTCACATACCTCAGTATGCATCTCAATGCATCCAAATGCAGCTTCCGAGGAACCTGCATAAACTGACTCACCAACCCAACAGCATAGCTCAAATCTGGCCTGGTGATCGTCCTGTAGATCAAGCTTCCTACTATGCACCTATACATAGTAGGATCCTCCAAAATCTCTCCTAAATCTGCACTCAACTTGCCATTCTGATCCAATGGCACTGAGATAGGCTTACAGCCTGTCCTACCATACTTGGACAACATGTCCTCGGGGGGTGCACCTCAAAAAATGTAAGTCTACCACGTGCGATCATTAGGTGGGATTTTTTTAATCCAAAATATTGGGTAAATTTACAGAAATACAATTACAAGAGGGGTATTTTAATTGTACTTTGGAAAAAAACCCATAAGTCTATAAAGAAAAAGGGGTAGTTTTATCAGCTCAAAATTCACAGATAAGGGGTTTTTTAAATACCCCTTGAACGCACGTCGTAGGAGGGGCTTCCATATAGTGCACCCCCCGAGAACATGTCCAAGCCATAGTGTCTCTGCAGTAATCCATTACCATGTGGTGACCTAATCACCTCAATGCCCAAGAAATATCTGAGCTCCCCCAGATCCTTCATCTCAAACTTCTGTCTAAGCAAGATCTTTACATCAAAGATCTTTGCATCATGGTCCCCGATAATGATCAGGTCATCTACATAGATGGCAACAAGCACAACCCCTTTATCACTGTGTCTCACATACAGCGAGA
This sequence comes from Cibotium barometz, assembly GCF_041138505.1. Taxonomy (NCBI): domain Eukaryota; kingdom Viridiplantae; phylum Streptophyta; class Polypodiopsida; order Cyatheales; family Cibotiaceae; genus Cibotium; species Cibotium barometz. The sequence goes on from NC_141049.1 coordinate 48,818,502, forward strand.
AATCTGCATTGGCTTCATGAAAGCCAATAGTGACAAGATATTCAGAAATCTTGACAGACCATGCTCTTGGTGCTTGTTTTCTCAAGTGGTTGCAACATATACACCTCTTCCTCCAAATCTCCATGCAAGAATGCATTCTTTACATCCATCTGATGTAAAGACCATTATCACAACTAGCACTTATGCCATCTTGGCAACTGGGCTGAAAGTTTTCTCATAATCAATGCCATATGTCTACGCATATCCTTTGGCTACCAATCTAGCCTTGTACTTGCTTATGCTTCCATCACTGTTATGTTTTACTTTGTACACCCACTTGCATCCAATGGCTTTCTTGCCTTCACGCAATTGCACTAAATCCCAAGTCTCATTTCCATATAGTGCATCCATCTCATCCATCTCCTCATCCATAGCTTTCTCCCAACACACATTTCCAATAGCCTCATCAATACATGTGGGCTCTACAACCTGTACAACTTTTGCCATGTATGCATAGTGATGTGCCACATAACCATCATAGGTAAACCTCTGCGCACAGGATTCTTCACTCTCCCCCAGATCTTCACAGCTTTGCATTCATGGCTTCCATAGCCTTCTTTACACCAGGTGTTCTCATCGTCGCTGGTATCCCAAGATCCTCATCAAGGCTCATCTCTGAGCCACTAGACTCTCCATCAACATGAGAATGCCCTACAGAAATGTCAAGCATACTAAGGGGCTCAACCACTTTCTCTTTGCCTTTATGTGATATACTAATCACATTTGCAGGACTTGTATTATGATGCAGCCTGCCACTCCATGGTCTATCACAACTAAACCACTAGATGAGGACTCTCCTGGTCCACTCAAAGACTATGATTGCTGACTTGCATTCTGTGCAACCACATTTCCACTCACATTAGCCCCCAACAGGTTCTTTTTTAGCATCATACCAGCTGATCATCTCATCAAAAACATCCCTGCTTACCCTCAACTCACGTGTAGTAGGGTTATAACACCTGTATCCCTTTTGCTCAAGAGAATACCCGATACACACACATTTTTTAGCTTTTGGATCTAGCTTAGTTCTCAACTCATCTGGCACATGCACATATGCAATGCATCCACAAAGACTTTCAGATGAGACAAATCAGGTTTTTTGCCAGTAAACCTCTCCTCTGGTGCATCATGTATGGCTGCAGTTGGAGTCCTATTCATGATGTAAACTACTGTTGTAGAAACAGCCTCAGCCCACCAATAGCTATGCGGCATATTCTTCTCTCCCATCAATGCTCACGCAATCTCAGCAATGTGCTTGTTTTTTCACTCTCAGCAACTCCATTTTGCTGTAGAGTGTATGTGCATGTAAACTGTCTCTGAATACCATTCTTTTGCAAAAATTCAGAGAACTCATTGGAGAAGTACTCTCCCCCTCCATGTGACCTTAGGCACTTTACATGTTTTCCTATTTGCTTTTTAACCATAACTCTGAAATTTTGAAAATGAGTGAACACCTCACTCTGCTCCTTCATGAAGTATACCCACACTTTCCTTGTGTGGTCATCAATAAATGTCACATACAGCCTCCCAATAGACATGGTCTTTGTAGGACCCCATACATCTGAATGCACAACATCTAATGCATTTCTGCTCACATATCTGTCACGTGGAAATACATGCTTTGTTTGCTTTCCAAATTTGCATGCTTCACATATTTTCTGCATACCTTCAACTTTAAACTTTGGCAGCCCTGTCACAATTCCTTTAGTCTCTGCATAGACTTCATTCTCTACACATTCACATGTCCAATTCTATTATGCCAAATGTCTGTGTCCGCAACAATTCCTGAACCATTTGCAAACATCGCAGCACTCACTTCAGGCATGTTTACATTCAATGTAAACATTCTGCCCACTCTGTTGCCTTTTGCAACCAACTTGCACTTGTCTTTAAAGTCTTCAACATAACAACCATCAGGGTTAAATTGAACTTGCAAACCCTACTCAATCATCTGGCCAACTAAAACCAGATTCTTTATTATGTTCAAAACATGAAGTACATGTGCAAGGTACTTCACTTTGCCATCCTACATAGACAATGACACATCTCCAACATGGGTAATTGGATGAGCAGTGTCATCCCCTGTTTCCACAAAACCTGGTCTTTCAAGGTTTTTCATCTCCTTGAACCACTCCCCATGACTTGTCATGTGGTTCGAAGCACCCGAATCAACGTACCATACATCATCTTTATGTGCTGCTTCAACATTTTCAGACATGGCATTAAAACGACATGCTGCATAACAAACAACCTTTCATTATCCTCATTGTTTCTGCTCGAGGATGCATAGTTGTTTTGCTGCAATTTACCATTTTGCATGTCAGCCTGCTTCTTATAACAATCTGCCTGCACATGTCCAGGCTTACCATAATAAAAGCATCCACGTGTATCATTATACTTTCTTTGTCAATTTCCACGACCTCTTTGACTCCCCTGCCTCTGAATTGGCCTCTTCCACTTGCGTGTTGTTGTTGTGTGAATTCTGGGACTGTTGTTGTTACCGCTGCTGCTCGACATAATTCTGATTACCTGTTTGGCCACCTCCTTGGCCACGTCCACAGCCTCCTCTACCTCGTCCTCTTCTTGAACTTGTGTAGAAGGCATGTTGCTCTGAACTGTTTTTGTTTTGTGAAGACTGTTGGTCTTCACCCAAGCTCTTCTCTTCTATAATCAACATAGACACCAAATCTGTGAATGTCACAACCAGTGGCCTCAATGTGCATACATACACCCAATGGTAACTTTTTGATCTCCTTGCAGCACACACAATGTCTGCACAACCAATCTGTCTTCCTGCAGTTCTTAAAACAGAGTTTTGCATAGATACGATGACCCGCCTATCCCCCAGGCGGGTCATGAGTGTGCACTGCCTCACTAGATGAGCTCGATATCTCAACATATAAGAGTACCCTATACCATCCTTATGGTATCTTCAAGCTTTATTACAAAATTTATAAGCATCTAAAGCAAATTTTAGTATCTTTAATATATGATTTCCCTCTCAAACATATTGAATATCATGCTATTATTATTCATGAAGAGAAATTAAAACTTAATGTGTTCATTAATACCACTAAAATGCTTATTCTTATACATATCCACTTAATAGGATTCTATCCTCTAAGCTTCCCCTCATGTCTCTAGACTCACAACTCACCTATCTCTAGAGACTCGTAGCTCATGTCTTTAGGCTCACATGTTGACTCATGTTTTGAGGTGAATCCTAGTCCCAACCCAAATACAATGTGTACATAGATGTAAGGTGTGTATGGTGGTATGAGGTGGATCCTAAGTGGCAAAAATGGCGTGATGTCTGAATGGATAAACACAGGTGCATGAAATCAAAATGAAAAGCATGTGAATGATTGAAGAAAGTGGGCTACGAGTGTTCTAAAAGAAAATCAAGGCAGCACGGCTCTATGAAGGCCAGGAGAGATGATTTTCAAAAGAACAAATGCAAGGGGGTGGTGGGCTTGAGAGACCACCAGATTTGAGACTGCAGCGAAGTGAGTTTTTGCAGGTCAGTTTTGTTTGGTTGTACTTAGCAGGTTAGAGTGCCTGCAGTTGTTGAAGTTTTGTAGAGAGAAGGATAGTATAGTGTGAGGAAGCATGGAGGCATCCAGAGACTAGAGAGTGTAGGGGAGCCAAAAGATCTTGTAGGAGGTTTCTTCCCTAGGATTCTTGAGATAAGCTCTGTTAGAGACTTGGACCAGATCAATGTTTTGCTCAACTATTTCTTGATGTGTTTGAAGGAGGAGACCTGCAGTGTCGAGCTGTAGAGACTGTTGATGTTGGTTTTTGAAGAATCTCTCCATTTTCTTGGTGTTTCCATATCGTGTTTAAAGCCCCAAGTCTTAGGGTTGTTGAGACATTAAAGTGATTTTGGTCTATTTGAAGCAGATAGAGAATTTGGGTTGTATTAGTTATGAATTGATGCCAAGTATGTTGATTTTACGTCTTTGTTTGTGATGAGTGAGTTGTTTGGGTTGAGTTTTTGAGAATGGAGCTCCTATATGTGTTAGTCTGATGGCTAGTGAGCTGCCTATTGACCTCGTTAAAATTAGTTGAGAAGGTATCAAGTCAATTCTGTGTTAGCAAAGCTGAAGTTCAACATCATCAGCTGGAAGTGTGGAGACCTTACTTTGACTTGTCTAAGTTTGGGAGAAATGCTTGTGAATCTGGCATGACTGTTGTGGAAGACTGTCAGCTCTGTGAGTGGTCAGAAGAGTTTGAGGTTTAAATTGTTTCAGTGTCAGGATGAGTATCAGCTGCTGTTAGATGGGTGTCTATAAGGTTGGCTCTTTGTGTGGATAAGGTGTTCTGAAGGTCTAGAAGTGTCTGCTGACTCTAGGGAGAGTAATTTTGGAGTCAATTTTTGTTAGATCTACCAAAATGGAGGCAACTGCTGTCAGCTCTGAGGGTTGATTGTGATGGATCCAAGTTTATTTTGAAGTAGTTAGAGCTTTTTAGAGGTCAGTACTACTGAGCATAGAGGACAATTTGAGGAGGCAAATAGTGTAGTAAGGGAGGTTAGGAGGGTTTTGAAGTGTCCAATTCAGTCAACTAGAGGGCTGAGGATAGGTGCAGGTTTGATTGGTGCCCTTAGAGCTGGGATTTTGGTGTCCCCCAATTCTAATCCCACTATGTCTTCTTCTTGTATGCCTGCTGGTGGTGTAGTATAGGCCATTACCCAGCCACCACCACATTGTTTTCGTGCCCCCACTGAGGACTAGAAGGTTTTTGTTTAGGGCTTTGGTCAGCAAGTTGGAATCCACTGGCTAATCAACTCAGGGCCAATGCCGATTTTGGGTATGAGGTGTTTAGAGGTCAAAAGAATGAGGATGTTGCCCAGTTCCTTATTAGGAGGATTGAATTGGTGGCTTCAAGCAATGGCTGAAATGATGACACCTATAAGCTGAGGATGGCAGACTTGTTAGAAGATGAAGCCAAGGAATGGTTTGAATATGAGGCCATGGATGTTGATAGGGAAAGCTGGGACATTTTGAAGGAAGCCTTAAAGAGGAGATATGGAAAGGCTAACATCCCAAAGGAATTATAGAGTGAGCTTCAAAGGCTGAAACAGGGACAAGATGAAGGTATGTGAGATTTGGTTGGCAGGTTTGAAGGTGTTTGGAGAAAGCTTTTGAAAGCTTTGGGTGAGAATCAGGTGCCACCTGATTTTCTAAAAAAATACTATTTTCTTGGTGTTTTGCATGAGAGCGTTAGGATGAAAGTGGAGTTTAAAGATCTTGACACATTCAACAAGGCAGTTATGATAGCAACTGAGCAATGGTGGAAGAGATTAAGGAAGTGAGAGCTAACAACCAAGGAATGAAAGAGAGGAAAACAAGCTATTAGCTCCTATGGATATCTATCTGGAGAGAGGAATTGGCATGGAGATTCCAAGAGTGGTCTGGAGATTCCAAGAGTGGTCTGTATATCAAGAGGTACAAAAGCTGACTGATCAGGTAGAGAACTTGAGTGTTGCTATGCTAGAGATTCTGGGAGATGATTGGGATTAAGAGCAACCCCCAAATCAATTTGATGATGTGAATATGACTAGAACAATTATGGAAGTGACAGAGTCTTTGGATATATTAGATGAGGAAGTAGATTTGGATCAAATTCTGTTTGAGCCAGTTGAAGATAAATGCATTGATGCTCATGGAGTCTAAGTTGTGGTGATTATTGATATACTTTTAGAGAGGAAGCAAATACAAGTTTCAGGGATGATGACTATATGTTTTTAGGAAGGGAACTGGAGGAAGATGGTGTTGTGAGGCAAGCATCTGAATGTATTTTAGAAGTGACAAAGGATTCTGAGGATGTTGTGAATGCAAAATGCGAACGGGTTGAGCTCTTGCTTCTCTGTGTTTTGTTGATACTTTTCTGGATGATATTGATATTGCTTGTTTTGAAGTTGATGCTGGAGATAATGTTTCAAATGTTGTTGAGTGTGTAGAAGTGGCCTATGAGAATGACTAGCCAAGTCGCTGTGTGATGAGTTGGATGAGGGTGACGGCATACAGGATGTTGACTATTGGAATCCAAGGTGTGGATGCAATAAAAAGTGAGCAGAATGATGGAATCTGTGCTAACACTTTTTTGTAGGGAAAAGAGAGCTATGAGAAGGCTTGTGACTCCATGGTGGGGGATGATCATTTTGTTCATGTGAATGTTTTTGGAGATGGACTGGAAGGGCAACTTTGTGATAGAGCAAGGGTGTGTTTGCGGAAGAGAAGAATGTTTCTCTTATAGATACAGATGCGTTTGGGAAGTGGGATGAATGCCTGATGGAGGCACATAGGATGGGAAGAGGATATGGGTTATGTTGATCGATAGGTCCATGCTTGAAGAGATTCGAACTATCAACCCCCGGATTCGAAGTTTGGTGATCATTCCGATTGAGCTACAGGCACAAGTTGACCTTACAGAGGCTAGTAAAATCTAACGCAACGCTTAGATATGGTAGCACCAGGATGTCTATGAGGAGTGAACGAACCAAAAGGAGGGCTATCAAGAGATCTGGCTAGTTTGAGCCCTTTAACAGGGGCAAGGTGTTGAAGGGGTTTGTAGACAGTTTGTAAGTTTTTTTATCTGGGTGGGTGGATCAATGCAGCTGCATGGTTTTGGAGAGTGCTTTTATATCCCTTTGATCCAAGGGGATGTTGAAATGATGTCTGGTGCTGTCAGTGCTATAAATATAATTGTTTTTGAGTAGCTTGTTTTGGTCAGTTGGATGTCAGCTATGGTTAGGACAGGCTTGTAGGTGAATGATTAGGGATTTTAGAGGTTAGTGCTGACTAGAGAGGATAATTTGAGGAGGCAACTGGTGTAGTAAGGGAGGTTGGTGGGCTGAGGATAGGTGCAGGTCTAACTAGTGCCCTTAGAGAGTTGGGATTCCAGTGTCCCCCAGTTTTGATCCCACTATGTCTTCTTCTTGTGTGTCTACTGGTGGTGGTGTAGTAGAAGCCATCACATAGCCACCACACAACGTGTTTGACTCACATCTTTTCTCCCGGTGGTGCCACAGCATATACCCCTTTCTCTTGCGGATGCACTACACTAAGAATCTCTTATTTAAATTTTCCCAATGAATTTGCCACTATTTTGCTGACCTTAGATTCACTCAAGAGTACTTGAGGAGTACCCGTTTGAACCATATATGATGGTGTTGATACATAAGGATTGTATGGAACATAGCCAGAGGGATTGGGACCCATCACGGCTTGTCCTTGGGCACTTGTTTCCAGGCATGGTGGGCATCCCATAAGCTTGTGGTGGTTATGCTAGCTTTACTTTGTGAAGGTTGGGGAGGTCTAGGATCTTATAGCAATTCTTGTCATCACTATTTACTCAATTGTACCTCTTCCTAATATGTATCCTCTTGTTTTGTGTCTACTAGGGTAGCAGGATGCCTAATACTTACATGCATTTGAGCGGCTTCTATATTTTGTAACCCATTAATAAACCTTTGCTTTTGTGTTTCCCCATCTAGATCATTAGCTCCCATCTTCCTCACAATAGTCCCCATTCACTCAATGTAATGGTCAATACTCTCATTTATGCCCTGGGGATAAGTAATCTAATTGTTGTGCTAGTCGGTCTTGAAAATCTTGCCTCCTGAATTTAGTAAGGAAGGCTTGCGATAGGTCATTATATGTTACTCTCAAGACTGGGTCGAGATTCCCAAACCAACTATTAGCAGGTTTATCCTTAAGTGTAGCTGAAAATATATGCAATTTTTTAGTAAGGAATTTAGTAAGGAAGGCTTGCGAGCGATAGGTCATTATATGTTACTCTCAAGGCTGGGTCAAGATTCCCAAACCAACTAGCAGGTTCATCCTTAAGTGTAGCTGAAAATATATTCCCAAACCAACTAGCAGGTTCATCCTTAAGTGTAGCTGAAAATATATGCAATTTTTTATCATCATTGCAATTTCGTTGGCCATGCATGTGACCTTGAATCTTTGTTCATGAGCATCAGGATCTTTGTCCAAAAGTCCACTATATTGTATAAAGTCCACTATATTGTATAAAGTCCACTAAGTAAATTTTGGCTCTAAGTGGTGGTACTATCATTGGTTCAAAGAAAAGTAAAGCTAACCCTAAGTCTTCTTCTCCAAAGAAATCGAACGCTTTCCTTTTGGGTATGTGAAATAATTATTTAGACCCAAAATCTTCATATGTTTCTAAAGTGCTATTTCCCTTTTGAGTGCGTGGAGATGGGGTGTTTTCTTGAATACTACCTTCCTCTCCTTCACGTTCTTCTTTATCACTTTGTATTTCCTCTTTATTAGGGCTTTGTCGGGTTGATAACCCTTGGCGTCACTTGAAACTAATCTATACTAGAGGGTGTCCTTCCTATAATTCTTCCTTCATTTAAATTTATAGGAGATAATGTTGTTCCACTAGGTCTTTCCCCTAGTAGTTCGTTCAATTCTTCCAATCATTAAGCAAATCTCTTGTTATGCCTTTCCCAACATTCCTCTCTTTCTCTACTTCTTTCACCACTCATCCATTCTACTCTCCTAACTACCCCACTCTATTTCATCACTCACATAACTCACAACACTTCTCTCAAAGTAGGTAAAGATGTAGTTATAAGTGCGTGCAAAGTTTGAACTAAACTAGAAAATTACTTTATGAAGCGTCTAAAATAAGCTAAGCTCCCTATAATTCCCAAGAGTTCTCTCCTAGTGATAGTTCTATCCATTTTTTTAAAGGACTCCTTTCAAAGGTGTGAAGCACGTTCTTCCCAAAGAGTCTCTAAATCTTCTAATTCTTTCTTAACTTTTGGGCAAAAGCCAACCTTTATACCACTGTAAAAGATAAATTATTTCCTTAGATCTTCATAGAACACCTTGTGTGGTATGGTTGTTAGTGGTTTAGGACCTCTCCAATATCCACTGCAAGTGGAAAATACAATGGTCTATAGTTCTATTTTATATACCAATCCCCAATATGTGGCTAATTGAATAGCCAAGTGACTAGGATTATAATCTTCTATATATTCTAAGTTATAGACATTTATACAGAGACTTAATTCCTTCTTCTAATTCCCTTGCATACTTGTTTCTCCCTTGTCGTGCTGAATTCTCTTATTACATCGTCTTCTTCTCCGTGACTTCCCTCACTAGCATTCTTCTTCTTCTTTGGATATTTAATATAAACACTCCAAACTGATCTAAGTAGGCTCTTAACTATGGATAATTTAGCATTGCCTGGTAGTTCATTTACTTGTTCTAGATCTAATTCTTCACTAGTTACGTGCTCACTAATGCTCATGCTATCCTACCCTTTTGTAGTGCATGTTAGTCTCCCGATGAACACACCAAAAATGACCCCCTAAATAACTCCCACTAAAACGGGCTACTAACGAGCCAAGTATTTGGCTATTACACTATAAGAAGGTAGATTTATTTGTTAATTTTAATGATTTGTGCCTTTATTTGCTTTTAACTCATAGTCCAAATAATATCCATTAATATCTACAAGCTTAACTAATCATTTTTGTTAACCATAAATATGTATTAAGACTTTCTAGAATAACACTTAGGTAAGCAGGGTTCATACGAAAACTAGCAAGTACCTTTCATTTAACCACATCTAAACACTTAAATTGCCACTTAAAATGAGCCCTTTAATATGCTTAAAATGAGACACATTTACAAAACAAGTGCTTTTAAATCATTTCTAATTATGATGGAAATTTATAAAAAAATCATTAAAAAAAAATTCATCTTCACAAATAAACCCCAAACTCATTACTTATGATTAGATAATAACCCTCCACTAAATCTCTTATTATGGTCACTTTACACTACAACCCCATCTTAAATTCACTTTTTGCTCAAGTCCTCTTGAACACAATTTTTTTAATGAAAAATAAAGCATATATTCTTTTTAGTTCACCCCCAAATTTATTACCCATATTAAGTTATTAATTTTATAACAAAATAGCATTTTTAATTAAAAATTAATAATATTTATTTAAAATATTTTCTAAAATAAAAACCTATAGAAACCTCATACTATATCATCAAAACATATCCTTAATTTTTTATATTAATTTTCTATAATTTTCTAATTATTTCTAATTTCCCAAAAAATTTGTAGCCTTCTCAAAAACATGTAAAACCCTAATTTGAAAAACTACATAGCAGGTAGACATCTTGAAAATTTTTAGGATAATAAAACATATTAAGAATCAAAATTGACCCACTCCATGAATCTTAATTATCTACTTAACCCACTCTCTTGAAATAATTATTAAAATACTACCAATTTTAGTAATTAATCTTTAAATAATAAATCTTGATAAAAAAATTTCCAAAATTCAAAATAGAATTTCCTCGATAAAAATTTTCTCTATTTTAAATAATATTCCACTTATCATTAATCTATCAAGCTCTTCCTTTGTTGATTGACATTCTAACCTGATTTGATTAAGTGCTTAATTATCCCAAGCTAAACATCATTAGATTTTCATGAAACTCACACATTCCATCACTCTTAATGTATAATAACTCTTATCAAAAGGATTTCAAAAATTACATGTTTAAGTTCTTAATATTAACTAATTACTACCATTTGTAAGCATAAACAAGAGAAATACCCCAAAATTTAGATCTTAATAACTAACCCAAGTTAAACATCATTAGATTTTCATGAAACTCACACATTGCATCACTCTTAATGTATAATAACTCTGATTAAAAGGATTTCAAAAATTACATGTTGAAGTTCTTAATATTAACTAATTACTATCATTTGTAAGTATAACCAAGAGAAATACCCCCAAATTTAATGTATAATAACTTTGATTAAAAGGATTTCAAAAGTTACATGAGGTTCTTAATATTAACTAGTTACTACCATTTGTAAGCATAAACAAGAGAAATACTCCAGGACTCTTAATTATCTCCTTAACCCACATTCTTAAAATAATTATTAACCCACTACCAATTTTAGTAATTAATCTTTAAATAATAAATCTTGACCAAAAAATTTCCAAAATTCAAAATAGCATTTCCTCATCAAAAAAATTATCTATTTTAAATAACATTTCACTTTTTATTAATCTATCAAGCACTTCCTTTGTTAATTGACATTCTAACCTGATTTGATTAAGTGCTTAATTAACCCAAGTTTAACATCATTAGATTTTCATGAAACTCACGCATTCCATCACTCTTAATGTATAATAACTCTAATTAAAAGGATTCCAAAAAATTACATGTTGAAGTTCTTAATATTAGCTAATTACTACCATTTGTAAGCATAAACAAGAGAAATACCCCCAATATTAACTAATTACTACATAAATGTTTTATGAAAAATAAAGCATATGTTCTTTTTAGTTCACCCCCAAATTTATTACCCATATTAAGTTATTAATTTTGCAACAAAATAGCATTTTAATTAAAAATTAATAGTATTTATTTAAAAGATTTTCTAAAATAAAAACTTATAGAAACCTCATACTATATTTTCAAAACATATCCTTAATTTTTCATATTAATTCTCTATAATTTTCTAATTATTTCTAATTTCCCAAAAATTTTGTAGCCTTCTCAAAAACATGTAAAACCCTAATTTGAAAAACTAAACAGCACTTAGACATCTTGAAAATTTTTAGGATAATAAAACACATTAAGATTCAAAATTGACCCACTCCATGACTCTTAATTATCTCCTTAACCCACTTTCTTGAAATAAATATTAAAATACTACCAGTTTTACTACTTCAACCCAAAACTAATCTCACGTATGCTTGTAAACTTATGTTCAGGTATCATACCATGAATAACTATGTGGGAGTCGTATTCATAATGTGAATAATAACTACTACTACTTCAACCCAAAAATAATCTCACATATTCCTTCTTTTAGACATCAAGGCATGAGTAACTTGTAATGTGCCAATTTTTCTTTTACAACACCATTCTATTGTGGAGTGTACATGCATGTGAACTACCTCTTAATTCCTTGCTTTCTCAAGAAATCACTAAACTCATGTGAATTATCTCTTGATTCCTTGCTTTCTCAAGAAATCACTGCACTCATTGGAGAATTATTCTCCCCCATCATTCGATCTTAGGCATTTGATTTACATCCCTTTTGATCTTAGGCATTTGATCTGCATGCCTTTTTCTATCTCAACCAAGGCTTCAAATCTATAAAAGTGCGGAAATACCTCACTTTTATCCTTCATGAAGTAAACCCGCACTTTCCTATGTTATAATAATGAATGTAACGTAGTACTTGTAACCTACAAGTCCTTATACATTAGCATGTATAACACCCAATGGCCTTGCACTAATGTTCTTTTTATGTGGGAAAGCATGTTTGGCGTGCTTACCAAGCTGGCATGCTTCACATACTTTTTGCATACCATCAACCTTAAACTTCGACAAACTTTTAATAATATTTTGGGCATGCATAGACTTTAGTCGATGTATATTCACATTACTAAAATGAGCTTATGGTATATGTCGATATCTGCAACCCATGTCCCATTTGTAAACACGGCTACCTTCACCTCATGGCATGTTAACATCCAAAGTAGCTGTTACACTTTTACAACTAAGCAGCACTAATTTTTAAACTCTTCCACTTCCACAAAGCACCCTTGAGAATTGAGCCTCACTTGTAATCCTTGCTGAGCCATCTATCCAATAGAAACCACGTTTTTTATAATGTTAACATAAAGTATATCTACTATGAATTTCATAACATAAAGTATATCTGCTATGAATTTCATTTTTCCATCCTACATAGACAATGGCACTTTACCAATATACATAATAATGGGGCACACAATATTATCACATGTTTCTACAAATCCTGGTTTTTTCATTTTCTACATATTGCTAAACCATTCACAACCCACGACAGGCCATGTGTGGTTATCTTGTCGTGCAATTGAGCTGTTGTATCATAAACAGCTGCTCACTTTGGTCATCACCATGTTTACTTGATGATGTATAGTTGCCTTGCTAATATAACTTTATATATCTACACCTACTATGGGGTGGGATTTTCTTTAGTAATCTCTGAATCCTTTTCATCACGCAATGAACTCCCTATATTCTTTTCCCATAAGGAAATTGGTCATCCTGAATTTCCAAGGATAGAAATTATTCTTATCTAGCTTCTTGCTCACAATTTGTGATAGATTGTCTAACATGATTAAACAATGCTTATAAAAACTTTTACACTTGCAACAAACGTGCAATCTCCAATGTTAATCCCATTTTGGATTAACAAAGATGCTTCTCCATTTGAGGACATTAATAAGTGTTATTCAAAGGCACTATAAAGGTTGTACATTATGACATACTACCCAGCCAAGGCTTTAGTTAGGTAGTTTTGGGCGCCCAAGTATGAATTAGGGCCAGTTGTATATCAATTATCATAATGAAAACACATAATCCCCCTTTCTGCTATGAGAGCTCTTGCTTTGTCTTGAGAGACAGAGTGTATGTGTACTCTAGTGCATGTTCCTCTTCTATGCATGCATGTGGGAGAGTGAGAGGAAGATTGCCTTGCATTGTGGTGTGAGCAACTCTGCGCGGTGACAGTGTGGAGGTAGAGATTGGAGGAGTGGAGATTCCAAAAGTGATCTTGGAGAGCCTCAAGGGACGTGAGCTTGAAGCATTGGTAAGTACCCAAAAATATTTGTTGTCTATTGCTTCTTTCGAGTATGGATGTGTGGAGTTCCCTCTTGGGAGGTGCGGTAGCCCATAACATTTTTGGTGTTTTGCCAAGGAAACAACCATTTTTTCTTCCATCTTCTTAGAGCTCCAGCTCCGATTATGCAAGATTCACTATTGCCTTTGCATTCAGAAGGTGCATTGTGAAGAACTGTGTAGATAAGGTTTGTGTGAAACAGAAGAAATTAGAGTGGTTGAGGAAAATTGTGTGTTTGGAACTGTGGGTAAGTACTTGGTATTTCCTAGAGGAAAGCTACACTGGGATTTCCTTTCAATTTTGTTGTTTTCGTTACCAATTTTGCTATCATGAGGTGACACACTTTGTTCTATTTTTTTTTTCCAAAAAATCATGAAAATTACAAAAACAAGGAGCCATTGGTTGTGTTGGTGACTCCAATTGGCACAACCTTTTGAGATCTTTTGAGTAGGGAAATCACACTCTAATTCAATCAAAACATACTTCTATTGACTCAACTGTTAAACACGTAAAAGTATAGGAATGTGCTTCATGGCGTGAAACATTATCTGCACATCAGTGCCATAAATTTTGGGATTGCCTTACTAAAGTTGGGGCGTCTTATCTTGACACGTTTGACACAAAGAAACAGAAAGTCTTATCTCATGAAAGAGCAGTGAAACAGTTCATGGCATGAAACATATTCCATTTCACGACGTGAAACACAGACTACTATTGCACGACGTGAAACATAGTCGAAGACCTGCAAGTTCATGGATTAAGGATTTTTAGACCAGAGTTAAGAGAGGGCCATATTTGCACCATAGGAGTCTCCATGACTCGAATTAATGTAATTCTTGTTGAAATTTGAGCATAATGATGAGCTATGGTGGATCAAACACTAGAATCAACATCATTAACAAAGTGATTAGTAAATGATTAAGATGTAATTAGTGAATAATTAGCAAATAGATTAATGTAGGCATGGATACTCAAAACCCAGCAAATTCTCATTAGGGCTATGCCTTAATTTATAGAGTTTACATCAAGCATCAAATCCCATTGATTTCTCCATGATTCACTCCCAGAATATCTCCACCTCTTGCCCGATTCTCTCTACCTCTTCTCTTTTCCCTGAATATCTCCTAGAATAACTCCACACTCCTAAATTCCCTCATGCTACCCATTATTCTCTCCCAGTAGATTCTTCTAACCTTTTCATAGGTTCTTTCACAATTACATCTCCTCTTTTACAGCCTCTATCCAAGAGCTTGTTCCCACACACACCCTATTCACTTGTATATTTCAACACCTCCCCTCAAGTGAATAATCCTAGCACACCTGGACCCTGTATCAAGTTTCCCTCTTACTTGATAGCCCGCGACCAGTGCCTCAAGTCCCTAAACTCCATAGTCCTTGACACACTCTCTTGTTGAGATTCAAGCTCGATATGTCAGTGTGAGCCAGCTATGCTATGTGCTGGCAGATTAGGTAGGAACATGTGTGAGACATAAATGACCGCGTGTCCAGCTGGTCATAGTGTGTGGACATTAGCTAGGGTTAGTAGAGTGTGGACACAACTCATTGTGTGTTGTGTGGATTATGGATTAGTGCATTATGCTTTGTGTGAGAGTGGACATGGCTTCCCTCTATGGTTAGGGTTTGGAATATACATTAGGGTTTGCTCCTGTGTGTGTGTCTCCTCCTCCTCTACCGTTCTTTCAACATGGTATCAGAGCCTTGTGCTGTTTATTAGGGTTTATGAGTGAGTGAGTGAAGAGGGAGAAGAAGCTGTGAAAAGAAGCTGTGAAGCTTGCCATTGGAGCTGTGAAGCTTGGAGCACACCGAATCTTATCAGATCTGAAAGCTTGGCCTACCGGGTAAGGTCTTCTAAACATCTTTGAGCGGATTGCAGGTGAAACAGGCAAAAGCAAAGCATTTTAGAGCAAATCAAAGCAAAGCAAAATTCTGGTTTTTGAAGCTTTCCATTAAAGCTTGGGAACATTGATGTATGGTGGAAATACAAGTGATTCTGGCAAAAGACATATGTATTTGTCAAAAAGGGATGTATTGGCAACCCATGTGCAAGCCTTGAACAAAATTTGGAGCAATTTGAATGCATTTAATTGAGTGGAAAACTCTGGTTTTTGAGCTCTCACAAAACAGTGAAAAAGAACCTCAAAATTGAATCATTTGGAGCATGTATTTGGCAAAAATCAAAGCATTGGTGGATTGCACATGTGCCTAGGTGTGTTGGGCATATATTATGATCATCAAATAGCAAGTTAATCACTCCCAAAGAGCTCTATTGCAGGCGGCGCAGCCAGAACAGAGGAAATAGGGTATTTTTCTGGTTTTTTGACTACGAGGAGATCAAATTCTCACTTGGTGCTTGGTTCCTTCCACAACTTCCTTAGCAATTGGATGCTTTACATCTTGGAGAAGAGGGCTATGTGATTTGTTTGGTCAATGATGCTTAATTGAGCTGGGAATGAGCTGATTAAAACAGGCTGTCCACTGGTTGCAGAGAAATAGAGCATTTTAATCGAGCAATTAATCTTTGGTGTTTTACAATTGGACAAATTCCTCTTACATGGAGTTGATGGACACTATTTCTAAGCCAATGAATGCTTGGTTGCTCAATTTGGTGAAATATTGAAGAAATTAGAGCCAAATCATTACTGGTTTTTTTGGTTTTTCCAAAAACAGAGAAAGGGGTTTTCAAAAATTGATAATTACACGTCAAATGGAGTTGATACTCAACATTGAGGTTCATTAGGTGTCAATGCAAGTTGCCTATACTTGATTGCACCATTACATTGCGATTTGGAGCCTTGGAAGGCGTGTCAATTCAAGGTATCCCGCACTGAGTGAGTCAGTTCATCTTGGATGATTACAGGTTGATTTCCTACATCAAATTTGGAGTTTGTTGGCTACCTTGGAGTATCTGGAACATTCATTGAAGTGTGGTTGAGCTGAGGAAGGCTCATTTACAGATTTGAAGTGTGCGGAAGGTGTATGCATTGAGCAACATGTCGGACAATCCAGTTCAGATTGTTGGTGAAAAGCTGGATAGGAAGAACTTCCAGGCATGGAAGTACAGGATAAAGAGTTTCTTGAAAGGGAAAGGATTTTGGAATCTCATTACAGGTGCTGAGCCAGAGCCTGAGCTACCTCGGCAACCTACACAGCAGCAGCTTATTGCTCATAAGCAATGGTCAGAGAGAGCATTCAAAGTGCTGCATTATTTGTCTATATGCATTTCTGATGCTATGCTCATACACATTCAAGATGCTGAGAATCCCAAAGATGCATGGGATACTTTGGTCAAGATGTTTGATACAGATACGAGTGCTCGCAAGTCTCAATTACGACAGCAGATACACAATGTGAAAAGGAATAAAAGGAGCATACATGATTATGTGCAAGAAATCAAGAAGTTTGCAGATGCATTGGCCACAATAAATGCCCCCATGCCTGATGATGATTTGGTGGATATTACCTTGCGTGGTCTTGGCAAGGAATACAAATCTTTTGATACATCTATCTCAGTGAGGAGTACAGGTTTACCCGACTTCGATGAGTTGGTTTCACTCTTGTTGGTTGAGGAAATCAAGCTCAGTGATTCATTTTTGGATGCATCTACTAGCCATGATGATGGCAGAAATCAGGCTTTCTACTCGTCGCAGAGAGGTTTTAGAGGCAGGGGGAGATTTGCATCACGTGGACGTGGTGGTAATGGTCGTGGATGGCAGGATAGGCCTCCACAATAGAATTTTCAGCCTTCATATGGTGCTCGAGGTGGTCGTGGATATGCACCACAAAGAGGCAGAGGTACCCCCCGTGGTCGAGGACGTTGGCAAGGCCAACAAAATTCTATGCAAGATGTGGAATGCCATTATTGTGGCAAATATGGTCATATGGTGAGAGATTGCTTTCGCAAACAAAATGATTTGAGAGGGGGAAGAGCACAACGTGGTGGTCATTATGGTGGAAACTATGCACAACATGGTGGCAACTATGCATCAAGTAGCAATGATGGAACTGCAAATCATTTGTTTGCCATGAAGCATGTTGTGGGTTCTATGACAACAAATGCTGAGAATGATGATACATGGTATATGGACTCAGGAGCATCAAACCATATGACATGTCATGGTGAATGGTTTGAGCACATGAAGCCAATGGATGTCAAGGGCTATGTGGAAACAGGTGATGATACCCAGCATGTCATTACACATGTTGGAAGTGTACCATTGGTCATGCATAATGGTCAGACAAAGTCTATGTCAGATGTGCTGTATGTGCCTTCGATCACTAAAAGCTTGGCCTCAGTTGGTCAAATGGTGGAACAGGGATTACAGGTTAGATTCAACGAGCATGGATGCTTCGTTGAAGATTTCAAACATGGATGTAGAGTGATTGCTAAAGGCAAGAAAGAAGGAAGACTGTTTAAGCTGGATGCTGGAATTCCTGAGCTAAAATCAGCCATGTTCTCAAAGAGCAGGAATGTGGTACAGGACATTGATATGTGGCACAAGAGGATTGGCCATGTCAATATACAGAGATTAAAGAACATGCAAACAAGAGGCATTGTCAATGGATTGCCTAGGTTCAAATATGATGGACATATGCATGTTTGTGAAGCCTATCAGTTTGGGAAGCAGGCAAGGTTGAGATTTCCTAGAGAAGGAAATATGAGTAACAGGCCACTTGAGATAGTACACAGTGATGTATGGGGTCCTGCACAAAACCCATCTATCAAAGGCAGTTTATACTATGTTACATTCATAGATGATTTCAGCAGGATGACATGGATATACTTTCTGAAAGAGAAGAGTGAAGTGTTGGAAAAATTCATGGATTTCAAAGCTTTTGCAGAAAAGCAGTATGATCAAATGAGGAAGTAGATTTGGATCAAAGTCTACTAGAGCCAGTAATGGGAGATACATGCATTGATGCTCGTGGAGTCTTTGGGGTGACTTTTGATATGCTTACAGAGGAAGCAGACACAAGTTTGAAGGATGCTGGCCATATGTTTTCCAAAAGGGATCTAGAGGAAGGTGATATTGTGACGCGCACATCTGAGTGTGTACTAGAAGTGACAAGGGATTCCGTGGATGTTATGGATGTTGAATGCTTTGTTGATACTTTCTTGATACTTTCCTTAATGATATTGATATTACCTATTTTGATCTTAATGGTGAGGATGTTGTTGCAATGGATGTTGAGCCATTTCACATGGGTTGGGTAAATGTCCAGCCAGATGGCTGGGATGAGTTGGATAAAAGTTGTTGCTTGTGTGATGTTTGAGGAATCTTTAGGACTTGGATGTTATGAAGAATGGCGATGATTTTCATGAGGAGAATTTGCAGGATATTTAGAGTTTAGTTGATGTGGGGGAAGAGTGGACATAATGAGGGTTTTTTTTGAAGATTTGACTTTATAGGAGAAAAGTGCTTTAAAGAGACCTCTAGCATTATTCTTAAGGAGGGTATTATTGTTCTTGAAGATTTTTTTGGTAGTATACCCTTAAACAAGGTTCTTGAGGATGGTCTGGTTGGGATGTTTTTTGTGGTGGTGGCAAGGATGTGTTTGGGCAAGAGAAGAATGTTTTTCTTGTAGATACAAATGCCTTAGTTTGGAAAGATGATGCGATTTGACCATGGGAGATGGGCTACAACAAAGTTTCCTTATGCATGATTGGTATTTGTTTTATGGTGGAATTTTGGGATGTGATCTTGGAAATATGGAGAGGTAGGTCTCAGCAAGAGGGAGATTCGCATAAGCATAGGTGATCCAGGAAATAAGGTATGAAAATATGAATGTTTTCACCTAGGGGTTGGGCAATATGTGAGAAGAATCTCGATCCCAGCCCAAACATGATGTATATAGATAGAAGAAGTGTATATAAGAAAGTGTGTAGAGGATTCCAAGTGGCAAAAGCGACGTGAAAGACTAGTGGATTTGCATAGGTGCAAAATGAAAAAGGAAATCACATGGGTGAACGAGTGAACCGGGCTACACAATGTTCTAGAAGAAGGCAAGGCGGTGAGACGAGTTGGAGAAGGAGAATTGGGGAAGTTTGCGGGAGGAGAGAGTACAAGGAGAAGACGGACTCTCCAAGAAGAAGTAGTTAGTGTGACCATAGGAGGGACGAGGAGCCCAGAGACTGCATTGTCGAGGTTACTTGTAGGAGGTCAGTGTTCTTGTTGAAGCTTACAGGCTAGAGCTCTTGCAAATTTTCAAAGGTTGCAGAGACAGATAATGGAGCTTTGTTTATATTATTTTGATTGGTTTTGTTGAGATAGAAAAACTATGGGTGTATGTTTGATGTCCTAGGAGTCAGAGTTGACTCATAGCTGGATCAGGATTCGGTGTCAGATAATAGGATTAGAGGTGTGTTAGCTACAATCAGCTATGTGCGCATTAAGGGTGATCAGATGAAGAGGTAGAAGGGTAGATATGATCATTCTGGGTTGAAGGGAAGTAGTTTTGAGTCAAGTTTGATAGTAGGCAGCATTAGTCAATTGTTAGCAGTCAAACATATGGGTTTGTGGGTTAATTGGTCATTCAGAGGACACAGGCAGCTGAGTGTCAAATACAACCAAATAGGTGTCAGCTGGCAACCATCACAGCAGAGAGTTTTTGATGTGATATCTATTTGATATTAGAGCAACCTAAGGTTCAGAGAGAGTTAGCAAACAAGTAAGAGAAAGTTCTTGATTCAATTGAGGTAGCTGAGTTAGTTGGGTCTATTTCAAACAACTGAATCCCTTTTAGTTAGATTCAGTCGGCAGGCGTCATCAGGTCAGCAGAGAATCAACAAAGAGTTCAATGATCTTGGAGGACTCATATCGAATCGAAGTCAGCATAAGCCATGTGATTCGGTTTACAGCCAACTGTGTGTCAACATCACTGGAGCAGAGAATCAACAAAGAGTTCAATGATCTTGGAGGACTCATATCGAATCGAAGTCAGCATAAGCCATGTGATTCGGTTTACAGCCAACTGTGTGTCAACAGCACTAGAGTGGGAAGGTCAAAGGAGGTAAGTTGGGGTATGTAGGTGGAAGATCAAAGGTATTGGAGGTTAGAACCAACTTAGGAGTATAGCTGGAGGAGTTAGCTGAGTTAGACTGGAAGGTGTGGAGGTATTTGATGGTGTCAGCTGAAGGACTGAGGATAGGTGCAGAGTTGATTGGTGCCCTTGGAGCTTGGATCTTAGTGCCCCCTAGTTTTGATCCCTTTAAGTTTTCTTCTTATGTCTCTATTAGTGGTGTTATAGAGGGTATCACCCACCACAGCAAACCTCACATGTTTTGGTTCCCCCACTGAGGATGAGAAGGTTCTTATTTAGGGATTTGGTCCACGGCGGTTGGAACCCACTTGCGGATCAACTCAAGACTAATGGCTAAATTTGGATTTGATGTGTTCAAAGGTGAGAAGGGAAAAGATGTTGCTCTATTCCTGAGAAGTGTTGAGTTTGCAGCTTTGAGTGTAACAACAGAGAAGAGGCTTTTTACAAGTTGAAACTGGTGAGTCTGTTTCTAGAGGATATGTAGCCAGGGAGTGGTTTGAGTGTGAGGCCACGAATCCTGAAAGAGGGAGATGGGATAGGTTGAAGGAAGCCCTAAAGAGGAGATATAGAAAGGCATACACTCTAGAGGATTTGTGGAGAGAGCTAACCAAGTTGAGCCAAGGAGAGGAAGAAGAAATGTCAGTTTTTGTTGGTAGGTTTGAAGCTGTTTGGAGAAAGATTTGAAAAGCTTTGGTGGAAGCGAATCAGGTGCCACTTGATTTTCTAAAAAAAGGTAGGTTCATTGGTGTGTTGCATGAGAGCATCAGGGTGAGAGTGGAGCTAAAAGATCCTGGCACATATAATAAGGCAGTGAAGATGGCAATTGAGTAGTGGAGGAAGAGACTGAGGAAGCGAGAGCTGACAAGGAAGGAAAGAGAGGCAAACAAGGAAGGAAAGAGAGGCAAACAAGCATGTGGTTCCTATGGATGTGCATTTGTTGAAGAGAGGAATCGGTGTGGAGATTCCAAGATTTATGGAAGGTAAGGGGTAGAATGGTCTACATCAAAGAGAGGCAATCAAGCTTGTGGTTCCTATGGATGTGCATTTGAAGAGAGCAGTCGGTGTGGAGATTCCAAGAGTTATGGAAGGTAAGGGGTAGAATGGTCTACATCTTAGAGTTGATTGGAATCAATAGAGAGACCACCGAGTCAATTTGAAATCATGAATATGACTAGGACTATTATAGGAATGATAGAGTCTTCCATGGGGTGTAACTTGAAAAAGAACATGCTAGATGGGTTAGTAAGCATGACATTACCTCTTAATATCCCCATTACCAGTGTTAGGTCTACATCCCTTTCCGTATTTTGATGTATGTGGGTGAGATCTCCTAAATTGAAGTCTTCTATTAGATTTATTTCATACTGAAGAAGACAGAGGGTTAGTGTAGATAAAAACAAAGTTAGAGTTTAAGGAGGGGCCTGAGGAGTCATCGACAAAGAGCCAATCTCTGAAGCACGCTTAATGAGTTGATGTAGTTCATCGAATTGGTCCTCCCATTGAGATCATTGCTGGAGTGCTAGCCCTCGCTCCAGTTTTTGGATCTTGTTATCTTTGTCATTGCGGATCTTGGAGATAGCTGCCTCACATACTTCCCTGGTGGCTGTGCTAGTTCTATATATCTTCCTTCAGTTTCCTCTTGGGCTATCCTGGAGGTGGTGGCATAAATGTGAGACTCCTCCTCGACTTGCTTTTGATGCTCTTGTCCCAAGGTTTGGCTACTGGTGAGTTGTTGGTTGACATGTTTGAGTACTTGTCGGTGGCTTACCAACATCCGATCTATTTCTTATGTCTTGGCATTGATAAGCTCATTGATGTCTCTCAGCTTCTCTCTGTGTGCCATATTTCGTTGTTCCCATTCTGTCTAGAGGTTAACCACTTTATGTTCTGAGGCAGCAAGTGCTTCCTTGAGCTCATTGATTTGCTGTGTATACCCTTCTTCTTTATCTTGGAATGTGGCGTGTGCATCCCTTAGCTGTTGTGTGTGTTGTACCTCCTTCTCTTTGGTGTGTGCCACTTCCTTCTGGAGCTAGCTGTTCCTTTGCTTGATCAACTTGCACTTAGAGATCTTCTTTTTCCTTGGTTACTCGATCATGGTCTTGCTTAATAGCCGATTGTTCCCTTCAATGGTTTGTATCCTTGCTTCTTGTTCTTCGGCTACCTTTAAGCTTTTAATGATGACCTCTTTGTGTGTGGCATCGGCTGCAGCTAATTGATCTTTGAGAGATTGCACCTGGATAATTGTGTCTTGGATATGCTTCCATAATGCTCTGTTTTTGTCATGCAGCATATGAGTCATCAATAGGTGACAATGCCATACCCTTTGTTCATATGACCATATATCTGAATTTGTTGAGGCTGATCCATCTGATTCATGAAATTGGTGTTGTAGAAGTTTATCCAATCCTTCCATGATCTCTTCGAGGAGGAAAGAGCTGCATTCGACGGGCGGGGGCATCTCCATATGGTCTAAGAAGGATCTTGCACCTTGGATGTTTTCAGAGTCTAGTCTCCTTCTCTTACTTGGGTTGGGACTTTCTTTGTGTAAGATTCCTCCCCCACCCCCTTTTTGATGTCTAGTATCTTTCCCTGTAATCAATCCCTCTTCAGAAATATAAAGACCTTGTTTCTATCTGTTTTAGCCTAGAGAGAGAAAAATATTCTAGAGAGAGAATATTCAGATTTTGAATATTTTTGGATAGAAAAATATCTCTTCTAATTCAGATGAGTTCCCCTGAAACAGAAATTCAAAAAGAATTTTCCAACGTGCAATTGGAATTAATTGAAAATAGCTATAAAGAACCTTAGTCTAAGGGTCTAGATTTTCAGAAATCTTTAGACTATGGTCCAATTAAGGTTCCTATGGACCAATAGCATCAATCCATGTGTAGAGAGGAGATAAATCCAACTTGTAAAAAGAAAATACCCAAAAATGAGTAAATGCTCACATGAGGTGAAGAGTTGAAAATGTACAAGGTTTATTAGTAAAAAACTATGAGCAATATTAAAAATATGACATATGTAAGGAAGGGGAATTCTTTAAAGGAGGTGCATATTTCACATAAGATGAAGAGTTGAAAATGTACAAGGTTTATTAGTAAAAAATTATGAGCAATATTAAAAGTATGACATATGTAAGGAAGAGGAGTTCTTTAAAGGAGGTGCATATTTCACATAAGATGAAGAGTTGAAAATGTACAAGGTTTATTAGTAAAAAAATTATGAGCAATATTAAAAGTATGACATATGTAAGGAAGGGGAGTTCTTTAAAGGAGGTGCATATTTCACATAAGATGAAGAGTTGAAAATGTACAAGGTTTATTAGTAAAAAACTATGAGCAATATTAAAAATATGACATATGTAAGGAAAGGGAGTTCTTTAAAGAAGGTGCATATTTCACATGCTTGAATGAGTTTTAAACTCATAAAAATTGAGATATTTCATCTCTCCTCTCTCCTCATTTAAGTCTAGTTCCAAAAAGTTAGCTTAACTGACCTAAAAATGGTCAAATATTGACCAAACTGATTTAGAAAATTCTAGAATCAGTTTGTTTGGTTAGGAGCTCAATTTTTCCTATAAATAGAAGCCTCCCCCTTGTTGAAAAATATATAGTGTTTATGCATCGTTACTCTACTCCACCTAAGCCAGAAACTGTGAATTCATTTAATAATTCACTAGTTTTTGGAGCTTCCCTCTTTCTTCAATCCCCATTAGTGGCTCCATCAACATACTTAACCAATTGATTGGTTGGGGACCTCTACCGTGAACAAAGAATCGAGCAAGTTGTAAGGTAATTAGTGAATATTCATCTTTCTATAATTTCTCAATGTTTCTCTCTTCTCAACCCCTCTCAAGCTTGAGAAGTTTAATTGGTATGGTTTTTTTAAAATGCTATTGAAGTTTGAATAGTAGTGAAGAAGTTACATAATTTAATAAATGCTATTGAAGTTAATTTTCATTTATGTTTAAATTCTAATGATTCTTATGTAAATTCTCTCTCTCACTCAAGAAATGGTCATACTCATGACCCATTCTCAATCCAAATCAAGCTTTTCATAAAGCTTTTCCTTAACCCAAGATTAAGCTATGCTTGAGGCCAAATTAATGGCTTTTTCTTATGCTTTTAGTTTATGTATATTGATGATTCAATCCATTATGGATTAAGGATCCAATTAGAGAATCATTTTAATTATTTCCTTAATTATAAGCTTTATCCCTTAGAAAAATTGAGATTTATCAGTCATAGCAGCGGAGCTATGGCAAAATTTTTATAAAAATTATGCATAAAAAATTTTCATTCAAAGCATAAAAAGAGGACTTCCTACCATATTCTAGGAATCATCATCCTAGATTAATTGAAAGAATTTCATTATAATCATGGAGAAATTGAATTTTAATATTATGCATAAAGGATAAATTTTTATATCAAAAGTGTTATTTTTACCATTTTTATTTTCATGCATAGAAGTATGCATAAAGGATAAATTTTTATATCAAAAGTGTTATTTTTACCATTTTTATTTTCATGCATAGAAGTATGCATAATGGATAAATTTTTATATCAAAAGTGTTACTTTTATCATTTTTATTTCATACATAAAAGTATGCATAAAAGAAAATTTTTATATCAAAAGTGTTACTTTTATCATTTTTAATTTTCATGCATAGAAGTATGCATAAAGGAAAATTTTTATATCAAAAGTGTTACTTTTATCATTTTTAATTTTCATGCATAGAAGTATGCATAAAGGAAAAATTTTTATATCAAAAGTGTTACTTTTATCATATTGGATTTCATGCATATAGGTATGCCTAAAAGATATTCTTTTTATACTAAAAGTATGATTTTCCTCATAAATGGATTTTATGCTTAACTTAGATGCATAAGAGAAATTCTTTTATTCTAAAAGTATAATTCCCTACCAAATTGAAATCATGCATAAGAAGATGCATAAAAGATTGATTTTAATTTCGAAAGTGTTAGTCTCCTTAAATGGAATTTATGTATAAATAAATGTGTAGAGAAATCTTATATCAAATAAAAGAATTCTCTTTTTAAAAAAAAAAAGATATGAAATGTGATAAGATGTGATAAGAGGTGTATGAGATGTGATAAGAATTGATAAGATGCGTATGGAAAGTGATAGGATGTGATAAGAGGTGTGATAAGAGGTGATAAGATGTTTATGAAATAAGTTAGGATGTGATAAGATGAATTAAGATGTGTATGGGGGGATGAGGTAAGAAGTGTATGTGATAGGATAAGATGTATATGGGTTGTGATAGGGCGAGAATGGATGTGATGTAAAAGATTAGATGTGAAGGTGGTATATGGGGTTATATAAATGGGAATGTGAAAATGGATGTATGTATGTGGATGTGTAGATATGGAGATGGGAGTGTGGATGTATGAACATGAAAATGGATATATGCATGAAGATGTATATGCATAGATGTAAATGTGGATGTAGATGTGGATGTATAGATGTGAATGGATGTGGATGTATAGATGTGAATGGAAATGTGAATGTGGATGTATGTGAATGTGGATGTAGATGTAGATGTATAGATGTGAATGTGGAATGTGGATGTGGATGTATGTATGTATGTGGATGTATAGATGTGAATGGGAATGGGGATGTGGATGTATGTGAATGTGAATGTAGATGTGGATGCATGTATGTGAATGTGAATGTAGATGTGAATGTGGAATGTGGATGTATAGATGTGGATGTATGGGAATGTGGATGTGGATGTATGTGAATGTGAATGTAGATGTGGATGTATAGATGTGAATGTGGAATGTGGATGTGGATGTATGTATGTATGTGGATGTAGATGTGGATGTATGGATGTGTATGTATGAATGTGGATATGGGATGTGGATGTATAAATGAGGATGTGAAAATGGAGGTAAGCATGTAGACGTGGATGCATGGATGTGAATGTGGATGTGGATGTGGATGTGGATATGGATGTGTATGTATGAATGTGGATATGGGATGTGGATGTATAAATGAGGATGTGAAAATGGAGATAAGCATGTAGATGTGGATGTATGGATGTGAATGTGGATGTGGATGTGGATGTATGGATGTGGATATGGATGTGGATATGGATGTGAATATATGATATGTGATGTGAAGGAATCTGAAGTGAAGAGATGGAAAAGGAGGTGATTGGATGAGTACACATATACATGGAATGTGGAATAAGTAATGTGGATTAATGAGGGATAATGTGGAAAAATGAGAGTTAATATAGAAACTGTATTTGTAAACTGTTTGTAAATGCTGTTTGTAAATGGCTGTTTTATGTCAAGAATGCTGGGGAAGCATTTTGACCGTCTTGTGATTAAGGTCGTGGAGACCTAACTGTTAAAGTTGCAACTGCTGACGGAGAGTCAATGGAGGACGTCTCGCGTAGCAAGGTCGACCGAGGTCTTGACCAGCCTCGGTTCGATTAAAATGGTGAGCTTCCGGTACGGTGGATGAGGGACCAAGGAAGCGGCCTATGAGTGAAGCGCTAGGTCACCTGCGAAGGATCCTAGAGGGTGCTGACCATACGGTGCTCGGGCTCTGGGTCGCCTAGGATACCCACGCGTGCGTCGAGGAAGATATTGGAACAAGGAGAAAGAGTTGTTTTGTGAAACCGGGCATGGATCTGGTTGACTGACCTTGCTGGTCCTCAACGGATGAGTCCATGGCTCTTTTATATGGATCTGTTGGTTGATCTTGCTGATCTTCAACGAGAGTCCATCTTGATAAGTGATTATATTGCCGAGTATTATGGGCTAGGAACTATGGAAACGGCCTCTGTGTGGACAGGTGGTGAGCGTTCTAGTTGCCAATGATGCCATAGATACTCTGATGAAGGAATGATGGGAAATTATGAATCAACTGGATAAATTGGGAGATTGTGATCAGTGGTACTATGGTTTCATTAAAGGATTGTTTTAAAGTTAGCTGATGCTAAGAAAAAGGCAATTTTCATATTGGGTGTGTAAGTGGTGTGGCTAGTTTTATGTTTGCTTGAAATTCCGGCTAGGGGGCCTTGGAACTCTTTTCCTTGGTACCCGGACAAAACCTAACCAAATTCCAAATTGGATCCCATCACTACAGTGGTTGGGCGGTTGGCTAACCCATGGGATCGGATGGGGTTAGGCTGGACTGATGGATCCGTAAACCGAGACTCAATTTCTGTTATTACGATAGATGAAGTAAGTCCTGGATAGTAATTGTTCTATGGATAGGAATCAACGGCTGTGCCTCTTGATGGGGAAAAAAGCGTTGATCCCAATGATCCAAGTGCAAGTTTCTTCCTTGATCCGACTGAGTATCTTTATAGGTGCAGTTAGATCAGCGTGATCAGTAATGATCTTGACTACGTTAGAGTAAAAAATTATCCTGGTGGAATCGCCCGTGCTTTCTGGGTAAGGGAAGTTTTTTCCGGGTTCGGTTTTGGAAAAACCGACGGATTAGTCTCTTGTCCGGATATCCGTGGACGAGGCCCCGAATGTGGGACCCCTGTCCCGTGTGAGAAGTGCTACTTCCGCTGCTAGTACCCGAATCCGTTGCTCTTGGTGGGAACAGGGGGATCTCACAGTTGGTATCAGAGCATTTGGTTAATAAAGATCAATTGAGAAGACAAATAGGTCAGAAATTTATCAAGAAACACAAAAAGGTTGTAATTGTGTGATATAATTCATACAATTTGATATTCAAATTGAAATTCGTAATTTGGTAATTGGGTCTTCAGATGGAAGTACCACAATTATATAGAATCCTTGACTTGCTTGAGGCCTAGACATGATGGTATTTACCTTATAATTCCAAGGGCCGTGACTATCCGTATATACCGAGAGTATAACTGCAGCTCTTTACTGACAGTATATACGAGTAAAAATAAGACTTGAAATTATAAGCGTTAATGCTATCCAGATGATGAATTCGAATGTGGTTGATATGATTTTTAATTTTGTTTGAGAATTGATGAATTGAATTGGATTCTGATTGAAAATTCTGATTGAAAAATGATGATTTTTGAAATTAGTTTAAATATAAAAATCTGAACAAAACCACAATGAGGATGAATGGGACGAGTCCCAGTGATGATATTCATAACTGGAATGATGATAATGAATTCAGCAAATCACTATGAGATTAGTGGGTTGTGCTGTCAAATTGTTACTGTTAACACTTGATCAGTAGATCAAGTTAAGGGATGACAAATTGAGAACTTGCTTGACTGAAATTCCCGTGGAGGAATGTTCAAAAGGAAATTTTTCGGTCTAATGAACCATTATCATGTTAAAGATATGAATGATATGATCTGAATATTAATGATGAGTTCTATATAAGGGATATTTATCCCAGTGTTCTGTTGGGTTGACCAGAATATAAGGAAACCCAAAATAAAATTGGATCTTAAGAAAAAGAGTTGTCCTCTACTTGGCGAGATGAGGACATCTCACACTTTTTAAGTGGGGTAGAATGTAAGATTCCTCCCCAGCCTTCGAGGTATATAGGAGTAAGAATCTCCCTTTTTGATCTTAAAATTATTCCCTCTCAAAAATAAAAGAAAGATTCTGTTTAAAAAAAGGAAGACCCTTTCCCTAGAATACTTCTCAGGAGTCACGCTGTTTTAAGGATTCAGAACAATGAGTTCAGAAGTGAAAATCGGTGTTTTGGATACCAAGGTTTTGGTCTTCATTCAAGTACGGCACAAAAGAAGTTCTTTATCTATTGGGGAGTTTAAGAAGTTATCCCCCAGATATTGTGAGCCTTATCTGACTTCAAAGAAAGTAAGTGACTTAGCTTACGAGCTTCTTTTATCTCCTCATCTCAAAGTTCTTAATGCCTTCTATAGAAAATTGTGCCAAACCCAAATCATGGAAAGACGGTAAAACTTCAGTGGCAAGCTACCGTTGGCTTCTAAGTTACGCTAGCTCCTTCCTTTATATAAGTCGTAACTTTTACTTGTCGCTCACAGTAATCTTACTCCCATCGATCTCCTTTCTTCCTAATCTCCTTCATGGCTTGGCAACAAGAATTAGTTTTATCCATAATGATTCCTCACCTTCAAGACGCAAGTGAGTCTGTGAAGAAGGATTTTATAGAACAGTATGAGCGCTCACTTTTCCCTCACTTGGGAACTTCTGTAGCGCAGACCAAATGGCGGACCTATCAAGATATAACTAGGGTAACACCCTGGGGTCAGCAGCACTTCCGTAACAATGTCCGCTTGGCCATGGTTATTGAAGCTTTGGGTTTGGGTCCCCGATACTACTGCGTCATGAGATCAAGACATCCTGGGTTTTCTGAGCGGGTCTTCTTATTACTGGCGTGTTTTCTTCCTCATGAGAAGATATGCCTTTACCCCGTTTTTGGCTTGCCTCTCAGACGTCCTTTTGTTAGAACACCTCATACCACTGAGATAGGCGCAGCAATAACCCACAGAATCATTCCCATAGATGAGTTACCTTATACTTGTGCAGCTTGTGAGGACTGCTTTTGTGACCATATGATGGACGGGCTTATGGAAGTGTAAAGAGTTCCTCTATCTTTACTGTATAAGTTCCGAGAATGAATAAAGTTTAAATCTTGTTCGTATTTTGAATCTTGCTCTCTTTAAGACTTATCTTGGTGGTTAATCTTGATTAAAATTTTTCTCTAAGTCTCATATTCGTGAATCTTGCGAAATTATCACAAGTTGCGAGATGAGGACATCTCGCGTTTTTTAAGTGGGGTAGAATGTAAGATTCCTCCCCCACCCCCTTTTTGATGTCTAGTATCTTTCCCTGTAATCAATCCCTCTTCAGAAATATAAAGACCTTGTTTCTATCTGTTTTAGCCTAGAGAGAGAAAAATATTCTAGAGAGAGAATATTCAGATTTTGAATATTTTTGGATAGAAAAATATCTCTTCTAATTCAGATGAGTTCCCCTGAAACAGAAATTCAAAAAGAATTTTCCAATGTGCAATTGGAATTAATTGAAAATAGCTATAAAGAACCTTAGTCTAAGGGTCTAGATTTTCAGAAATCTTTAGACTATGGTCCAATTAAGGTTCCTATGGACCAATAGCATCAATCCATGTGTAGGGAGGAGATAAATCCAACTTGTAAAAAGAAAATACCCAAAAATGAGTAAATGCTCACATGAGGTGAAGAGTTGAAAATGTACAAGGTTTATTAGTAAAAAACTATGAGCAATATTAAAAATATGACATATGTAAGGAAGGGGAATTCTTTAAAGGAGGTGCATATTTCACATAAGATGAAGAGTTGAAAATGTACAAGGTTTATTAGTAAAAAATTATGAGCAATATTAAAAGTATGACATATGTAAGGAAGAGGAGTTCTTTAAAGGAGGTGCATATTTCACATAAGATGAAGAGTTGAAAATGTACAAGGTTTATTAGTAAAAAAATTATGAGCAATATTAAAAGTATGACATATGTAAGGAAGGGGAGTTCTTTAAAGGAGGTGCATATTTCACATAAGATGAAGAGTTGAAAATGTACAAGGTTTATTAGTAAAAAACTATGAGCAATATTAAAAATATGACATATGTAAGGAAAGGGAGTTCTTTAAAGGAGGTGCATATTTCACATGCTTGAATGAGTTTTAAACTCATAAAAATTGAGATATTTCATCTCTCCTCTCTCCTCATTTAAGTCTAGTTCCAAAAAGTTAGCTTAACTGACCTAAAAATGGTCAAATATTGACCAAACTGATTTAGAAAATTCTAGAATCAGTTTGTTTGGTTAGGAGCTCAATTTTTCCTATAAATAGAAGCCTCCCCCTTGTTGAAAAATATATAGTGTTTATGCATCGTTACTCTACTCCACCTAAGCCAGAAACTGTGAATTCATTTAATAATTCACTAGTTTTTGGAGCTTCCCTCTTTCTTCAATCCCCATTAGTGGCTCCATCAACATACTTAACCAATTGATTGGTTGGGGGCCTCTACCGTGAACAAAGAATCGAGCAAGTTGTAAGGTAATTAGTGAATATTCATCTTTCTATAATTTCTCAATGTTTCTCTCTTCTCAACCCCTCTCAAGCTTGAGAAGTTTAATTGGTATGGTTTTTTTAAAATGCTATTGAAGTTTGAATAGTAGTGAAGAAGTTACATAATTTAATAAATGCTATTGAAGTTAATTTTCATTTATGTTTAAATTCTAATGATTCTTATGTAAATTCTCTCTCTCACTCAAGAAATGGTCATACTCATGACCCATTCTCAATCCAAATCAAGCTTTTCATAAAGCTTTTCCTTAACCCAAGATTAAGCTATGCTTGAGGCCAAATTAATGGCTTTTTCTTATGCTTTTAGTTTATGTATATTGATGATTCAATCCATTATGGATTAAGGATCCAATTAGAGAATCATTTTAATTATTTCCTTAATTATAAGCTTTATCCCTTAGAAAAATTGAGATTTATCAGTCATAGCAGCGGAGCTATGGCAAAATTTTTATAAAAATTATGCATAAAAAATTTTCATTCAAAGCATAAAAAGAGGACTTCCTACCATATTCTAGGAATCATCATCCTAGATTAATTGAAAGAATTTCATTATAATCATGGAGAAATTGAATTTTAATATTATGCATAAAGGATAAATTTTTATATCAAAAGTGTTATTTTTACCATTTTTATTTTCATGCATAGAAGTATGCATAAAGGATAAATTTTTATATCAAAAGTGTTATTTTTACCATTTTTATTTTCATGCATAGAAGTATGCATAATGGATAAATTTTTATATCAAAAGTGTTACTTTTATCATTTTTATTTCATACATAAAAGTATGCATAAAAGAAAATTTTTATATCAAAAGTGTTACTTTTATCATTTTTAATTTTCATGCATAGAAGTATGCATAAAGGAAAATTTTTATATCAAAAGTGTTACTTTTATCATTTTTAATTTTCATGCATAGAAGTATGCATAAAGGAAAAATTTTTATATCAAAAGTGTTACTTTTATCATATTGGATTTCATGCATATAGGTATGCATAAAAGATATTCTTTTTATACTAAAAGTATGATTTTCCTCATAAATGGATTTTATGCTTAACTTAGATGCATAAGAGAAATTCTTTTATTCTAAAAGTATAATTCCCTACCAAATTGAAATCATGCATAAGAAGATGCATAAAAGATTGATTTTAATTTCGAAAGTGTTAGTCTCCTTAAATGGAATTTATGTATAAATAAATGTGTAGAGAAATCTTATATCAAATAAAAGAATTCTCTTTTTAAAAAAAAAAAGATATGAAATGTGATAAGATGTGATAAGAGGTGTATGAGATGTGATAAGAATTGATAAGATGCGTATGGAAAGTGATAGGATGTGATAAGAGGTGTGATAAGAGGTGATAAGATGTTTATGAAATAAGTTAGGATGTGATAAGATGAATTAAGATGTGTATGGGGGGATGAGGTAAGAAGTGTATGTGATAGGATAAGATGTATATGGGTTGTGATAGGGCGAGAATGGATGTGATGTAAAAGATTAGATGTGAAGGTGGTATATGGGGTTATATAAATGGGAATGTGAAAATGGATGTATGTATGTGGATGTGTAGATATGGAGATGGGAGTGTGGATGTATGAACATGAAAATGGATATATGCATGAAGATGTATATGCATAGATGTAAATGTGGATGTAGATGTGGATGTATAGATGTGAATGGATGTGGATGTATAGATGTGAATGGAAATGTGAATGTGGATGTATGTGAATGTGGATGTAGATGTAGATGTATAGATGTGAATGTGGAATGTGGATGTGGATGTATGTATGTATGTGGATGTATAGATGTGAATGGGAATGGGGATGTGGATGTATGTGAATGTGAATGTAGATGTGGATGCATGTATGTGAATGTGAATGTAGATGTGAATGTGGAATGTGGATGTATAGATGTGGATGTATGGGAATGTGGATGTGGATGTATGTGAATGTGAATGTAGATGTGGATGTATAGATGTGAATGTGGAATGTGGATGTGGATGTATGTATGTATGTGGATGTAGATGTGGATGTATGGATGTGTATGTATGAATGTGGATATGGGATGTGGATGTATAAATGAGGATGTGAAAATGGAGGTAAGCATGTAGACGTGGATGCATGGATGTGAATGTGGATGTGGATGTGGATGTGGATATGGATGTGTATGTATGAATGTGGATATGGGATGTGGATGTATAAATGAGGATGTGAAAATGGAGATAAGCATGTAGATGTGGATGTATGGATGTGAATGTGGATGTGGATGTGGATGTATGGATGTGGATATGGATGTGGATATGGATGTGAATATATGATATGTGATGTGAAGGAATCTGAAGTGAAGAGATGGAAAAGGAGGTGATTGGATGAGTACACATATACATGGAATGTGGAATAAGTAATGTGGATTAATGAGGGATAATGTGGAAAAATGAGAGTTAATATAGAAACTGTATTTGTAAACTGTTTGTAAATGCTGTTTGTAAATGGCTGTTTTATGTCAAGAATGCTGGGGAAGCATTTTGACCGTCTTGTGATTAAGGTCGTGGAGACCTAACTGTTAAAGTTGCAACTGCTGACGGAGAGTCAATGGAGGACGTCTCGCGTAGCAAGGTCGACCGAGGTCTTGACCAGCCTCGGTTCGATTAAAATGGTGAGCTTCCGGTACGGTGGATGAGGGACCAAGGAAGCGGCCTATGAGTGAAGCGCTAGGTCACCTGCGAAGGATCCTAGAGGGTGCTGACCATACGGTGCTCGGGCTCTGGGTCGCCTAGGATACCCACGCGTGCGTCGAGGAAGATATTGGAACAAGGAGAAAGAGTTGTTTTGTGAAACCGGGCATGGATCTGGTTGACTGACCTTGCTGGTCCTCAACGGATGAGTCCATGGCTCTTTTATATGGATCTGTTGGTTGATCTTGCTGATCTTCAACGAGAGTCCATCTTGATAAGTGATTATATTGCCGAGTATTATGGGCTAGGAACTATGGAAACGGCCTCTGTGTGGACAGGTGGTGAGCGTTCTAGTTGCCAATGATGCCATAGATACTCTGATGAAGGAATGATGGGAAATTATGAATCAACTGGATAAATTGGGAGATTGTGATCAGTGGTACTATGGTTTCATTAAAGGATTGTTTTAAAGTTAGCTGATGCTAAGAAAAAGGCAATTTTCATATTGGGTGTGTAAGTGGTGTGGCTAGTTTTATGTTTGCTTGAAATTCCGGCTAGGGGGCCTTGGAACTCTTTTCCTTGGTACCCGGGACAAAACCTAACCAAATTCCAAATTGGATCCCATCACTACAGTGGTTGGGCGGTTGGCTAACCCATGGGATCGGATGGGGTTAGGCTGGACTGATGGATCCATAAACCGAGACTCAATTTCTGTTATTACGATAGATGAAGTAAGTCCTGGATAGTAATTGTTCTATGGATAGGAATCAACGGCTGTGCCTCTTGATGGGGAAAAAAGCGTTGATCCCAATGATCCAAGTGCAAGTTTCTTCCTTGATCCGACTGAGTATCTTTATAGGTGCAGTTAGATCAGCGTGATCAGTAATGATCTTGACTACGTTAGAGTAAAAAATTATCCTGGTGGAATCGCCCGTGCTTTCCGGGTAAGGGAAGTTTTTTCCGGGTTCGGTTTTGGAAAAACCGACGGATTAGTCTCTTGTCCGGATATCCGTGGACGAGGCCCCGAATGTGGGACCCCTGTCCCGTGTGAGAAGTGCTACTTCCGCTGCTAGTACCCGAATCCGTTGCTCTTGGTGGGAACAGGGGGATCTCACACTTTGATCCTTTTGCACTTGTCAGCCCCGCTCGCTCTTGTTATTCCCAAACAGCTTCTAGATGTTGTGATGAGGCTTCTTTGTCCTCTTGTGTTACAATCCCTTGTGGTAATTTCTTCTCTTCTTGTGATTGGGGAGCACCTAATTTCACTTAGGTGGGCAGATCTTAGAGTATTGGATCATGTAGAGGTGACAAGTACTTGAAAAACAAGGTGGCGGTGTTGTAAGGTGGTGTTGGGAGAACTGACTCTGGAACCACAAATTCTGAGGATAATTTCTCTGTGAAGCTTATGCTTTCAATTCCTAATTGGGGGTCAAGGGTGGTGGTTACCGTCAATGGTGTTCGGTGTTTTACCAGTGCTGCTTGATATGAAGCAATGTCCTTGGCCACCTCCTCTTCCAGGCGCTTGGTCTCTACTTCCACTTGTTGGAGGCTGCCTCTTGTAAGATTCCTCCCTCCAGCTTTTGAGGTGTGCAGGTGTAAGAACCTCCCTTCTGATCTTATAATTATTCCCCTCTCTGAAATAAAAGAAAGATCTTGTTTTACCCTGTTTTGGTCTGAAGAGAGAAAATGTCTAGAGGGAGGTAATTCAAAATTGATATATTTTTGGATATAAAAATCCTCCTAGTGTCTAAAATGATTTCCCCTGAAATAGAAATTCAAAAAGAACTTTCCAAGTTGTAATTGGAATTAATTAAAAATAGGTATAAAGGACCTTAGCCTAAGGGTCCAGATTTTTAAAAACTTTTGGATTATGGTCCGATTAAGGTTCCTATGGACCAATAAGATTAATCCAAATGTAGGGAGGAGATAAATTGAAGAATAAAAGAAAAACTCCCCAAAAATGAGTAATTGCTCACATAAGATGAAGAGTGGACTAAGGACCAAAGAAAAGAATTAAAAAACTAAATTTTGACACCTCAGTGTGGGGATCTCCCCTCATGAAGTAGGCACCTTTTTCTCATCATTACCCCTAATTTTTAATCAATAAAATGAGATATTTTCATCTCTCCTCTCTCCTATTTTCAAAACTAGATCCAAAAAGTAAGCTAAACTGACCGAAAAATGGTCAAAAATTGACCAAACTGATCTGGAAAATTCTAGAATCAGTTTGCTTGGTTAGAGGCTCACTTTTTCCTATAAATAGAAGCCTCCCCCTTTGTAAGAGCTCAATGGTGTTTATGCACTGTTACTCTACTCCTGTCCTAAGCCATCTACATTGAATTTTTTAATAATTCAATTGTTTTTGGCCTAATCCTCTCCAAAGTGAATTGGTGGCCACTCTTGCTTCAAACAAGAGTAGAACCCTCAATCCCTCAAGCCAAAGGAGAGCTTACAAGCTCCATGTAAGCTAAATTTCTTACTTGTTTTAGTAAAGAATCTATGGTTTTCTTACTTTTTATGTTTTGCAAATGTTGAATTAAATTCAAATGCTATGCCTTTGATAAAAAGGCCACACCCCTTCTCCTCTTTACATTTCAACCTTTCTCAATCCTAGATAGATTAACTAAAGGATTAATTAAACTCTTCTTATTGTTTACTCTCTTGAATTTAAAAAATTATGTAGATTATAGTTCTATAAATCTAATTTGGGTTAATTTAAGTTAAATAAAGAATGATAAAAATGAGAAATGGTTAGCCATACAAAGGAGGTTATGGTAAAATTTTCTAAAATTTTATGGAAAAGAAAGTTTTTTTTTATGTTATTCCAAAAGAGTAATTCCCACCACTTTTGCATCTAAAAGAAATATTCTAATTAGTCCATGTACATATTCACCTATGAATATGCATGGATATCACTGATATTAATTATTAAAATTGATTTCTATGCATAGAAAGATGCATCAAGGATTTTTTTTATTACAAAAGTGTTATTCTCATTAAATTTTATTTTTATGCATAGAAAGATGCATAAAGGAATTTTTTTTAATTACAAAAGTGTTATTCTCATTAAAATTGATTTCTATGCATAGAAAGATGCATAAAGGAATTTGTTTTTATTAACAAAAGTGTTATTCTCATTAAATTTGATTTTTATGCATAGAAAGATGCATAAAGGAAATTTTTTATTACAAAAGTGTTATTCTCATTAAATTTGATTTTTATGCATAGAAAGATGCATAAAGGAATTTTTTTTATTACAAAAGTGTTATTCTCATTAAATTTAATTTTTATGCATAAATAGATGCATAAAGAATTTTTATATCAAAATTAGAATTCTCTTAAATTCTATGTTTAAATTCTATGAGTATTTGATAAATGAATAATTAAATACTCTAAGAGAGAAATTTCTATCGTTTTATATTCACACGGATTGTAAAAAGAGAATTCAAGAAATCTATCAAGATCAAAATATTCAGATAAATGATTAATCTATTCCTCATTAGAATTCGTAACTAATTTAGAAATCAGTTAAGTGAATATTCAAAGAAAGAAATTCATTAAAATAGTAACTGAATTATCAAACCTTTTCGAGAAATATAGATCATGAAAAATCTTATCCGACTCGAACCTTGAATCACACTAGTGAAATCTGAAACTAAGTTTGAGACCCTTCGAATTGATTTGTGGATCAAGGTTATAGAATTCGAGGAATTCTGGTATGAAATTCAAAATTCCAATCAAGAAGTTTTGGGGATACTGATTCAAGAAATACTCCTTGTATTCAAAAAAAATCAAACTGAAAACTTGCATAGAAATGTGATGTGAATAGATGTGATGAGATGCGATGTGAATCAAATAGATGTGAATGGATGGATGGATGTAATGTGATGTGAATAGATGTGATGAGATGTGATGTGAATAGATGTGATGAGATGTGATGTGAATCAGATAGATGAAATGAATGGATGGATGTGGATGTGATGAGATGTGATGTGAATCAGATAGATAAAATGAATGGATGGATGTGGATGTGTATGTGATGAAAATGGATGTGAATGTGTATGTGAAGAATGGATGTGAATGTGTATATGAAGAATGGATGTGAATGTGTATGTGAGGAATGGATGTGGATGTGTATGTGATGAAAATGGATGTGAATGTGTATGTGAAGAATGGATGTGAATGTGTATATGAAGAATGGATGTGAATGTGTATGTGAAGAATGGATGTGGATGTGTATGTGATGAAAATGGATGTGAATATGTATGTGAAGAATGGATGTGGATGTGTATGTGATGAAAATGGATGTGAATGTGTATGTGAAGAATGGATGTGGATATGTGAAGAATGGATGTGAATGTATGTAAAGAATGGATGTGGATGTGTATGTGAAGAATGGATGTGGATGTGTATGTGAAGAATGGATGTGCATGTGTATGTGAAGAATGGATGTGGATGTGTATGTGAAGAATGGATGTGGATGAGTATGTGAAAGAATGGATGTGGATGTATGTGAAAGAATGGATGTGGATGTGTATGTGAAAGAATGTGATGTGACATGAATATATATGGATGTGAAGTGATAGATATGAATGTATGGATAGATGTGAGTAGTCGTACATATGAACGATTGGATGGATGTGGATGAATGAGATGAGATGTGTATGAATGAGATATGATGTGGATAGAAGTGATGTGATATAATGTGGATAGAATGCATGTGATGGAATGGTTATGAGAATGAATGTGGTGGATATGAATGAATGAATGTGATGGATATGAATGAATGTGATGTGATGGATGTAAATGGATGTGATGTAAATGAATGTGATGGACGTGAATAGATGTGATGTGTTGTGAATGTTAAAAACCATTCTAAGGAGGATCAAACACTAGCTCCATTGCATAGTTGAATAGAAATGAAGAAGATGAAGTTAAGCTACTAATCAAGAAGTAATTAGCATAATGATGAGCATAATGACAACATAAGTGAGGGGCAATAAAATGTGTTCATTTCAATAGATGAGAGCCTCTTTATATAGGCTGAAGTACATGAGGATTAAGCTCAAGATTAGGTGTTAATCATCATCTAAATCATCTCCACCTTCCCTCCTAGATTCAAGCACCTAAAAGTGACCACCAGCCCTAGAATCTTGCTAATCACACCAATGCTACCTAATCAAGGGATCACGACCCCTTTGGCTGATGTTGAGCTCCTAAATGACTCTTTTACATCATGGTAAGGTTGCATAATAACCTTTGTATCCATTTGCCCATAATCTATGACTTTAGTGCATAGTGCTAGTTACAAGGTATGTGCCCTACACATCATTTTAGTGAAGGTGTTTGCCATATTTTTAACACCCCTCCTCAAACACTGAATCCACTCAATGATGCAGTTGGTCATGCTGACTCTCATGAGCCTAATTAACCACCCAATGCTCAGTGATAGCATGCATGAGCGTGGTCTGACTAGCAATGCCATACATAGGTTATGCCAATGTGAACTCAGAGGCTTTAGTCATGCGTACAAAAGAGGTATGGGACGACTTTAGAAGAGTGTGACAAGACGTGGCTACATGTATGAGTGAAGAGGACACCCATGTGTATAGGGCATGCCCTTGCTTTTAGCACTTTAGAATAAATGATTTGATCTAATCATAGATAGGGCCTCATGATGGTGGCCCTTGTCTTCATCTTTTTCTTCTTCTTGGTCTTCTTCCTGCTGCACTTCTTCCATGATGTAGACTCGTTGCATCTTCTTCTTGGCAAAACAATTCTTCTCTACATGGCCAGGTTTGTGACAAAAGTCACAAATGAGATTGTTGTTGTTGTAGCCCTTGTTGTAGTTGCCTTTGTTCTTGCCATATCTACTAGATCCTGCATAATAAGCATTTTCAGTAGACAAGGTTGATGACGATGGAGACTCCATTTGCTTGGTCTTTAGTTTTCTCTCCTCCTCAAGAAGAGATGCTTCAATGTCCACAAGCTTTGATATTGGCATATTGGTCAAGGTTGTGACCACATGGTCATATTCTTCAGGTAAAGATTTAAGTAATACACCAATGGAGACATCTTCATCCATCTTAAGACCTATTCCTGCAAGTTGTGTTAATAGGCCTTTCATGTAGTTCAAATGTGAGGCTAGGGATGTGCCAGACTTCATTTTTAGCTTAAAAAATTCAATGAGCAAACCAAACTTTGAACTTTTAGATCGAGCCCCAAATAGAGTTGTGAGTTGGTCCCAAACTTCCTTGGAAGTTTCGCATCCATCCACATGATGAATGTAAGTGTCATCAAGCTCCAATGTGATGATGGCACGAGCTTTGTCATCTCTTACTTCCCAACAAGGAACATCAGCAAGAGTCCTTGGCTTCTTCTCATTCCCATTTACTATGTTGAAGAGCCCCTTCTTCATGAGCATTAACTTGATGCGGGTTTGCCATGTGTGAAAACCATGACCTTTAAAGCGCATTGATGGAGAATCCTTGGTAGCCATTATGATATGGAATGAAGGGGGTCTTACCTCTGATGATTGAGGCAGTGTCTACCCTTTTACAAGAGAGATTAAGACCAAGGAATAGTGCTAAATCAAGTTATTTAGCATATGCTTTCCAAAAGATAAAAACAGAAAATATATTGATTTGTGGGAAGCAAGGGAGACACCTAATCAAGGGGAAAATTAAGTGTGAAGTAATAAGGGAATGTAGCAAGTCCCTAATGACATGTATGAACCACTTATTGCACCAAATGATAAGGATTAGGATAGATTAATCATTGATTAGTGGAGTTGAATATTCTGCTCACTATGCAGAGAAATGAGCTCACTTGGAGTCAATATTTGAAGGAGTTGCTCAAAGAATGAGCTAAAAATCTTCAAGGGCATTGAATAGCAGTATGTCTAGATGATTTTAGAGCCCACAAACACTTGCTTAAGCAACTTAATCAATGAGTAATCTCAAATTTACCAAAGTACCTTTTCTGGCTATGGCAGTTCTGGACAGCACCCTGGTTTTTTGCTTGGTGTGTGAAGCACACTCAATCATTTGCAAAACCCTCTTAGGAGGAGTAAGTTTAGATTCCAATGAAGCCACACCTCAGAGGAATTAGACCAATTTGATGTGTGTGAGCTGCAGCAATACTTTTGGTGGTCGCCTATCAAAAACGTGCCTGTTTTGGGGAAAATGAAGTTGCCGGCGACGTGGAGCTATGAATGGTGCAATTGAGGTGCCATGCCCCTTAGCAATATTGCTGGTGAAGTGCCCATAGAAGGATTTTGGCAATGGTTACGTGGTTTGTGAGCACCAAGGCCTCCACTCAGCTGCTATTCTAGATCCTATTTTCTAGGAAACCCATAAAAGCTAATGAAACCCTAATTTTCACTAATCTCTTGCTAAGCAAATAAGATGGGGCTTGATTCTAGATGAATGGGCTAGTACTAGCTCTGATACCATGTTAAAAACCATTCTAAGGAGGATCAAACACTAGCTCCATTGCATAGTTGAATAGAAATGAAGAAGATGAAGTTAAGCTACTAATCAAGAAGTAATTAGCATAATGATGAGCATAATGACAACATAAGTGAGGGGCAATAAAATGTGTTCATTTCAATAGATGAGAGCCTCTTTATATAGGCTGAAGTACATGAGGATTAAGCTCAAGATTAGGTGTTAATCATCATCTAAATCATCTCCACCTTCCCTCCTAGATTCAAGCACCTAAAAGTGACCACCAGCCCTAGAATCTTGCTAATCACACCAATGCTACCTAATCAAGGGATCACGACCCCTTTGGCTGATTTTGAGCTCCTAAATGACTCTTTTACATCATGGTAAGGTTGCATAATAACCTTTGTATCCATTTGCCCATAATCTATGACTTTAGTGCATACAAGGTATGTGCCCTACACATCATTTTAGTGAAGGTGTTTGCCATATTTTTAACAGTGAATTGGGATGTGAATGAATGAGATGTCATGTCATGTGAACCAGGATGTGAGTGAGTGAATGAGATGTGATGTAAATTGGGATAGATGTGATATGTGATGTGATGAGATGTGGATATGGGTAGATGTGAGTGGATGAGATCTGATTCGGATAAATGAGAAAAGATGCGATGAGATGGAAAATGATGTGATGAGAATGGGAATACATATGAAATAAATGAGGATTGATGTGGAACAATGTGGAAAGACGAGAGTTTGTTATAGAAACTGTATTTATGACCTGTTTTTAAATGATTGTTTTATGTCAAAAATGCTAGGGAAGCATTTTGACAGACTTGTGAGAATGAGGTCGTGGAGACCTATCTGATAAAGTTGCAACAGCTATGTGACAGAGAGTCAACGGAGGACGTCTCGCGTAGCAAGGTTGGCCAAGGTCTTGACCAGCCTCGGTTCGATTTAAATGGTGCGCTTCTGGTACGGTGGATGAGGGACTAAGGAAGCAGCCTATGAGTGAAGCGCTAGGTGACCTACGAAGGATTCTAGAGGGTGCTGACCATACGATGCTCAGGCTCTGAGTCACCGAAGATACCCACACGTACGCCGTGGAAGATATTGGAACAAGGAGTTAGAGTTGTTTTCTGAATTCGAGCATGGATCTGGTTGATTGACCTTGCTGGTCCTCAATGGATGAGTCCATGGCTCTTTTATATGGATTTGTTGGTTGATCTTGTTGATCTTCGACAGAGATTCCATTTTGATTTTTATAAGTGAATATATTGCCGGGTAATATGAGCTAGGAACTATTGAAAAGGCCCCTGAGTGGATAGGTGGTGAGCGTTCTGGTTGCCATAAGTACACCGATGAAGGAAAAATTAGAAATTAGGATTCAACCAGATTAATTTTGGAAGATTATGATCAGTGATACTATAGTTTCATTAAATGATTGTTTTAAAGACAGTTGAATCTATGAAAAAGGCAATTTCATATTGGGTGTGTAATTGGTGTGACTAGTTTTAAGTTGCATGAATATCTGGCTAGGGGGCCTGGAAACTCTTTTCCCTGCTGGTACCCGAGACAAAACCTAACCAAATTCTTAAATGGATCCCATCACTACAGTGGTTGGGTGGTTGGCTAACCCACGGGACTGGATGGGGCCAGGCTAGACTGATGGATCCCTAAAATGAGACTCAATTCTGTTATGGTATGATAGATGAAGTAAATCCCAGATAAAAATTGTTCTATGGAAAAGAATCAACGGGTGTGCCTCTCAATGAGGAAAAAAGTGTTGGTCTCTATGATCCAAGTGCAAGTCTTTTCCTTGATCTGACTATGATACTTTACGGGTTTGGTCAGATCGGTTCAGTTAGTTAAGGCTCTTGACTACGTTAGAGTAAAAATATCCTGGAGGAATCGCCCATGCTTTCCGGGCGAGGGAAGTTTTTTCGGGTTCGGTTTTGGAAGAACCGAGGGATTAGTCTCTTGTCCGGATATCCGTGGGGGCGAGACCCCGAGTGAGGGACCCTGCCCTGCGCAAGAAGTGCTACTTCCGCTACTAGCACCCCTGAATTGCACGGAAGGGATGGGGATCTTTCACCTCTCATCTTTTTGGGTTTCTGTGGCTTCTTACCTTCCTTGGATTCATTGGTTATTTTCTTTAGGATCTCTTTTGTGTCTTTCAGGACAGCTTGTCCTTGTTGCAAATCTGTTGTGAGGTGTGCCGGATCCGCCATGACCTCTTGTTGTATCTAGGTTTGCGATGCTTCATGTTCCTGAGTTCCTTAGGGT
Organism: Cibotium barometz; assembly: GCF_041138505.1. NCBI lineage: Eukaryota > Viridiplantae > Streptophyta > Polypodiopsida > Cyatheales > Cibotiaceae > Cibotium > Cibotium barometz. Next base: position 48,862,726 of record NC_141049.1, read on the forward strand.
AGTGGAATGTGGCCTGCATGGCTAAGTATTTTGGTGAGAAGGTAAGGGTTGCACACCTTATACTGGTGGGACTTGAGGTAATTTTCCATCTCCTTGTGGGATAAACCATGCCCAATCCTCTGTTTTCTCCTCATGCACCTTGGCAATTTTGTGAAGAGGGACTCTGTTATACCTATTATATGGCATCTTCATTAGCATGTCTTCCATTGGCATTTGATCTATGGGATGAACATGTGATTGGAGGGGGGGTGGGGGGCAATTGTAGTGCCTCTCGTATCATTCCCTCGGTAATGTGTACATGTTCTATAGATCTGTCAGGATTTGTTATTGCTCCCTTTTTTATATTCCTATCATATGATTTGAGGAATTCTGCACAGAGTGATTGGTTGAACGTGTGGGGTAGTACATCTGCCATCTTGCCTAGCCCCACCTTTTCTAGCTTATACTGCACATATGTGTCCTTGAGAATCTTGAGGCACTCGGGGATGTGGTATTGGAAGAGGATCTTTCCCTAATCGATTTGGATGTCTTCCTAGAGCATTGTCCCCTTTAAATCTTGTGCATAAGGACCAAGATATGGAAGCTTTGTGCCTCGTGGTGCTCGCTTCTTTTTTGCGGGCCGGTGATCCTATAGTGTTGGCTTGAGTCACATTCGGGTTCCCTTCAAACTCTAGGTCGGAGTTTTTTGAGGATGCCATTTGCAACATTACCAATAGAGCATCAGTCATAGTTGACTAGTAGGAGCTCGTGTTTGAGTGGTGCATTAATTGGTGACATATGATGGTAAGAGTGTTATTAAGGTGAGCAATAACAATAATGGAGTGATGTGGTGAATTAGCAAGGTAACTATGCAAATTAGTTTGTGCCGTGAAACAGAAAATAGGAGTTCATGACATGAAAGTGGTAGTAGGCGTGGAATGGTTAACTCGTGAGAGGTTAACTTGTGAAAGGTTGAGTCATGAGAGGTTAACCTGTGAAAGGTTAATTCATGAGAGGTTAACCTGTGAAAGGTTAACCTGTGAAAGGTTAATTCATGAGAGGTTAACCCATGAAAGGTTAAGTTGTGAAATGTTAAGTCGCGAAATGTTAATTCATGAGAGGTTAAGTCGTGAAATGTCAGATTCGTGAAATAACTATTCTGTGAAACAACTATCCGTGAAACAACTATCCATGAAATAGCAATTTCGTGAACTAGCAGGGTATATTTCACGACGCAGCTAAAAGTTTATGTCATGTGTTAGTGATTTACACTATTGCGTGAGCTATATATCATTAGTAGGTGGATGCAGGACATCAATTTATTTTTCGTGAAAGTGCAGATGGGGTTTTGTTGCCATGAAATAGCAGACTACTATTTCACGTGTTGCAACCCCACATCTGTTTGTGAGTGTGAGGGTAAGTATTGATGGAAACGAAGAAAATGGAAGATAAAAGTATAAAAAGGGAAAGGAACTGAAGTAGATGCAAGCATCATGTTCTTTGAGAAACAAGCATTTCCAAGAGGAAACTCATGATAACCGATGATTGAAGCAATCACAGAGCAAAGCATAGAGCTTCTACGGCACAAACGAGCAGCGTGAAAATACTGGGAGGATGGAGTGCATATGATGACTGCAAATGAGCAAGGCAAAGAAGAAGTCCTTTGAAAAATGATGACCGCAAATGAGCAGGGCGAAGAAGAAGTCCTTTGAAAAATGATTAAAAAAATACATGAAAGAAGAAAGATGACGTATTTATGTTCTAGCCGTCAGCACCGATGGGGCCATGTTTATTGGGCATGCCACATGTCCGCAAGACAATTCACGGAAGATTTTTTACCATTTCACGACGTGAGCTGTCATGAGGCGATTCACGATGCGAAATAGCCCAAAACATTTCACAGTGTGAAACAGTTCGAAGCGGTTCACAACGTGAAATACCTCGTTCCCTTATGCATGAAAATGTTTATACCTTATGGAATCCTATATGCTCAAACATTCGAAGGCTACATGATATGCATTTAGAGGAGTAGAATTGTACACGTGAAACATATGAACATGTTTCAAGGCGTGAAATGCATACCCCTTTACCTTATACCCATTTGGAGTTTTTGCTTAGAGTTAGGTACTCTTTGTCACCCTCCTTCTTTTTATTTCCATGGGAACCAAGTTTGTACTTGGGAGCTTGTGGGTATGTGTTGTTGTAGCCATTGTTTTTGAGTGAGAGCTTTTGAGTTTTCCTTCCATCCGCTGGTGGAGTACATCTACTGAATCTTGGTGAACCTGTTTTGATTCATGTGCATGTGGGTGCACATCTACATTACCTTAACGTGGCTCAGCTTGATCTCTTTGGTGGGTGACATTGGAGATGTCGCACTCCTTTGTTTACTTGGTTGATTGGTTTTCTTCTTCCAAACCAATTTTGGTGCTACCTTGACACTTGATCTATCTGGGCCTTGATTCTGCTTGTGCCTATGACTCTCCTCTGTTCCTTTGGAGGTAAATGTTGCATTGGATCTTGTGTTGGTTTTTGGTACCCATACTTTTGCATTTCCTTGATAGTAGCCCTACGCTGTTTTAGTAAGTCTTTTCCTACCCACCTCTTTTGATTACCAATTGGTGTTTGGGCATGCTTGGGTTACAGATTTCTCTCCTTGGTTTGATCTCCTTGGTTCTTGCATTTAGCCTTATGTCATTTCCTTGATACCTACGAGGTTTTGTCACTACCATAGTATCCTTTGGGATTTGGGAACCCACTGTTGTTTGACTGGATACATTCACTGCCTTTTTTGTGGTTCTCTTGAATGGTGAGGTGGACGCCTGATCTATTGATTCTTCTATTTTACTTGGCATTGGTAGCTCCTTGTCGCATGTAATTGTCTTCTTTCCATGGTGATGGTGTCATTGCCATCATTGAGTTTTACTGCCAGTCTTTCTCATTGAATGTGAGATTTGCTGGTGTGCAAATCCAGGATCATTCAAGAATCATCTCATGTTCTTGCAAGAGATGATTCCTGTAGGTATAACAAATACCTTTCCAACCAAGGGATTATCTCCGATGGAGATTTTAACATTAAAAAATCCCATTGTTTGTGTAGCTGATAAATGCACACTGCGAATCTTTGCACTAGTTGCTTCTAGGTGGGGTTTGTTTAGAGCTTCCCATGTTTCATAGGAAATCAAGTTATGACTTGATCTCGTATCAATCAATGATGCAATTCTCTTTGTGTGACTACCCTTTGTAGAGACATTTACACTGAGGCATGCTTGCTCAATATCCAAGTCATCCTCTTCAAGCAAGGTGAGTGAAGCCATGATTACATGTAGCGTTCTCCGTTGGAGTCTCTGTTTTGCTTTAGCTTCCCTTGCCTTGGCTTCCTCTTGAGCTTGTCTGATTTTTTCCTTGACTAGCTCTTTCTTTTGTTTTAGAATATGCTCTTGTTTAAGCATTTCTCGGGTGAGAGGTCCATAATATTTTTTAAGCTTACTTGCATTGATATATCCATCCATTTCTACCCCATTGATGGTTTCAATTTGGACTGATCCTTGAGGGGTGATTTCAAACACTCTTAAATGTCCAAACCCTTTGTATTTCAATTTCTTTTTCTTGGTGCTTCCAACACCATACATGAGGACAAGGTCCCCCGTTAGTTCTTTGTGTTTTAGGTTATGGTTAAACCAATGTTTTCTCCGTAGTTTTTTAACCATAAGCCCATGCGAAGCAATTAGCCGCGTTTCATCGAGTTTTTCTAAGTTAATCAACCTCTTGGCTAACACATTTTTTGTAAGCCTTTCTTGTACCACAATATGCAGGCTTGGAACTAAGAATTCCATAGGCATTAGCTAGATGAAAGGGAGTATATCCTATCGCTATCTTATACGATGTACAATAGGCCCATAGTGGTGCCAGTGAGTTTGTGATCCCAATCCGTTTGACTAGCTTCTAAGGTCTTGGTTAAGATAGCATATAAAATCTTGTTAGTGCTCTCAGCTTGGCCATTTTCTTGTGGATAATAAGGTAATAATTTTTTATGGACTACAAGGAATCCCGTGAGTAAATGTTCAATTACCTCATTAAAATGCGAACCTCGGTCAATTGACTAATTCTAGTGGGCAGCCAAATCTGGAAATGATTTGTTCATTACAAGAAATTGGTTATAGTTCGAGCACCATCTTATTCAGAGGCTCTCGCCTCTACCCACTTGGTGAAATAATCCGTGCTATGATCACATAACGAGCTTGGGAGGACGGATGCACTGCTGGGCTAATGGGGCCAACAAAATCAATACCCCATTTCTCAAAGGGTTGTCTCACAATTACAAGGGTAAGTGGCATTCTATCCTTCTATTGCAAAATAGGAAATCGTTGACATTCCTTGCATCTTTTCACAAATTCTATGGCATCTCCGAATAACATAGGCCACCATAGCCCTTTTTGAAGTACTGAGCGGTAAATTCTCCAACAAAATATCCTCCGGCTATTCCCAAGTGTACTTCTTCTAATAACATGACAAACTCATTTTCTTGCACACATCTCTTGAGGATATCATCTTTGCCCAGCTTGTATAGTTCTCCCGCAATCAATTGATATGGTGCGGCCATCTTAATAAGCCGACACATCTTATCTTTATTCAAGGGACAATCTTGTAGAACACCATGATCTAGGTACTCTGATATTTCCTCGCTCCACTCTCACGCACCATATCAATTTTAAATAGATATGAATCTGGGAGGTCATTGTCAATTCTAGTTGCACGTTCTCCGTTTGAAATTCTAGACATATGGTCTGCCAAAACATGCTATGAGCCTTTTCTCACCACCGTGATCGTAAAGTCGAATCCTAGGAGTAAAAGCAACCATCGTGTGATTCTCTCCCTGTGGTGCATGTCTTATTCACTAGATATAATAAGGCCTGATCAACAAAGAATTCAAACTTTTTGGCCAACAAGTAATGTCTCTATTTCCTAACATCATAAACCATGGCCAACCCTTCATTCTTAGTTGTGGTGTAGTTTATTTCTACATCATTGAGTTGTGAGTGGCAAAGCAAATTGGGAAATCCAATTTGAATTCCCGAGATTGTGCCAATACGCATCCTATGGCAAAATTCAATGCATCAATGTGTACATGGAACATGAGGTCCCAATTGGGTGGTCATAAAATTGATGCACTAGCTAGTGCTTTCTTCAACTTATCATATTCTTCTTGGCATTCGTCAGTCCATTTAAAGATGATGAGTAGTCTATACAATGGACTGGAAATTTCAGCATAGAATATGATGAATCGTCGATAATACCCTATGTGTCCCATAAACCGCTACACACCCTTGTAGTTTGTTGGTGGGAGTAATTCCAAGATCAACTTTGCTTTGCTCTCATCAGTGGAAATACCATTATTAAAGACAATGTGACCTAATATCACACCATGTTTGACCCAAAATTGGTACTTTAAAGGGTTTAAGGATATGCAATATAAACTACATGGTACTTTAAAGGGTTTAAGAATATGTGATATAATTGACATCTCTCAAACATGTTCCTTAAGCAAGCCAGGTGTTCAGTCCATTGTGAGTGTGCACATAGATTGTCAATGAATACCTCAAGACACTTTTGCAAGTAGTCCTTGAAGGCCATGCACATCGATCATTGAAAGTTGTTGGGGCATTAGTGAGGCCAAAAGGCATAACCTTATAAGCATAGGTCCTGCTATCTTGTGTTGGTCTTCTGGTGCTATTGACATCTGATTGTAGCCTAAAAACCCATCTAAGAAGCTATAGGTTTCCTCACCTGCCACCCATTCTAATACATGCTCCGTATATGGTAATGGGTAGTGGTCTTTCCTGGTAGCTTTATTTGACCTTTTTGAGATCAACACATACTCTTAGTTTCCCATTCTTTTTTGGCATGATCACGATTGGTGATAGCCAATATGTGTGCTCAATCTCATAGATGAAATCTGCAATGATGAACTTGTCAAATTCCTCCTTTACTATAGCTGCATACTTAGGATTCATTTGGTATGGTTTTTCCCTGGATAGTCTTGATCCCTGGATAGTCTTGATCCTTCCATGATCGGGATAGTGTATTGAACCACCTTGGGTGGTACACGCTTCATTTCCATATATTTCCAAGAAAAACAATCCTTGAGCTCTTTTACGAGGGCAATGAGTTCTTCTTCTTCAACCGTAGTTAAGTCGTTAGCAATGTAGACAGGTTTGGATCCTCCCCTAGCAAATGAGTTCTTCTTCTTCAACCATTACAGTTAAGTTGTTAGCAATGTAGGCAGGTTTGGAATCCTCCCCTGGCTCTGCAATGTCTACCTCCTTAACTAATGCTAGTCCATCATAAAACGTGGATTGGCCATTTTCCTTTACTCTTTTGGCCATCAATGTAGACAGGTTTGGAATCCTCCCCTGGCTCTGCAATGTCTACCTCCTTAACTAATGCTAGTCCATCATAAGACGTGGATTGGCCATTTTCCTTTACTCTTTTGGCCATCAATTGGGCCACCTTTCATTTATCAATGGTGTAGGTTTTGAAATGTTTCGACACTGAGAGCAGGTTTGGCTTGTCATGCTCATCATCCTTTGGCTTGTCATCCTCATCATTCTTTGGCCAAGCTATCGCCTTCCTTGCCTCTTGCTCGGCTTCAGCCCCCAGAGCCTTGTTTCATTTCCTTTGTCTTGTCTTAGTTTAGGCATATCAAGCTCTTGAAGCGTAGTTTTCTCTTCCTGTTTTCCTTCCAAGGTTATCTTACTCAACTCCTCACCCTAGTTCTTAGAAAACTCATCGTTCACCTTAGTGACCTAAGATATCTTAGCCACTTTGCATCTGTGGGTTTACTTTGCATAGGACATTGCATCAAGCGATATACCTCTTTCCTTTGTGCCACCTCCAGAGGCGTTGGATGCGATCATGCAGTCTAGGCACTTCTATGCTTGAGGCTTCATCCTATATTTCCTCTTCTTTGGGTTGCACATCTACCATGTGCATTGAGGTGGTGGGAATGATTCCCAATTCAACGTACTTGGTTCCTCTAGGGGAGCAACACACCTATAGTGGCAAGTACATGCATCGCTCTCATAATACCATCCCAATTGGTTGATAAGTATTTTGATGAATCTCTGGGTGCTCCCCCTTCCTCGGGCACTAGGATTTTATCTACCCCTAGAGGTGACTGGATCTCTTCTGTAGTGGACATTGGGTTCATTCTTTCTTCTACCCAGTCCTTGACATTTGCCCACAATGTCGGCGTGTTGCGTAGCAATGGTCCCATCGACATTTTGATAGTTGTAGACAATATTGCTGAGAGACTACCTATGTCTCTAGGTTCTTTGGCAAGTGAGAGCTCCTTCCATGTGTTTGTCTCATATTCAATCCTAGGGAATGAATGGATTGACAAATCTTGATTTGCCTCCTCAAACATTCTTGCCATCAGGTCACTATGAGTTCCTTCCTTGGACCCTTCTAGAATTTGGAGTAGGCACATCCAAATTCCTTTCTTTTAACAGCTCATTTCATGGGTACATTGTATCCCTAGCTTTGTTAGCCCTCAATTTGTCTTCATGGTTGCATTAACACTCCTCAACAAGGGCCTTAGCTTCCTCAAGCTTCCTTATTTCCTCTTCAGCATTTGGATATTCTCTAACACCCTTGGGGGTTGCTGGTCTCACTATTCCTGCTCATCCAATTTTGGTACTTGGTCGTCTTCTTCCTTTGATTGGGTAGACCCGGTGTCAATGGTATCTTCCTCGGATCCATCTTGAATTATGACCATGGTATCAAACTTGCCCACCTTTTTTCACTCTTCTCCTTCTCCCAGTCTTATAGGTTGTAATACCTCTTGGCTTCTTTCCTTTGTCCACTTGTTTCACTTGTGTGCGTGTTAGGTTTTGATCTCGAACTCCTCACTCTGGAAGCAAGGTGATAACTAATCATTAGTCAAACTTTTCCTCAATTTTCATCTTGAGTTTAGGTGCTTGAGCCGAGAAACATACTCCTGCATGTACTCATTTTTCTTTTGCTTGATATTGTGGAGCTATGCCGCCATAGGACTCCATCTATAACCACTTTGAGCAAAGTTTGTATGAATAAATTCTTAATCTAAGTGAAATCAACTTTATTCTTAGGCTTTAAGATTCGATACAATTGGTGGGCCTTCCCTTCTAGGGTCAGAGAAAAAGCATGTATCATGGTTAGATTGCTCACCGGCCCACATGTTTCATAGGTTGACTCAAAGATCTCTATGTGTTGGATCGGGTCCCCATCTCCCTGAAAACTTTTGCATAAGCTTTGAAATGATGTGTGGCTTCATCTGAGATGGTGTAGATTCAAGGACAGTGCCTAGTCCCCTAACCATGCCTCTGCCCATTTATGTGGCCATATTCAACAGATCCACCCTTGTGACTGCATTTAGATTTGTGTTGGGATCCACAATTGGCCTTTGTGAGGAGTTACCCCCCCCACCAAGACCTCGTCCTCTACCTTGATACAGGGAAACTTGATACAGGGTCCAGGTGTGCTAGGATTATTCACTTGAGGGGAGGTGTTGAAATATACAAGTGAATAGGGTGTGTGTGGGAACAAGCTCTTGGATAGAGGCTGTAAAAGAGGAGATGTAATTGTAAAAGAACTTGTGAAAAGGTTAGAAGAATCTACTGGGAGAGAATAATGGGTAGCATGAGGGAATTTAGGAGTGTGGAGTTATTCTAGGAGATATTCAGGGAAAAGAGAAGAGGTGGAGAGAATCAGGCAAGAGGTGGAGATATTCTGGGAGTGAATCATGGAGAAATCAATGGGATTTGATGCTTGATGTAAACTCTATAAATTGAGGCATAGCCCTAATGAGAATTTGCTGGTTTTTGAGTATCCATGCCTACATTAATCTATTTGCTAATTATTCACTAATTACGTCTTAATCATTTATTGCTAATCACTTTGTTAATGATGTTGATTCTAGTGTTTGATCCACCATAGCTCATCATTATGCTCAAATTTCAACATGGTATCAGAGCCATGCCTAGAATCCATCAGATTTATGAGCCGATTAGTTAATTAATTAGGATTAGTAGATAATTAGCAAAAAAAACAAATTTTTAGTGAGTTTTCACTTCTCCCCTTCACCCCCAGCCAGTGGAGGATCTCTAGCACCTTGCACACATAGAATTAGGGCATAAGATTCTAGAGTATGGTAGCTAACATCCTTGGCTTCATGCTCAGCAAGACGGCGTAGCAAACCGCGAAAAAACTAAGGAGAAATCGACAATGAAGTCAGCGCATTTTTTTTTAGTAAACTGCAGATTTCTCCTTGCTCAAATCAAATTGCTTCAATTTCTCCTAGCCCAAGGGGTAATCAAGCATACTCTACAAGCTGGTGAAGATAGAATTCAATTTCATCAAGTCTACATTGAGATCAAAGCTCTCCATCAAATCTGCAGGTGACTTTGGTAAAACAGAGATTAAGCTTTCATTATTTGGTCAAATCTTGTGTTTCTTGGTTTAATCCTCTACTAGACTCATTGCTATTGATGCCTTTGAAAGCATTTGAGCTCATTTGAAGTGGAAGGCACCAGATCTGGGCTCCCCGCATACTCTATTTTTTGCACACAAACCAAAGCATTAATTTGCTAATCAATGATTAATCAATACTAATCACTGTATTTTGGTGCAATTGAGGGTTCAAATTAACCATTAGGTATCTGATACAGATCCCTAAAGCTTCAGATTGCAAATCGGAGTTGGTTTGATACTCCAACCATCCCGTACAAATTGGTTACCCTTAATTTAGTGTAATTTCTGGTGATTTTGCTGATAAAATTGTTGTAATCATCTATTAAACACTAGATTGAGTTGTAAAAGGGTAGACACTGCCCTTGAATCTTGAAATTGGATCAAGAGGTAAGACCCCCTTCACATCACCATGAGTTCAACACAGGAAATAGCCAAATTTAATGGGGAACAGTTTTATACATGGCAGACAAAAACCATGTATTTGCTGATGAGGAAAAATCTATGGGGATTAGTTGAAGGGAGAGATGAATGCCCAAAGAGAGGAGAAAATGAGTGGAAGAGTAAGAATGAAAAAGCATTGGTACTTATTGCACTCAGTTTAAATGATGAAATCATTCATCACATCACAGGGATACAGTGGGCAAAAGATGCATGGGATGAACTCAATAAATTATTTGGTACACAAGCAAAAAATTCCAAGATATATCTGTTAATGCAATTCTACAAATTGGACATGAAGGAAAGTGAACCTTTAATCACACACTTGAACAAATATAAAAGCATTAAGCAATAGCTGCAGCTATTGGCAAAAAGGTAGAAGATGATGAAGCATTAGCTGTACTTCTGAAGAGTGTGGACAAAGGAGATTATGAAAACATTGTAGCAACACTAAAGAATGTACCTGAATTGAAGATACACGAGATAGAAGCAGCTCTACTAGAGCAAGAGAGCAGAGGCAAAGAGAAGAAAGGGCTCGACTCAACAGCAAGAGAGGAAAAAGCATTCTTCACCCGAGGAGGATTCTCTCGAGGATGAGGACGAGGAAGAGGCAGAGTAGGAGGGAGGACCTTCACTTGCCACAAATGTGGAAAGCCAGGACACATGGCGAGAGACTGCTACAGCAAACCCAGTGAAGAAGGAACGACATCGGCAAACTTCATGGAGGCTCCAAAGGAAGTGGAGTCGGATCATATTTTCTGAGAGAGAGAGAGAGAGAGAGAGAGAGAGAGAGACCCCACAACCCAATGTAACCTGCTCCAATAAAGTAAAACCACCTCTGAGCCACCGATGATGTAGGCCACGTGGTAGATATATGTGTGAGAACTTTAGTCAGGGTCGCGGGCACTTATAGTAGCCTTGGACACATAGAGAGAGATGTTGAAAGAACGGTAGAGGAGGAGGAGACACACACACAGGAGCAAACCCTAATGTATATTCCAAACCCTAACCATAGAGGGAAGCCATGTCCACTCTCACACAAAGCATAATGCACTAATCCATAATCCACACAACACACAATGAGTTGTGTCCACACTCTACTAACCCTAGCTAATGTCCACACACTATGACCAGCTGGACACGCGGTCATTTATGTCTCACACATGTTCCTACCTAATCTGCCAGCACATAGCATAGCTGGCTCACACTGACATATCGAGCTTGAATCTCAACAGCCCCTCTCAAGCTCATGATGTACTGCCGATGAAGATGTAGATGAGCTTGGGATATCAAGACTCTCAACACTCCCCCTCAAGCTCATCCCATGTACTCCCAACATAGTCCGGAAGTACTCAAACTTCTCCCTGCTAAGTGGCTTTGTGAAGATGTCTGCCACCTGCTCATCAGTCTTCACATACTGAAGATCAACTGAACCATCCAACACCTTCTCTCTGACAAAGTGATAATGGACCTCTATGTGTTTGGTCCTCGCATGAAACACTGGATTCTTTGCCAACTGTATACTGCTCATGTTGTCACAATGAATGACAACTTTCCCATCAAGAGGCTCACATAAATCTGCCAAGAGACTCTTTAACCATATAGCCTCACAAGTAGCAATGGCTGCACCTCTGTACTCAGCCTCTGTATACTGGATAAAGCAACTGTAGGTTGCTTTTTGCTACTCCAACTCACCACAGCACTTCCAAGTGTAAAAGCATATCCACTAGTAGACCTCCTGTCATATGCGCTACCTGCCCAATCAGCATCTGTGTAGCCATGTATGTCCAAGCTTTTACCACTCTCATAAAATAAACCATAATGTGCTGTGGTCTTCACATATCTCATGATGCGTCTCACTGCATCCAAATGTGGTTTCCTAGGGCTCTGCATAAACTGGCTGACTAGCCCCACAGCATAACTCAAATCCGGGCGTGTGATAGTCATATATATGAGACTACCAACCATCTTCCTGTACATAGAAGGATCATCCAATTCCTCGCCATAATCAGCCCGCAACTTCACATTTTGCTCCAATGGTGTACTCATAGGCTTACACCCTGTAGGCTGTCATGCCATACTTTGCCAACATATCCAATGCATATTGGCGCTGTACTAACCAAGTACCTGCATGATCTTTCACCACTTCAATGCCAAGGAAGTATCTCAACTCACCAAGATCTTTTCATGTCAAATTGCCCACTCAAAGCTTTCTTGACATGCATCACATCTGCACTATGATCACCTGTAATAATCAAATCATCCACATAGATGACTAGTAAAACAATCCCATGCTGTGTCTTCTTCACATACAGTGAAGAATCTGCTGTAGAAATCTAAAAACCAAGTGAGATAAGATATTTGCTCATCTTATCACTCCAGGCACGTGGTGCTTGCTTTAGACCATACAATGCCTTTTTCAACCTGCATACGTGAGTGGGATATCTAGGGTGTACATACCCTTCTGGCTGTGCCATGTATACTTCCTCTTTAGATCTCCATTCAGAAATGCATTCTTGACATCCATCTGATGCATTTCCCAGCCATTAGCTGCAGCCATAGCAATGACTGCTCTCACTGTGCCCATCTTAGCCACTGGACTAAACGTCTCATCATAATCCAAACCTTGGGTCTGTGCATAACCCTTTGCTACCAATCTTGCTTTATGTCTCTCAATAGAACCATCAGATTTGCACTTCACTTTGTAAACCCATTTACATCCAATAACATTCTTGTCCTTTGGTAGTGCAACCAAGTCCCATGTATCATTATGGACCAATGCATCCATCTCAACATCCATTGCTTTTTCCCATACATGCTCTCCAATAGCCTCTGTATAGCATGTAGGTTCCACATGCTTCACCATAGATGTCATGTATGCATAGTGCATAGCAAAATCTCTATATGTCAACCTGTCAACAGGATATCTAACTCTCTGGGATCTCCGCAATGCCTGCGGGTCACTCTGTACACCTGTAACTCTAGCATGTGGTGGCACATATCTGTCCTGCCTAGCACCAAGTGTGCGTAACACAGGTATGCCAAGCTCCTCATCCAAACTCTCAGAACTAGATGACTCATATCTTGTGATTCCAATTCCTTCGACTTTCTTTTTGCCTTTATCCATAGCACTACTGCCAGTGCTCACACTCTCATGCCTCAAACGTCCTGACCATGGACGTACACTGCTACTCTCAGCTTCTACTGGCCCAGACATAGTAGTAGAACTAGAACTTGCTTGTGGTGGCAAGTTCACATGTACATCAGCCTCAAGTGACTCAATAACACCCTCATCTTTTGCTTTATACCAACTAGCAAGCTCATCAAACACCACATCACGTGAGATGACCACTTGTCTAGTTTGTGGATTATAACACTTGTAGGCCTTTCGATCCTGTGCATATCCAACAAATACACATTTCTCTGCTTTAGGATCCAACTTCCTTCTTCTTTCATCAAGCACATGTACATAAGCTATGCATCCAAAAACTTTAAGATGTCCAATGTCTGGCCTGTAACCTGTGAGCCGCATCTCTGGTGTGCTTCCATGAATGGCTGCTGTAGGTGTTTTGTTCAATATATATACTGCAGTAGCACATGCTTCTGCCCAATAGTAATCTGGCATGCTCTTTTCATTAAGCATTGCCCTTGCCACTTCACATATGACTCTATTCTTCCTCTCAGCCACACCATTTTGCTGAGGTGTATACCTGCAAGTCAATTGTCTCCTTATTCCATGCTTCCTCAAGAAATGCTCAAAAGCTTTTGAGGTGTATTCACTCATTCCTATAATAGTCCTAGTCTTATTCACGTTTTAAAACTTACTCGGGGGTCGCTCTTGATTCCAATCAACTCTAAGAATCCCCATCACATCAATATTCAAATTCCCTACTTGATCAGTCAGCTTCTGTACCTCTTGATTCAGACCATTCTGCCCCTTACACTTGCTTCCATAACCTTGGAATCTCCACACCGATTGCTCTCTTCAAATGCACATCCATATGAAGCACAAGCTTGTTTGCTTCTTTTTCCTTCCTTGTAAGCTCCCGCTTCCTCGGTCTCTTCCTCCACTGCTCATTTTCCATCTACACTGCCTTATCATATGTGTCTGGATCTTTCAGCTCCACTCTCACCCTGATGCTCTCATGCAACACACTAATGAACCTATCTTTTTTCAAAAAATTAGGTGGCACTTGATTCGTTTCCAAATCTTTTTCCAAGAGCTTCAAACCTGCCAACCAAAACTAACATTTCTTCATCCTCTCCTCAACCAAACCTTCATTTTATTCACACTCAAGCACTGTGCTAGCAGCCACTTCTTCATCATTAAACTTTAGATCAAATGACATTGCATCCAAGCTCATAGAAACATGCGACATATCATGATCCACCACCGAGTCTGACATTCCAACTTCTTTCTGTACCTGCAAACCTTTCGACTCCAATATTCCATCATAAGGTGCATCTACAAAGTCAATACTTTAAATAGCTAATGGCCAACTCAAACCAACATAAAACTTGAGCTTCTTCTCCTTGCTGCTCTACAAGAAATCTCAAGAGTGGCTTTCAAGATCTTAGGTCTCTTATACTCCAACTTCTCCCAAGACAAGGCTCAATGGACTAATCAATGTTGTTGCAACTTGATCATCTTTGTATAAGTACCATACAACTCAGGCAAAGACATCTCTTTAGCATGCATAATTTCTCTCTCGCATGCTTTTGCAAATCTCTACCAGAAATTAGCTACACATTCATCATCATGCATACACACGACTACCGTCCTCCAAGCTTCAATTGAAGTCAACGTTCTTACAAACCTCTGGAGGAGAAACTTTGCTTTTAACAATGCCCAACTTTATCTCACATCATCGTGCAAATATTCATACCACCTACATGCATGTTCCTCAAGAAACAACGGAAATGCCTTCAACCATTCCACTTTACAATATCTATTCCTCAAAAGGAAAAGCAGATGCACCTATCTCAAAAATCTAGCTGGATCCTCTCCATCAATTCCCCTAAAATTTGGAGAGTCCATGATCACATAAAAAAGGCTTGAGCTCACTCCCAAGTGGTTTCCTACCTAGAAATCAAGGCCCTAAACAAGAACCTTATGATCCTTAGTGGGGGCACCAAAGCTTGTGAGGTTGGTGAATCATGGCCTCTATAACACCACCAGCAGGCACACAAGAAGAAAACGAAAAGGGACCAAAACTAGGGGATGCTAAGATCCCAGGTCTTAGGGCACCAAACAACTCTGCACCTATCCTCGGCCCTTCAACTGACACAATGAGACACCTCCACACCTTCTAATTTGAGTCAGTTGACTCCTCCAATTATCCTCCCAAGTCAGTTCTAAGCTCTAAAATCTCTGGTTTTCACCCTATATATCCCAATTGACCTCCTCTGACAACCAGCTGACATGAATCCTCCCTACTTGACACATAGCTGATTGTAAACTAAATTAGATGGGGCTGATGCTGAGTTCGGTCTGATATGAGTCCTCCAATTTTCCTTCCAAGTCAGTTCTGACCAATGGACCCTCAGTGGATTGCAGCCGACTCTTTGAAACACCTTTCAGCTCACAAACCCATCTGACTGTGCTGACTGTCCTGGGGACTAGCTCACTACTGACGATCTTTTGACTGTCAGATCAGCCTCACAAACACTTCCCTCAAACCCAAAAAAGCCAAACCAAGCCCTCTACACCTTCAATTGACCTCATGTAATACTCAGTTGATCTTGACTGACTCTCTGTACCTTCTCAAATGATGTTGACTTAGCCAGCACTGACTGAGAAACCATCTTCCTAGACTTCAGACCGACATATGCAAATGTTCTATCTCCATGAACTCAATCAAAGCAACTCGTTTACCGCAACAAAAACATCAAAACATAAATACTTTACATCCATTCACAACTGACACAATCCAATTCCTCATACTTCATCATCTAGACAAAAATGCATCAGTGTCACAACAACCCTAAGATGTGGCACAACCAAAAGAAGAAAACACCTAAAAGCTCAAGGATCCCCCATTGGTAGACCTTAGCCACAACTCTCCACCAAAGCTTTGTCTTCAACCATGACTTCGAACCTCACATAATTCACTACCAGAAGCAACATGTCTTATCCAAACACATACAAAAACTCTGTTCATCTGACAGCCAGCAGCAGCAACAGTTAAGAAAAAACTAGTCTGAGTCATGTCTCTAACAAAGATGCTGCATAGAGAACCTAGGGCAAACACATCCTAGCCAACTCTCTAGTCTTCAGCACGCCCTCTGCTCTGACCCCACCAAACCTTCTCACATTGTTTTGATCTTCTCTTTGAACTTGAAAAACTATAGGACCTCTAGCCTGCATGTTGAGATATCGAGCTCATCTAGTGAGGCGGTGGACACTGATGACCCGCCTGGGGGATAGGCCCCGCACTTACACCACTGGCATGGTTGGTGAGATCATGGGGGATATGCGGCCAGTGGGATGACAGGCTATGTGACAGCCATTCTAGAGACTGGCATAGTTATAGCGCCAGCTCATTTAGTTGGGTTCATACTATAGAGAACCCGTGTATGTATTGGTTGAGTACCTTTCATATTATGTGTACTCTTATCTTGTATATGGTGTGTTGAGTGTTGAGTGAAGAAGAAGAAGATATTCAGCCTCTCACCTTGTGTGTTCTCTATTAGGGTTTTGTGAGTGTGTGAGTGCTTGCAAGAGCTCAAGCTCTCTTCCCCCCTGCATCTTTTCATGGTATCAGAGCCTGGTTCGTGCTAAGGGCTGAGCTGCAAGCAAGAGAACCACAGGAAGCGGTACGAGGGTAAGAGCTTCAACTACTCTTCCCTATTTGTGTTGGTGACTACACCCTTGTCGGGAGCTCTACGGGAGGCACCGGCAAACGATCTCTGATTGAGGAGCTTTCTTCGCGGGAGTAGAGTTATAGGGCAACTATACCGTCCTATCGGACAAATGTTTTTGGCCGAAAACGCGTTTCGGGCGCGTCTGGACCTCCGTTTTTCAGAAAGCAGGCGATTTTGAGCACTGCGGGTAAGTCATCGATTCTCTGCAGAACTCTGTTTTAAGAACTGCAGGAAGACAGATTGACTATGCAGACACTGTGGGTGCTACAAGAGGTCAACAGTTGCCATTGGGTGTATGTATGCACATTGAAGTCATTGGTTGTGACATTTGAGAGTACTACAGTACCGCTGTGTGCAGAAAATACAGCTCCAACATGGGATAACTCAGAATGTGGCTGAGAAGCTTGACAAGAATAACTTCCATGCTTGGAGGTTTAGGTTGATGAATTTCTTGATGGGAAAAGGCTATTGGGACTACATAGAAGGTGAGCATGAAGAGGCACCGGAGATACCAGACATAAATCCGACTGCCCTTGCATCTACTGGTAGATGATGTGTCAGTAGATGATGATGACAAGGTGGAAGTCTGTCTACGTGGTCTCGGGCCACAATACAAGGTGTTCAAGACGTCTATTCAGACTCGGGAAAACATTCCCAACTTTACAGATTTGGTGTCTATGCTGATTATAGAAGAGAAGAGCTTGGGTGAAGACCAACAGTCTTCACAAACCAAAAACAGTTCAGAGCAACAGGCCTTCTACACAGGTTCAGGAAGAGGATGAGGTAGAGGAGGCCGTGGACGCGGTCAAGGAGGTGGCCAAATAGGTAATCAGAATTATGGCCAGCAGCAGCAGCAGCAACAACAACAGTCCCAGAATACACAACAACAACAACAACAACACACAGGTGGAAGAGGCAGATTCAGAGGCAGGGGGAGTCAAAGAGGCCGTGGAAATTGGCAAAGGCAGTATAATGATGCACGTGAATGCTATTACTGTGGTAAGCCTGGACATGTGCAGGCAGAATGTTATAAAAAGCAGGCTGACATGCAAAATGGGAAAGTGCAGCAAAACAACTATGCATCCTCAAGCAGAAATAATGAGGATAATGAAAGGTTGTTTGTTATGCAGCATGTCGTGAATGCCATGTCTGAAAATGTTGAAGCATCATGTCGTGAATGCCATGTTTGAAAATGTTGAAGCAGCACAAAAAGATGATGTGTGGTATGTGGATTCAGGTGCTTCGAACCACATGACAAGTCATGGGGAGTGGTTCAAGGAGATGAAAAACCTGGAAAGACCAGGTTTTGTGGAAACAGGGGATGACACTGCTCATCCAATTGCCCATGTTGGAGCTGTGCCATTGTCTATGCTGCAGGATGGCAAAGTGAAGTACCTTGCAGATGTACTTCACGTTCCGAACATAACAAAGAATCTGGTTTCAGTTGGCCAGATGATTGAGCAGGTTTTACAGGTTCGGTTTAACCCTGATGGTTGTTATGTCGAAGACTTCAAAGACAAGTGCAGGTTGGTTGCAAAAGGCAACAAAGTGGGCAGAATGTTTACGTTGAATGTAGACATGCCTGAAATGAGTGCTGCGATGTTTGCAAATGGTTCAAAAATTGTTGCAGACACAGACATTTGGCATAAAAGGATTGGACATGTGAATGTGCAGAGATTGAAGTCTATGCAGACTAAGGGAATTGTGACAGGGCTGCCAAAATTTAAAGTGGAAGGTATGCAGAAAATATGTGAAGCATGCCAATTTGGGAAGCAAACAAAGCATGTGTTTCCACGTAACAGATATGTGAGCAGAAATGCACTAGATGTTGTGCATTCAGATGTATGGGGTCCTACGAAGACCATATCTATGGGAGGCTACAGGTACTATGTGACTTTTATTGATGACCACACAAGGAAAGTGTGGGTATATTTCATGAAGGAGAAGAGTGAGGTGTTCACTCACTTTCAGAATTTCAGAGTTTTGGTTAAAAAGCAAACAGGGAAATCTCTAATGAGTTCTCTGAATTTTTGAAGAAGAATGGTATTCGGAGACAGTTCACATGCAGATACACTCCACAGCAAAATGGAGTTGCTGAGCGGAAAAACAGGCACATTGCTGAGATTGCGCGAGTATTGATGGAAGAGAAAAATATGCCGCATAGCTATTGGGCTGAGGCTGTTTCTATAGCAGTATACATCATGAACAGGACTCCAACTGCAGCCATACATGATGTAACTCCAGAGGAGAGGTTTACTGGCAGAAAACCAGATTTGTCTCATCTGAAAGTCTTTGGGTGCATTGCATATGTGCATGTGCCAGATGAGCTGAGAACTAAGCTCGATCCAAAAGCTGAAAAATGTGTGTTTATTGGATATTCCTTTGAGCAAAAGGGATACAGGTGTTATAAAACCCTGCTACACGTGAGTTGAGGGTAAGCAGGGATGTTGTTTTTGATGAGATGAGCAGCTAGTATGCTGCTGAAAAAGGAGCTATTGGGGCTGATGTGAGTGGAAGTGTGGTTGCACAGAATGCAGGTCAGCAATCATAGTCTTTCAGTGGACCAGGCTCATCTAGTGGGTCTGTTGATAGACCATGGAGTGGCAGGTTGCGTCATAATACCAATCCTGCAAATGTGATTAGTACATCACGCAAAGGGAAAGAGAAAGTGGTTGAGCCCCTTGGTATGCCTGACATTTCTGCAAGGCATTCTCATGTTCATGGAGAGTCTAGTGGTTCAGATATGAGCCTTGATGAGGAGCTTGGGATCCCAGCTATGAGAACACATGGTGTAAAGAAGGCTATGGAAGCCATGAATGAAAAGCTGCGAAGATCTGGGAGAGTGAAAAATCCTGTGCAGAGATTTACCTATGATGGTTATGTGGCACATCACTATGCATATATGGCAAAGGTTGTGCAGGTTGTTGAGCCCACATGCATTGATGAGGCTGTTGGAAATGTGTGTTGGGAGAAAGCTATGGATGAGGAGATGGATTGTGAGATCCCTATTCCCACCGAGCAACAGATTCGGGGTACTAGCAGCGGAAGTAGCACTTCTCCCGTGGGACAAGGGTCCCACATTCGGGGCCTTGTCCACGGATATCCGGACAAGAGACTAATCCGTGGATTTTTCCAAAAACCGGACTCGAAAAAACTTCTCTTACCTGGAAAGCACGGGCGATTCCACCAGGATAACTTTTTTCTCTAACGTAGTCAAGACCATTACTGATCAAGTTGATCCGATTATACCTATAAAGATACTCGGTCAGATCAAGGAAGAAACTTGCACTTGGATCATTGGGATCAATGCTTTTTTTCCCATCAAAGAGGCACAGCCGTTGATTCCTATCCATAGAACAATTACTATCCGGGATTTACTTTATCTATCGTAAAATAACAGAAATTGAGTCTCGGTTTACGGATCCATCAGTCTAGCCTAACCCCATCCAGTCCCATGGGTTAGCCAACCGCCCAACCACTATAGTGATGGGATCCAATTAGGAATTTGGTTAGGTTTTGTCTCGGGTACCAAGGAAAAGAGTTCCTAGGCCCCTAGCCGGATATTCATGCAAAAATAAAACTAGTCACACCACATTAGGAATTTTTTGAGCTCATTTTGGGGCCCTGTAAGGAAGTTTGACCGGAATATTCCCTCTAAAAAGGGGCACTGGATAAAATTTTTGCAAACGAACTCCAAATTTGTCGGGGACCTCACATATTTAGATTCTACTCTCTTCAAAAGCTATCCATTGATATATAACACGATAGGGTTCGGAGAAGGGACAAGATAGATACCTAGAAGATTCCTTTTTGCCTAGGAAAGATTCACGTTACATCTATCTTGTCCCTTCTCCGAACCCTATCGTGTTATATATCAATGGATAGCTTTTGAAGAGTAGAATCTAAATATGTGAGGTCCGACAAATTTGGAGTTCGTTTGCAAAAATTTTATCCAGTGCCCCTTTTTGGAGGGAATATTCCGATCAAACTTCCTTACAGGGCCCCAAAATGAGCTCAAAAATTTCCTAATGCCACTTACACACCCAATATGAAATTGCCTTTTTCACAGATTCAATCAATTTTAAAACAATCCTTTAATGAAACCATAGTATCACTGATCACAATCTTCCACATTATCCGGTTGATTCTTAATTTCCCATCCTTCCTTCATCAGAGTATCTATGGCATCATTGGCAACTAGAACGCTCACCACCTATCCACTCACAGGGGCCTTTTCAATAGTTTCTAGCCCATAATACTCGGCAATATAATCACTTATAAAAATCCAGATGGACTCTCGTTGAAGATCAGTAAGATCAACCAACAGATCCATATAAAGAGCCATGGACTCATCCATTGAAGACCAGCAAGGTCAATCAACCAGATCCATGCCCGGTTTCACAAAACAAAGTTCTCTTACTCCTTGTTCCAATATCTTCCTCGACGCATGCGTGGGTATCCTAGGCGACCCAGAGCCCGAGCACCGTATGGTCAGCACCCTCTAGGATCCTTCGCAGGTGACCTAGCGCTTCACTCATAGGCCGCTTCCTTGGTCCCTCATCCACCGTACCGGAAGCTCACCATTTTAATCGAACCGAGGCTGGTCAAGACCTCGGTCGAACTTGCTACGCGAGACGTCCACCATTAACTCTCCATCCCAGCAGTTGCAACTTTATCAGTTAGGTCTCCACGACCTTAATCACAAGACGGTCAAAATGCTTCCCCAGCATTCTTGACATAAAACAACCATTTACAAACAGTATTTACAAACAGTTTACAAATACAGTTTCTATATAAACTCTCATTTTTCCACATTATCTCTCATCAATCCACATTACTTATTCCACATTCCATTTATATGTGTACTCATCCCATCACATCATTTTCCATCTCATCACTTCAGATTCCTTCACATCACATATCATATATTCACATCCATACATATATCCACATCCACATCCACATTCACATCCATACATCCACATCATATATTCACATCCATACATATATCCACATCCACATTCACATCCATACATCCACATCTACATCCATGCATTTATTTTCACATCCACATCTACATGCACATTCACATCCATACATCCACATCTATATGCGTACATTCACATCCACATTCATACATCTACATCTACATGCATACATCCACATCTCCATGCATACATCCACATCTCCATGTATACATCCACATCCACATTCACATTCACATCCATACATCTACATCTACATGCATACATCCACCTCCACATTCACATCCACATCTATACATCTACATCTACATCTACATGCATACATCCACCTCCACATTCACATCCACATCTATACATCTACATCTACATGCATACATCCACATCTCCATGCATACATCCACATCCACATTCACATTCACATTCATACATCTACATCTACATCTACATCTACATCTACATGCATGTAGATGTAGATGTGGATGTATGCATGGACATCCACATCCACATCCACATTCACATTCACATTCATACATCTACATCTACATCTACATTTACATCTACATGCATACATCCACATCTACATCCATGCATCTACATCCACATCCTCATTCACATCCATACATCCACATTCACATTCACATCTACATGCATACATCCACCTCCACATTCACATCCATAATCTCACCCTATCACAACCCATATACATCTTATCCCATCACATACATTTCTTACCTCATCCCATACACATCCTATCACTTCTTAACTCATCTTATCACATCCTAACTCATCTCATATGCATCTTATCACATCTTATCACTTCCCATATCTTTTATGCATACCTCTATGCATGAAATTCAATTATGCTAAAAGTAACACTTTTATAATAAAATATTCATCTCTTATGCATACCTCTATGCATGAAATTCAAATATGCTAAAAGTAACTCTTTTATAATAAAATATTCATCTCTTATGCATACCTCTATGCATGAAATTCAAATATGCTAAAAGTAACTCTTTTATAATAAAATATTCATCTCTTATGCATACCTCTATGCATGAAATTCAATTATGCTAAAAGTAACTCTTTTATAATAAAATATTCATCTTTTATGCATACCTCTATGCATGAATTTCAAATATGATAAAAGTAACACTTTTATATTAAAATAATAATCTTTTATGCATACCTCTATGCATGAAATCTAATTATGATAAAAGTAACACTTTTATGTTAAAATAATAATCTTTTATGCATACCTCTATGCATGAAAATCAATTATGCATAATATAAAAATCAATTTCTCTAGGCTTACAATGAATATCTTTCAATTAATCTAGGATGATAATTCCTAGAATATGGTAGGAAGTCCTCTTTTCATGATTTGAATGAAATTATTTTATGCATAATTTTTATAAAAATTTTGCCATAGCTCCGCTGCTATGACTGATAAATCTCAATTTTTTAAAGGGATAAAGCTTATCGATTAGAATGATCCCTAATTGGATCATTAATCCATAATGGATTGAATCATCAATATTCATGAAATACATAAACTAAAAGCATAGAAAAAAGCCATTAATTTGACCTCAAGTATAGATTAATCTTGGATTAAGGAAAAACTTTATAAAAAGCTTCATTTGGATTGAGAATGGGTCATGAGTATGACCATTTCTTGAGTGAGAGAGAGAAATTACATAAAAACCATTTGAATTAAACATAAATGGAAATTTATGTAACTCTTAACTATCATTAATCAATTAACTTCAATAGCATTCATCAAATTATGTAACTCTTCACTACCATTCATCAATTAACTTCAATAGCATTCAAAAACCATTCCAATTAAGCTTCTCAAGCTTGAGAGGGGTTGAGAAGAGAGAAACATTGAGAAATTATAGAAAAGATCAAAATTCACCACTTACCTTACAAATTGCTTGATTCTTTGTTCACGGTAGAGGCCCCCAACCAATCAATTGGTTTAGTATGTTGAAGGAGCCACCAATGGAGATTGAAGAAAGAGGGAAGCTCCAATTTCTTACAAATTGGAGAGAATTTTAGAGAATAGTAAATATTAGCATTATTTCAGCATAGTTTTAGAATAGTAAAATTCTCCTCCTTTTTTTCAAAGGATTCATGTTCTATTTATAAGAGAGGGAGGCTCTAACCAAAGCTAACTGATTTCTAGAATTTTTCAATTTCAGTTTGGTTGAATTTGGACTAGATTTGGACCTAGTTTGGTTCCTTTTTGATTCGGTTTGGTTCCCTTTTGATTTGGTTTGGTTCAAGAGAGAGGAAAGATAAGAATACCACATTATTTTTTAGTTTAAAACTCATTCAAGCATGTGAAATATGCACCTCCTTTAATGGACTCCCCTTTCTTACATATGTGAAATATGCACCTCCTTTAATGGACTCCCCTTTCTTACATATGTGTCAAAATGGAATGATTATACCCAAAATATCTCATATTTTTAATATTGCTCATAGTTTTTTACTAATAAACCTTGTACATTTTCAACTCTTCATCTTATTTGAGCATTTACTCATTTTTGGATACTCAAGTTATCTCATTTTTTTTGATATTACTCATAGTTTTTTACTAATAAACCTTGTACATATTCAACTCTTCATCTTATGTGAGCATTTACTCATTTTTGGATACTTAATTTATCTCATTTTTTTGATATTACTCATAGTTTTTTACTAATAAACCTTGTACATATTCAACTCTTCATCTTATGTGAGCATTTACTCATTTTTGGGTATCTTCTTTTACAAATAGGATTTATCTCCTCCCTACACATGGATTGATGCTATTGGCCCATAGGAACCTTAATTGGACCATAATCCAAAAATTTCTGAAAATCTAGACCCTTAGGCTAAGGTCCTTCATATCCATTTTCAATTAATTCTAATTGCACATTGGAAAGTTCTTTTTGAATTTTTGTTTCAAGAAAACTTATTTTAATAAGATGAGTTATTTTTCTATCCAAAAATATTCATAATCTGAATATTCTCTCTCTAGAATATTTTCTCTCTCTATGCCAAAATAGGCAGAGACAAGATCTCTTATATTTCAGAAAAGGGAATATGCTGGACATTTTGAGAGACTGGGGAGGAATCTTACATTCACTCCCACTTGAAAAACGCGAGATGTCCTCATCTCGCAAACTTAGGATAATTTCGCAAGATGCACGAATATGAGACTTAGAGAAAAATTAATTAAGATTAACCACAAAAAAAAGTCTCAAAGAGAGTAAGATTCGAGATAAGAACAAGATTTAAACTTTATTCATTCTTGAAACATATACAGTAAAGATAGAAGAACTCTTTACACTTCCATAAGCCCATCCATCATATGATCACAAAAGCAGCACTCACAAGCTGCGCACGTATAAGGTAACTCATCTATGGAAATAATTTTGTTGGTTATTGCCGTACCTATCTCAGTGGTTTGAGATGATCTAACAAAAGGACCTCTGAGAGGCAAGCCAAATACGGGGTAAAGGCATATCTTCTGATGAGGAAGAAAACACGCCAGTAAGAAGACTCGCTCAGAAAACCCAAGATGCCTTGATCTCATGATGCAGTAGTATCGGGGACCCAAACCCAAAGCTTCAATAACCATGGCCAAGTGGACATTGTTACGAAAGTGCTGCTGACCCCAGGGTGTTACCCTAGTTATGTCTTGATAGGTCCGCCATTTGGTCTGAGCTACAGAAGTTCCCAAGTGAGGAAAAAGAGCGCTCATACTGTTCTATAAAATCTTTCTTCACAGACTCGCTTGTATCTTGAAGGTGAGAAATCATCATGGATAAAACTAATTCTTGTTGCCAAGCCATGAAGGAGATTAAGAAGAAGGGAGATTGATGGAAGTAAGATTACTGTTAGCGACAGGTAAAAGTTACGACTTATATAAAGGAAGGAGCTCGCGTCACTTAGAAGCCAACTGTATCTTGTCACTGAAGTTTTACCGTCTTTCCATGATTTGGGTTTGGCACATATTTCTATGAAATACATTAAGAACTTTGAGATGAGGAGGTAAAAGAAGCTTGTAGGCTAAGTCACCTACTTTCATTGAATTTAGATATAAGGCTCACAATATCTGGGGGATAACTTCTTATACTCCCCAAGAGATAAAGAACTTCTTTTGGGCCGTACTCGAATGAAAACCAAAACCTTGGTATCCAAAACACCGATTTTCACTTCTGAACTCATTGTTCTGAATCCTTAAAATAGGCGTGACTCCTGAGAAGTATTCTAGGGAAAGGGTCTTCCTTTTTTAAACAGAATCTTTCTTTTATTTTAGAGAGGGAATAATTATAAGATCAAAAAGGGATATTCTTACTCTTGTATATCTCGAAGGCTGGAGGAGAATCTTACATTCTACCTCACTTAAAAATGCGAGATGTCCTCATCTCGCAAGGTAGAGGACAACTCTTTTTCTTAAGATCTAATTTATTCTAGGGTTCTTTATATTCTGGTCAACTCAACAGAATACTGGGATAAATATCCCTTATATAGAAATCATCATTAAATATAATTCATTCGGATCATAACATTCATATTTTTAACGTGATAATGGTCCATTAGACCGCAAATTTCTTTTTGAACATTCCTCCACGAAAATTTCAGTCAAGTAAGTTCTCAATTTGTCATCCCTTAACTTGGTCTACCGGTCAAGTGTTAACAGTAGCAATCTGACAGCACAATCCACTAATCTCATAGTGATTTGCTGAATTCATTATCATCATTCCAGTTATTATGAATATCATCACAGGGACTCATCCCATTCACCCTCATTGTGGTTTCGTTCAGGTTATTATATTTCAACTAAATTTCAGAAATCATCATTTTTCAATCAGCATCCAATTCAATTCATCAATTCTCAAACAGAATTAAAAATCATATCAACCACATTCGAAATCATCATCTGGATAGCATTAACGCTTATAATTTCAAGTCTTAGATTTACTCGTATATACTGCCGATAAAGAGCTGCAGTTATACCCTCGGTATATACGGGTAATCATGGTACTTGGAACTATAAGGTAAATACTATCATGTTTAGGCCTCAAGCAAGTCCGGGATTCCATACAATTGCGGTACTTCCAATTGAAGACCCAATTTCTAATTTACGAATTTTCAGTTTGAATATCAAATTGTATGAATTATATCACACAATTACAACCTTTTTGTGCTTCTTGATAAATTTTTGACATCTTTGACTTCTCAGTTGATCTTTATTAGTCAATTTGCTCTGATATCAACTGTTGGATCCCTATTCCCACCGAGCAACAGATTCGGGATACTAGCAGCGGAAGTAGCACTTCTCGCGCAGGACAGGGGTCCCACATTCGGGGCCTCGTCCACCACGGATATACAGACAAGAGACTAATCCGTCGATTTTTCCAAAAACCGGACTCGAAAAAACTTCTCTTACCCGGAAAGCATGGGCGATTCCACCAAGATAACTTTTTTCTCTAACGTAGTCAAGACCATTACTGATCAAGCTGATCCGATTGTACCTATAAAGATACTCGGTCAGATCAAGGAAGAAACTTGCACTTGGATCATTGGGATCAACGGGTAGAGGTTGCAAGTGGCCAGGAGGTTCTTGCTACTATGGACACTAAAGAAGAGGCTAACTTTTCTCATGAGGGATATGCATTAGTGGTTACATGCAGTTTGCCTTCTTCTTGTATGTCTATCTTACCTGGAGATTGGTACTTTGATAGTGGTGCTTCTAAGCACATCACTTCTTGTAGAGATCTATTTGCCAATTTGAAGGATTCACCTCCAGGTGGCATAGTTATGTGTGCCAAGGTGGCCAAGGAGATATTTTGGTGGTTACGGATCTGGGTTGCAGTGGAACCCTAGAGAGTGGACATGGCATGATCCCACAGATCAGGTGGAGACTCTAGATGCCTCTTTCTTTGCATATACGGCATGGCTCGGCCGCAAGATCCATATGCCAGAGATAGATGGCACACTGGCAGCAGTAGCACACTGGCAGTCTCAGGGCCTATCATAGCGCTTCCTTTCAGATATTGGAACAAGCTTTGGGACAGCTTTCGACCGAGGAACATAGTTATGTGTGCAAGGTGGCCAGGGAGAGATTTTGGTGGTTATGGATCTGGGTTGCAGTGGAACCCTAGAGAGTGGACATGGCATGATCCCACAGATCAGGTGGAGACTCTAGATGCCTCTTTCTTTGCATATACGGCATGGCTCAGCCGCAAGATCCATATGCCAGAGATAGATGGCACACTGGTAGCAGTAGCACACTGGCAGTCTCAGGGCCTATCATAGCGCTTCCTTTTAGATCTTGGAACAAGCTTTGGGACAGCTTTCGATCGAGGAAGATCACTCTCTTCCTTTGGCTAACGGCACATAGGAGTCTGGCGGTGGGTACTTGGCTGAGGTGTGGCCACCCCCAGGAGTCTCAGCGATGTTGCCTTTGGGATTGCCCGAAGGCTCAGTAGATTTGGCAATGGATTCTCTGCATCTTCGCTTTGGACAGAGCATCAACCCGGATCATCACTTGGGGTACTATCGCCACCGAGGCTAGAGAGTGGTCAGGACTTATGAGGAGGATGGGGGAGGACTTGCCCTTCAAGTTTCCCACCATCGTATTGCAGTATTACAAGTCACAGCCTCACTGGTGGTGGCAGGTGTCTGGCAACCAGGCTCATGCCAATGATGGGAGATTTACAATAGCATAGCAGCCTGGCGCATCTGGCATGCTAGATGTAGCGAGGCCATCGAGGATACCCACACTCCACTGGTTGAGACCATCAGAGGAGCATATGGCTTAACATCATTCACACCCTCTGCGATCAATGGGGGAAGTTGCAGGGAGGTTCTGACCACATCATGTGGAATCGGCCGGAAGCCTTCTTGAGATTTTGGCGGCTTGGCCCTTTCCTCATAGATAGAGGCCATGACCCCATTTGGCATACAGACCACTTGTGTGGTTGTTCCCCCCCTCCCCTTGTAGGAGATAGCCTTCTCCTCATAGAGCGGCCAGCCGAGGAGAAACATCTCTTCCCCTTCTGATCACTTGTTTCCTGCCCTTATATGAGGTGAGTTTGTATTTAGCCCTTCATGGTTGTACTTAGCCCTTTGTGGCTATTTTTTCTTTAACTAATTGAAGGATCTCTTTCCCCAAAAAAACCAATGGTTTGATTTACATACACTTATTCTTGCAAATATCCATTGAGAAAAGCTGATTTTATGTCCAACTGATGCACATTCCATCCATGATGGGTAGCCAATGTAGCAACACATCTAATTGTGGCCATATGAGAAGTAGGTGCAAAAGTCTCATCATAATCAATGCCCTTTTTTTTGGGCATAACCTTTGGCCCACTAGCCTGGCCTTGTACCTGTCAATGGTATCATCAGACTCTCTTTTTAACTTGTAAACCCACTTTGTGCCAATGGGCTTCTTGCCAACAAGTCCACCAAATCCCATGTGCTGTTTTTATGGATAGAATCCATCTCATTTTGCATGGCTTGCATCCAATGCTCATCCTCATGAACCTCTTCAAATGAATGTGGCTCATCTGTGTCACAAAGTGTACTCATGCAAGCAACATTTGCGTGTTCTCTTGCATTACGTGAACCAGCCTGAGTTGTGCTACACTAAGTGGAGCTGAAATTTTTCTCCTTGTAAAGTGTGGAGCAGCCAACGAGGCACAACTCTAGCCTCTTCCGTTGCTATTCGCCCTTGCTCCACTGCTTCCTCCACATTTTGAGGTGTAATGAGCTCATTCATGGCTTGATTTTGAGCACCCAATTTCTGTACATTAGGCAAAGTTGATGGCTGATTGGTTGAGCCGTCAATTTCCAATGGGAGAAGTCCTACAAACATGTTAAGTGGGTCCGAATGTGGCTGTCCAAAAAATTTAGCCAATGGCTGGTCTGAATTTTTAGCAAATACAACATCTCTGTTGTCCAAAATCCTTTATGTGGAAGGATTAAAGAGACGGTAGCCTTTACTACCAAATCCATAACCCACAAATATGCACTTAGCTGCTTCATCATCAAGCTTACCTCTCAATTGCTGAAGTACATGTGCATAAGCTATACATCCAAAAACTCTAAAGTGATAAACTTTAGGTTTTCTTTTGTGTCAGGCCTTATACGGCATTATGGTTTTCAATGCTTTAGCAGGGCATCTATTCAACACATGTGTAGCACACATTATTGCGTCCATCCAGAATTTGTGAGGAAAGCCTTTGCCTTAATCATGTATCTAGTCATTTCCATCAAAGACCTGTTCTTTCTATCAGCAACACCATCTATTCAATAATGTGTAGCACACATTATTGCATCCATCCAGAATTTGTGAGGAAAGCCTTTGCCTTAATCATGCATCTAGTCATTTCCATCAAAGACCTGTTCTTTCTATCAGCAACACCATTTTGCTCAGGAGAATATGGCATCGTGCATTGATGCTTTATGCCTTTTTCCACTGTGCATCTGTCATCCTCAAAGTTCACTGCATATTCTCTTTTAGCAAAAGAAGATACGGATAGCAAGTTCTTCTTAATCCCTGGCACATACAATACATCTAGAGGACCAAACAAGATTGGTTGGGTTTTCCCACATAGATAGAGTGAGCAATGTGTGGAAGTTCAAGTAGGTTTCTAGCAAAGATTATAGTATCCTGGATACCAGTTCCTTTTCTGAAATGACTTTATTGATATTGAGCAGCTGCTCTCGGATCTTCGTAAGATGATCAACCATACTATCACCATCATTCATGTCCAAGTTCTCAAGCTCTTTACAAGGTTGTAGATAAGCAATTCTGAAAATCTCCCAATTTCTGAGCACCAATGGATTGATTTATGTGTCAATTGTACATAATTCACAAAAACCCCAAGAATTTGTGTACCAATGATCTTTAATTATGCAATTAAGCACTAAGAAAGCCCCAAATTTCTCTGTCCTATAACTGTAATTGTGCAAATTCTAAAAAAGCCCCAAAGTTTGAAAAATTCCTAAATTTTTCCTAAATCCTCCATCAAGATGTTGCCTTGCACTGCTACCTGCACACCTGATTTTTGTAATGAAGCAAGAAATGTACAAAAGCCCCTTGATGTGAACCAAAAACTAGCTACCTGAATGGTTGGAATGGTGATTTTGCACAGAGGCAGGTGTTGCTGTACAAGCTAGCTTGCTTGCTCTACAGAGGCGGTGGACCGAAGATGGGCAATAGTCTGCAGGTAACGTGGGTCACCAATTGCTGCAGCAACGGAAAGCGGGACTCTCCAGGTGGAATTAGCTCAGCGGGAACTACAATTTGCGATGGTGAAGATGTAGACGATGGGAAGCTATGATGCGCGAAGCTACAGGTGTGTCGACGAGGGGGCGGCGCATGCATGTGTGACAGGCTAGACCATGGCGAGGGGCTGGACCATGGCGACGACGACTTGCTGTGGACCAGCAAGACGAAAGTTACACCCAAAAAACTCATAATCCTGTCAAATGCCACATCAGTCACAAGTGTGGCTGAGCTCTGCCACACAAGCGCCGCCTCGTGTGGTGCAAGCGCCGCTAAGGGTTGGGTGGTAGTGGAACCCTAGGCACTAGTGCCAGCTAGATTGGAGGTTCAAATGGGCTGACGAGTGATAGGCAGTGGGCGGGCAGCATAGAGGTGGCTAAAGGCGATCGTGGACAGGGCGACAGAGAGTTGTGGTAGTTGGCGATGGAACAACGGAGTGATAGGCAGTGGGCGGGCAGCATAGAGGTGGCTAAAGGCGGTCGTGGACATGGCGACAGAGAGTTGTGGTAGTTGGCGATGGAACAACGGAGTCGTGGTGGCGGGACAAAAGTGCGCAGAACGCCAGGTGTTGGAAACTCCAAGAACACACATGAGAAGGCTACAACCCTACCTCTGATACCACTGTTAGGGTTAGGGTTGCACGCAGACAGGAACACAAAGAGAATAAACAACAACAAGCACTCACAAGAGAGAGATGGTGATTGATGCTCACACAAAGAAGATATCATACAATTGTGTGGAGCTTGGGGGTTGACTCCACAATATCAAAATACAATAAATGAGTAGTGCCCTTTCACACCTAATATCCAAGGGGGAAAACCCAAAGGGAAAAAAGTGCCCTTGGTTAGTCCATGTTCATATGTGACACTGCTCATAGCATGTATGGATGTGGGCCTTGGGGAGATGAGTAGTTTCTTACAGGAGGTAGCCCAGAGCAGATTGGAGGGATTTTGAGAGCAAGAGAGGAGTCTGAGGAGAGGTCTAGCTTCTTTACAGCAACTTTAGAAGAGTACCCCAAATAGCTCGTAGATTGAGAGTCTGAGGAGAGGTCTAGCTTCTTTACAGCAGCTTTAGAAGAGTACCCCAAATAGCTCGTGGATTGAGAGTCAGTCTGTTGCCGCCGGCATGGAGATTAGATCTATAGAGGAGAGCAGGGTTGAGTACTGGTACCATCCCAGAGCTTCCTTCTGGACCCAGGCTGGCGAGTCACAGGGGATTTCTATGAGAAAGCTGGCTCCCACAGGAGGAGAGATGGCATTCGTAGGTTGCATGGCCAAGATGGAGCTATTGTTTCTGACTCCCCTCCATGTGAGAGCCATCGCCATGGATTTTTTTCAATCTCTCGTCATTCTCATTGGTGCCCCATTGTCCCCACACGTGATGGACATGCACGAGAGGGTCTAGCGGCACACGAGAGAGGTGGTTCCCTCCTCTCTTCAGTCCTTATTATTGACTCCATTTAATGCCGAGGACCTAGCGGAGAAAATGCCCGGGGGTGGACGGGCTTCCAATCTCTTTCTTTCTTCGTAACTAGGACCTCATGGAAGGCGGCCTTCTAGCTGCCTTCAATGAGATTATTGATACACTTGATTCCTAAGGAGGGTGGTGATAGATTGGAGATCCGGTCGTGGAGACCCATCACTCTTCTAGGGACCGCCTATAAGATCTTGGCCAAGGCCATCAGCAGGAGACTTTAGCCTTTCCTCCCTAACTTGATTCATGACACACAGACAGGCTTTGTTCAGGATTGGAGCATTCTAGAAGACAACATCTTCACCTTCTTGGAGGCAATAGCTTCTTCGGCCAAGATTGCAGCAAGACCTCATAGTGCTACTCCTATTTTTTGAGAAAGCTTATGATAGGGTGGATTGGAGCTTTCTGGAGGGCATTATGAGCCAGATGGGATTCCCCATAGAGTGGATTCGTGGGGTTTTAGGACTTTGCTCAGCCTCGCACAGCCAGGTTCTCATTCAGGGACCCTGGCATTAGATTTCCCCTTTCCTGCTCGGTATTGCAGGGCTGTTCTCTGGCATCTTACCTCTTCCTATTTGTTGTCGAGGCCATGAGTAAGTTTCTCTTAGCCCAAGAGACGGGGCTTCAAGGATTCCGCCTCCCGCTCCACACTCAGGAGGAGCTGCTCGACTCAAAGTTTGCCGATGACACAACAGCTTACCTTTCAGGAGATTTGCGAAATCTCCAGAGATTTTCAGAGGCGGTTGATATATTTTGTTGTGTATCGGGAGCACAGATCAACTGGCACAAGTCGTGTGATTTTTGGGTAAGATTTACACCCGCCCCGAGACTTGGCACCCAGTTTTGAGGCTTTCCACAGTGGATCCTGAGAGGCACTCCAGTTCGCTATCTCGGATGCTAGGTGGGCATTGATATCTCTCCTAAGTAGCTGGCCCCTGTTCTTCTGAGTATTTGGAAGAAGCTTTTATGCTGGAGTTAGTTTTGGGAGGCCCTCCCTAGTAGGTAGAGTGGTGGTAGGCAAACCAGGTTCTTGCCACCATGTGGTACATCACTTGGTGCTAGGCCTTCTCTCGAGCATGTATTGGCCAGGAAAAGTGGTTGATCTAGAACTTCTTATGGGTTTGCAGTGATGGGAGGCCTACCAGGGCCAAGGTGGCATGGAGAGTGATCATTCAGCCATGACGTAGAGGGGGGCAAGGACTCATCGACCCTACTATTCATAGCCATGCCCTATTGGGCAAGCTTATTGTTAGAGGACTCCTTCCCGATGGTGAGCCTTGGAAGGACTTCCTCTTGGCCCAAATTTTAGCTTCTTGCACCCTGAGTATAGGGGGCCCTTAGCTGCAGAGTACCATATGGATCTTCACAGAGATGCGGGCCCGCGATTTTAATCCAGCTTTTGAGGACAGATTTGCAGCCAGTTTACTTCGAGCTTGGGATCAGGCCAGTAGCCCTTAGGCAAATAGCTCCGATAGCCTCAGAGGAGGGGCTTCGGTAGCCATTGGTTTGGAACCCCTTGATTGGTTTACCTAGTGGCCACATGTTGGGGGCCTGACCTCATGTATCACGGGGTGTGTTGAGCATAGGACCTGCCGGATCCCTTGGAGATTGGATCGCACACAGGCAGTTACCCCCAAAGGTGCATGAGAGAGGCTTGACAGGGATCTGGGGTAGAGACAGGCTTAGCATCAAGATCGGCTCAGCTATTCTCCAAGAGTGGGTGACTCCTATCCGAGACTTGACTCCCCCCCCAGTGTGGCTAGGCGTGTTTACTAGGCATTATATTCTTGTGGTAGTCCACAGAGCAAATGGGGGCAGTGGTCTCTACTCACTTTTTCTATTGGATCCCATGGTAGATTAGAGAGATCCGAGCTCCCCTTAGAGGATTTTAGTGGTTGCACCTTATTGAGGATGAGGGTGATTGGATTTCAAGCATGGGAGTGGCACATAGATCCACCACTAGCCAAGGTGGCCAAGGAGAGATTCTGGTGGGTATGGATATGGGAGTGCTGACCTCTGACGTGCCTATAGTGGGACCCGAGTGAGTGGACTTGGCATGACCCTGTTGATCAGGAGGAGACTCTAGATGCCCCCTTTTTTGCATATACAACACGGCTAGGCCATAGGATCCGACACCCCGGTGGGCAGCAGCACATTGGCAGTCATAGGGCCTCTCAGCATTTCGTCTCATATTTTTTGAAGAGGCTTTGGGTTAGTTTTCGGCCTAGAAAGATCACCCTCTTTCTTTGGTGGATGGCCCATGGGAGCTTGGCAATCAGAACTTGGCTAGCAGTTGGAGGTCGGTCGACAGCTTGCCCGAGGTGCGGCCACACTCAGGAGTCTCAGTGACATTATCTTTGGGATTGCCCGAAGGCTTAGCAGGTTTGGCGGAAGATTCTTTGCATCTTCACTATGGAGAAGGCCTTGACTCGGATCATTACATGGGGCACTATTGCTTGGGCCACAGAGGCTGAGGAGGTCAGGGCTTACAAGGCAGATGGTGGAGGGCAAGCCCTTCAGGTCTCTCACCACCGCATTTTGGCAGTATGAGTCACAGCCCCACCTACAAACGACTGGTGGTGGCAACCAGGCTCATGCCAGAGATGGGAGATTTGCAGTAGCATTGCAGCCTGGCACATATGGCGAGTTCAATGCGGCGAAACCATTGAGGGTACCCACACTCCGCTAGCACAGTCTATCAGGAGCATTTGGCTCGATGTCATACATACCCTCCACGGTCAGTGGGGGAAGTTGCACAGTGGATCTGACGACCCCATGTGGAAGCGGCGGGAAGCTTTCTTGAGGCTCTGGCGGCGTGGCCCTTTTCTGACTGATAGAGGTGGTGACCCCACTTAGCATTACAGAGACCACCTATGGTTGTTCTTCCCCTTCCACCTGTATGAGATAGCCTTCTCCTCACAGAGTGGCCAACCGGAGGAGAAGCGTCTCTCTCCCCTCTTTTGATTACTTGATCCCCGCCCTGTACATGAGGCGAGTTTGTATATAGCCCTTCATGGTTATTTTTAGCCTTTCGTGGCTGTTTTTTCAGTAGTAGCTAATAGAAGGATCTTTTTCCTAGGAAAAAAATTTAAAAAATAAAGCATACAGTACCTATTAAACCATCAAATAGTGATTCTTCCTTACGCTTGGCATGGGACAAGACAATGAGGACCTCTCTTCTTGTTCATGGAGCTCGCGAAGGTTTTATGTGATAGTCTCATATGTTACCTACAGTTTTGTAGTTTTTTTCGCTCACTTTTCTGAAAATTCAAAATTGGCACATGTCAATATTCATGATTCTTTTACTAATAACAGAGATACACCCTTGCTTTTTCCTCTCTTCCATCTGTCATACGCGTGGCGACACCCCAACCCCTCTCCTTTATTGATGATTTATCAAATCATGAGCGG
This sequence comes from Cibotium barometz, assembly GCF_041138505.1. Taxonomy (NCBI): domain Eukaryota; kingdom Viridiplantae; phylum Streptophyta; class Polypodiopsida; order Cyatheales; family Cibotiaceae; genus Cibotium; species Cibotium barometz. Next base: position 48,898,678 of record NC_141049.1, read on the forward strand.
GAACATGAAGCTATAGGGGCAGATACTGAGCTTGGCCACCATAACATCATGGTGGAAGAGGAGGAGATAATTGTGGTCCAGAAAGCTTATTTTTTTATAGTGAGATGTAGAAACTCTGAGCAGAGGTCTTCGCCCTAAGGAACCGGGTAGTGAGATTGCTAATCTCTGAAAGGAGGTTACTGTATTGCATCACTAGATCACTATTTTGTAGAAGGTTGTGGGCGAGTACTCCCGCTCCTTCATGACATATTCCAGTGGCTTTGTTCTATACCCGAGAGGTCTTTTCGGGGGAGAAGAAAGAGAGAATCTAGGAAGTGGTTGATGCATGGATGAATCGGTGGAATGTCCATTTTGAATTCCATCCTCTCTAGGATGCTCAAAATATTCAGATGGTGTAGGGCCTCTTGAAAGGGAAAGCCTTGTGGTGGTGGAGAGAGCTTCAAAAAAACCCTACTTCTTGGGCTAGTTTCGAGCAGATGTTCAAGGATGAGCTCCTCCGGGTGGAGGATGAGTATAACTGGTGTCTAGATTTATGGAGCTCGATATGAACACCATGTCTTTTGACACCTATTTGCACAAGTTTAGAGAGTTGCAGGTGAAGAATATGCACATGGATGTGGTCACCTTGCTTGGTTTTTTTATGCGGGGATTGTCCCCCTAAGCATAAGCTGTAGGTGAGGAACTTCAATTGCAGGGATTGTCCCCCGAGCATAAGCTTCAGTTGAGGAACTTTAATTGCAAAACACTTGATGATGCAATCTGTTTTGCAAAGATTTATATGAGAAACAATTTCCAGCAAGAGTAAAAAGAGTGTTCCTCAAAAGAAGAAAAGCTCAGGCAACTCCAAACCGTAAACATAAGTTTAGGTTTGTGAAGGCTTCCTCAACCTAGAACCAGACCTAGACTTTGGGTCAGCCCAATTCCAGGAAGACTCAAAGGACTGAGCAGAGCCTCCTGAACATTCGGGAGGGTTAGTGCTTTACTTGTGACTAGATAGGCCATTAGAAAAGGAGCTACCCTCAAGCACAGAAAAAGAAGAAGCATAAAGGAGCTCACTTGATGGGGAGATTACAAGTAACCCTAAGATTCCTTCTATTCATACCATAGTTCTTGATCATAAAGATTGTAACTTTCGTGTGGCAAATTTCGGGCCCAATGATCTCATACATATGTATATGGATCAGTTTTGAGGGAAACTGTACACATCCTATTTGATCCTGGTAGCACTCACAATTTATTAATGCCAATTGGTGCAGAAATTGGGAGTGGAGACCTGGCCAAGTGATTATGTCTATTGTGTGAACATGGTCCTTGGGCGCATGGAGAGATTTGGGACAAATGTATGACCCAACTACCTATATCTATCAAGAGTTATTTGGATAGACTAGATTTTTTATTGATAAATCTAGATAGGGTAGACATTATTATAGGTAAAGAATGGTTTCATAACCATGATGTCCATGTAAACTGGAAGGATCATTCATTGTCTTTTTTTTACCGGAAGATGCTCTAGTTTGTCTCAAGGGTGATTTTGGAGTCCCACCCTCTACTCTTGTAAACTCTGCAGAACTTCATAATATTATGCATAGTTTGTATTTTGATTATGAAGTGTTCAATGTGTTCTTGATCCTCTTTCATTTGATGTTATTTTTTATTTTAAATCTAGTGAGTTAGATGTTTGGGATACACATGAGTTAGTGTGAGATCTCTGTTCCCACCGAGCAACGGATTCGGGGTACTAGCAGCGGAAGTAGCACTTCTCGCGTGGGACAGGGGTCCCACACTCGGGGCCTCGCCCACAGATATCCGGACAAGAGACTAATCCGTCGGTTTGTCCAAAACCGAAACCGGAAAAACTTCCTTTACCCGGAAAGCACGGCGATTCCACCAGGATAACTCTTTACTCTAACGTAGTCAAGATCATTACTGATCAAACTGATCTCACTGCACCTTTAACGGTGCTTGGTCAAATCAAGGAAGAACTTGCACTTGGATCATTGGGATCAACGCTTTTTTCCCCATCAAGAGGCACAGCCGTTGATTCCTATCCATAGAACAATTTCTATCCGGGATTTACTTCATCTATCGTAATAATAGAAATTAAATCTCGATTTACAGATCCAGCAGTCCAGCCTAACCCCATCCGATCCCATGGGTTAGCCAACCGCCCAACCACTGTAGTGATGGGATCCAATTTGGAATTTGGTTAGGTTTTGTCCCGGGTACCAAGGAAAAGAGTTCCAAGGCCCCCTAGCCGGAAGTTCATGCAAACATAAAACTAGTCATACCACTTACACACCCAATATGAAATTGCCTTTTTCTTAGCATCAACTAGCTTTAAAACAATCCTTTAATAAAACCATTATGTCACTGATGACAAACCTCAAAGTCTCTGGTTGAATCCTTATTTCCAGTCATTCTTTCATCAGTATACTTATGGCATCATTGGCAACCAGAACGCTCACCACCTGTTCTCTCAGGGGCCTTTTCCATGGTTCCTAGCTCATAGTAACCGGCAATATATTCATATAATAGAATGGAATCTCCGTGGAAGATCAGTAAGATCAACCCACAGATCCATATAAAAGAGCCATGGACTCATCTGTTGAGGACCAGCAAGGTCAATCAACCAGATCCATGCCCGGTTTTCAGAAAACAACTCTTACTCCTTATTCCAATATCTTCCACGACGCACGTGTGGGTATCTTCGGCGACCCAGAGCCCGAGCACCGTATGGTCAGCACCCTCTAGGATCCTTCGCAGGTGACCTAGCGCTTCACTCATAGGCCGCTTCCTTGGTCCCTCATCCACCGTACCGGAAGCTCACCATTTAAATCGAGCCGAGGCTGGTCAAGACCTCGATTGACCTTGCTACGCGAGACGTCCTCCATTGACTCTCCGTCAGCAGTTGCAACTTTATCAGTTCAGTCTTCATGACCTTAATCCTCAAGACGGTCAAAATGCTTCTCCAGCATTCTTGACATAAAACAGTCATTTACAAACAGTCACAATTACAGTTTCTATAACAAACTCTTGTCTTTCCATATTATCCACTCTCGGACCACATTACTTATTCCACATTCCATTCGTTCTCATCCATTCACTCATATAGACTACATTATCTCACATACATCTTCATATTCATTATTCTACATACATATCCATGTTCGTACGTCCACATCATACATCCAATTTCACATTCATACATACGCGTCTACATGCATACATCCACATCTACATTCATACATCCATACCTCCATTTCCACATCCACACATCCACCTTCATATTCATACATCCATTTTCACATGCATACATCTATTTTCACATCCTTCTTCATACATCCACATTCACATACATACATCCACATCCGTATCTACATCCATACATTCACATCCACCTCTTCATTCACAATCACATCCATACATCCACATCCACATCAACATTCACATTCATACATATACATCTACATGTATACATCCACATCGCATTCATACAACCATATTACATTCATTCTCGTCCTAACACATCCCATATACATCTTAACACATCCTAACTCATCTTAACACATTCTATCACATCTCATACACATCTTATCACATCTTTTTACATCTCATACACCTCTTATCACATCCTATCACTTTCCATACGCATCTTATCAAATCTTATCACATCTCATACACCTCTTATCACATCCTATCACTTTCCATACGCATCTTATCAATTCTTATCACATCTCATACACCTCTTATCACATCCTATCACTTTCCATACGCATCTAATCAATTCTTATCACATCTCATACACCTCTTATCACATCCTATCACTTTCCATACGCATCTTATCAATTCTTATCACATCTCATACACCTCTTATCACATCCTATCACTTTCCATACGCATCTTATCAATTCTTATCACATCTCATACACCTCTTATCACATCTTATCACATTTCATATCTTTTTTTTTAAAAGAGAATTCTTATATTTGATATAAGATTTCTCTACACATTTATTTATACATAAATTCCATTTAAGGAGACTAACACTTTCGAAATTAAAATCATTCTTTTATGCATCTTCTTATGCATAAATTCAATTTGGTAGGAAATTACACTTTTAGAATAAAAGAATTTCTCTTATGCATCTAAGTTAAGCATAAAATCCATTTATGAGGAAAATCACACTTTTAGTATAAAAAGAATATCTTTTATGCATACCTATATGCATGAAATCCAATATGATAAAAGTAACACTCTTACAATAAAATAATCAACTTTTATGCATACCTCTATGCATGAAATTCAATTATGATAAAAGTCACACTTTTATAATAAAATAATCAACTTTTATGCATACTTCTATGCATGAAAATTAAAAATGATAAAAGTAACACTTTTGATATAAAAAAAATTTCTTTTATGCATACTTCTATGCATGAAAATTAAAAATGATAAAAGTAACACTTTTGATATAAAATTTTTTCCTTTATGCATACTTCTATGCATGAAAATTAAAAATGATAAAAGTAACACTTTTGATATAAAAAATTTTCCTTTATGCATACTTCTATGCATGAAAATTAAAAATGATAAAAATAACACTTTTGATATAAAAATTTATCCATTATGCATACTACTATGCATGAAATAAAAATGGTAAAAATAACACTTTTGATATAAAAACTTATCCTTTATGCATGATATTAAAATTCAATTTCTCCATGATTGTAATGAAATTCTTTCAATTAATCTAGGATGATAATTCCTAGAATATGGTAGGAAGTCCTCTTTTTATGCTTTGAATGAGATTATTTTATGCATAATTTTTATAAAAATTTTTGCCATAGCTCCGTTGCTATGACTGATAAATGTCAATTTTTCTAAGGGATAATGCTTATCATTAAGGAAATAATTAAAATAATCTCTAATTGGATTATTAATCCATAATGGATTGAATCATTAATATACATAAACTAAAAGCATAGAAAAAAACCATTAATTTGGCCTTAAGCATAGCTTAATCTTGGGTTAAGGAAAAGCTTTATGAAAAGCTTGATTTGGATTGAGAACGGGTCATGAGTATGACCATTTCTTGAGTGAGAGAGAGAATTTACATAAAAATCATTAGAATTTAAACATAAATGAAAATTAACTTCAATAGCATTATGTAACTCTTCACTACTATTCAAACTTCAATAGCATTTAAAAAAAACCATACTAATTAAACTTCTCAAGCTTGAGAGGGGTTGAGAAGAGAGAAACATTGAGAAATTATAGAAAGATCAATATTCACTAATTACCTTACAACTTGCTTGATTCTTTGTTCACGGTAGAGGCCCCCAACCAATCAATTGGTTAAGTATGTTGATGGAGCCACTAATGGGGATTGAAGAAAGAGGGAAGCTCCAAAAACTAGTGAATTATTAAATGAATTCACAGTTCTTGGCTTAGGTGGAGTAGAGTAACGATGCATAAACACTATATATTTTTCAACAAGGGGGAGGCTTCTATTTATAGGAAAAATTGAGCTCCTAACCAAACAAACTGATTCTAGAATTTTCTAAATCAGTTTGGTCAATATTTGACCATTTTTAGGTCAGTTAAGCTAACTTTTTGGAACTAGACTTAAATGAGGAGAGAGGAGAGATGAAATATCTCAATTTTTATGAGTTTAAAACTCATTCAAGCATGTGAAATATGCACCTCCTTTAAAGAACTCTCTTTCCTTACATATGTGTCATAATGGAATCATTTTAATATTGCTCATAGTTTTTTACTAATAAACCTTGTACATTTCAACTCTTCATCTTATGTGAAATATGCACCTCCTTTAAAGAACTCCCCTTCCTTACATATGTGTCATAATGGAATCATTTTAATATTGCTCATAGTTTTTTACTAATAAACCTTGTACATTTTCAACTCTTCATCTTATGTGAAATATGCACCTCCTTTAAAGAACTCCCCTTCCTTACATATGTGTCATAATGGAATCATTTTAATATTGCTCATAGTTTTTTACTAATAAACCTTGTACATTTTCAACTCTTCATCTTATGTGAGCATTTACTCATTTTTGGATACCCAAAATATCTCATATTTTTAATATTGCTCATAGTTTTTTTACTAATAAACCTTGTACATTTTCAACTCTTCATCTTATGTGAGCATTTACTCATTTTTGGGTATCTTCTTTTACAAATTGGATTTATCTCCTCCCTACACATGGATTGATGCTATTGGCCCATAGGAACCTTAATTGGATCATAATCCAAAAATTTCTGAAAATCTAGACCCTTAGGGTAAGGTCCTTTATACCCATTTCCAATTAATTCCAATTGCACATTGGAAAGTTCTTTTTGAATTTCTGTTTCAAGGGAACTTATTTTAATAAGATGAGATAATTTTCTATCCAAAAATATTAAAAATTTGAATATTCTCTCTCTAGAATATTTTCTCTCTCTAGGTTAAAATAGTTAGAAACAAGTCTTTTATATTTCTGAGAGGGATTGATTACAGGGGAAGATGCTGGACATTTTGAGAGGCTGGGGAGGAATCTTACATTCTCTCCCACTTGAAAAACGCGAGATGCCCTCATCTCGCAAACTGGGGGTAATTTCGCAAGATGCACAAGTATGAGACTGAGAGAAAATTTTTTTAATTAAGATTAACCACCAATTTAAAAAAAAGTCTCAAGAGAGCAAGATTCAAGATAAGAACAAGATTTAAACTTTATTCATTCTCGGAACTTATACAGTAAAGATAGAAGAACTCTTTACACTTCCATAAGCCCGTCCATCATATGATCACAAAAGCAGCACTCACAAGCTGCACAAGTATAAGGTAACTCATCTATGGGAATAATTCTGTTGGTTATTGCCGCACCTATCTCAGTGGTATGAGGTGATCTAACAAAAGGACCTCTGAGAGGCAAGCCAAAAACGGGGTAAAGGCATATCTTCTCATGAGGAAGAAAACACGCCAGTAAGAAGACCCGCTCAGAAAACCCAGGATGCCTTGATCTCATGACGCAGTAGTATCGGGGACCCAAACCCAAAGCTTCAATAACCATGGCCAAGCGGACATTGTTACGAAAGTACTGCTGACCCCAGGGTGTTACCCTAGTTATGTCTTGATAGGTCCGCCATTTTGTCTGCGCTACAGAAGTTCCCAAGTGAGGGAAAAGTGAGCGCTCATACTGCTCTATAAAATCTTTCTTCACAGACTCCCTTGCGTCTTGAAGGTGAGAAATCATCATGGATAAAACTAATTCTTGTTGCCAAGCCATGAAGGAGATTAAGAAAGAAAGAAGATCGATGGAAGTAAGATTACTGTGAACGACAAGTAAAAGTTACGACTTATATAAAGGAAGGAGCTAGCGTAACTTAGAAGCCAACAATAACTTGCCACTGAAGTTTTACCGTCTTTCCATGATTTGGGTTTGGCACATTTTTCTATAGAAGGTATTCAGAACTTTGAGATGAGGAGATAAAAGAAGTTCGTAAGCTAAATCACCTACTTTCTTTGGTCCACAATATCTGTGAGATAACTTCTTATACTTCCCAAGAGATAAAGAACTTCTTTTGGGCCGTACTCGAGACCAAAACCTTGATATCCAAAACATCGATTCTCACTTCTGAACTCGTTGTTCTGAATCCTTAAAACAGGTGGGACTCTTGAGAAGTATTCAGGAAAAAGGTTCTTCCTTTTTTAAACAGAATCTTTCTTTTATTTTAGAGAGAGAATAATTATAAGATCAGAAAGGGAGATTCTTACTCCTGTATACCTCTAAGGTTGGGGGAGGAATCTTACATTCTACCCCACTTAAAAGGTGCAAGATGTCCTTATCTAGCAAGTAGAGGACAACTTTTTTGCTTAAGATCTAATTTATTCTGGGGTTCCTTATATTCCGGTCAACCCAACAGAATATGGGGATAAATATCCCTTATATAGAATTCATCATTAAATAACAATTCATTCAAATCATATCATTCATATCTTTAACATGATAATGGTCCATTAGACCGAAAATTTCCTTTAGAACATTCCTCCATGGAATTTAAGTTAAGCAAGTTCTCAATTTGTCATCCCTTAACTTGATCTACCGTCTCAAGTATTAACAGTAGCAATTTGACAACATAATCCACTAATCTCATAGTGATTTACTGAATCATTTTCATCATTTATCATTACAGGGACTCGTCCCAATCATCCACATTGTGGTTTCGCTCAGCTTATTACATTTCAACCCATTTTCAAGGATCATCATTTTTCAATCAGAATCCAAATCAATTCATCAGTTCCCAAACAGAATTAAAAATCATATCAACCACATTCAAAATCATCATCTGGATAGCATTAACGCTTATAATTTCAAGTCTTAGATTTACTCGTATATACTGTCGATAAAGAGCTGCAGTTATACCCTCGGTATATACGGATAGTCATGATACTCGAAACTATAAGGTAAATACCATCATGTCTAGGTCTCAAGCAAGTCAGGGTTCCATACAATTGCGGTACTTCCAATTGAAGACCCAATTACTAATTTACGAATTTCAATTTGAATTAACAATTTGTATGAATTATATCAAACAATTACAACCTTTTTGTGCGTCTTGATAAACTTTTGACATAATTTGCTCCTCAGTTGATCTTATTGGAGATCTATGACTTAAGTCTGATAAATAGATTTTTCTTTATCCGATCGTCCGTAAAAAAAAAACATTTGTATATTTATATACAAGTTGCAATAATTACATAGAGTGGCTCGGCTCCAAAATTCAAAATCTCTTCGAGAGACGTATAAGACGACGGTACTGGGCCATAGTCATGCCCTGTTACATAAGTTCTCTAACTGCGAAGGGAGCTATTATTTTCTCCTTAGGGATAAATCGACTAAGGAGTCTATAAACTCGGCAAGCACGTCTGAAATTTTGAGGCGTTGAAAGATATAGAATGACACCACGCATCATTTTCAGCTTTATCAAAATCATGGCCAATGAGAGGTTCTGCCTCAGCATTGCACGCCGGTTATAAGAGGCGTGGATATATAGCCCTGCAACCCACTTATGCTGTTGTCTCTCCACTGGGTTAGGAAAATATAATTCCTCGAAATGGCGTGCGAGTCTTGCTCGGCTTGTTCGTGTTGAAGCGGAAGAGATGAGATGCTCGAAGGCAAATGCAATCATATCTTGAGACTGGGTGAGGTCGGGAATACCAGATAAATGGAGAACTTCCATCTATAAAAACAATTTTTTTGATTAAAATTTCTTCATTAAAGAAGCTTACGAAATGAAAATAAATAATGAAAATGCTGTTTCTGAATTCTTATTACCAATTTCAGATAAGAATTTAATTATCTTTATTAGCTTTCAAAACCTCGCTCTGATACCAACTGTGAGATCCCTGTTCCCACCGAGCAACGGATTCGGGGTACTAGCAGCGGAAGTAGCACTTCTCGCGTGGGACAGGGGTCCCACACTCGGGGCCTCGCCCACGGATATCCGGACAAGAGACTAATCCGTCGGTTTGTCCAAAACCGAAACCGGAAAAACTTCCTTTACCCGGAAAGCACGGCGATTCCACCAGGATAACTCTTTACTCTAACGTAGTCAAGATCATTACTGATCAAACTGATCTGACTACACCTTTAACGGTACTTGGTCAAATCAAGGAAGAACTTGCACTTGGATCATTGGGATCAACGCTTTTTTCCCCATCAAGAGGCACAGCCGTTGATTCCTATCCATAGAACAATTTCTATTCGGGATTTACTTCATCTATCGTAATAATAGAAATTAAATCTCGATTTACGGATCCATCAGTCCAGCCTAACCCCATCCGATCCCATGGGTTAGCCAACCGCCCAACCATTGTAGTGATGGGATCCAATTTGGAATTTGGTTAGGTTTTGTCCCGGGTACCAAGGAAAAGAGTTCCAAGGCCCCCTAGCCGGAAGTTCATGCAAACATAAAACTAGTCATACCACTTACACACCCAATATGAAATTGCCTTTTTCTTAGCATCAACTAGCTTTAAAACAATCCTTTAATAAAACCATTATGTCACTGATGACAAACCTCAAAGTCTCTGGTTGAATCCTTATTTCCAGTCATTCTTTCATCAGTATACTTATGGCATCATTGGCAACCAGAACGCTCACCACCTGTTCTCTTAGGGGCCTTTTCCATGGTTCCTAGCTCATAGTAACCGGCAATATATTCATATAATAGAATGGAATCTCCGTGGAAGATCAGCAAGATCAACCCACAGATCCATATAAAAGAGCCATGGACTCATCTGTTGAGGACCAGCAAGGTCAATCAACCAGATCCATGCCCGGTTTCAGAAAACAACTCTTACTCCTTATTCCAATATCTTCCACGACGCACGTGTGGGTATCTTTGGCGACCCAGAGCCCGAGCACCGTATGGTCAGCACCCTCTAGGATCCTTCGCAGGTGACCTAGCGCTTCACTCATAGGCCGCTTCCTTGGTCCCTCATCCACCGTACCGGAAGCTCACCATTTAAATCGAGCCGAGGCTGGTCAAGACCTCGATTGACCTTGCTACGCGAGACATCCTCCATTGACTCTCCGTCAGCAGTTGCAACTTTATCAGTTCAGTCTTCATGACCTTAATCCTCAAGACGGTCAAAATGCTTCTCCAGCATTCTTGACATAAAACAGTCATTTACAAACAGTCACAATTACAGTTTCTATAACGAACTCTTGTCTTTCCATATTATCCACTCTCGGACCACATTACTTATTCCACATTCCATTCGTTCTCATCCATTCACTCATATAGACTACATTATCTCACATACATCTTCATATTCATTATTCTACATACATATCCATGTTCGTACGTCCACATCATACATCCAATTTCACATTCATACATACGCATCTACATGCATACATCCACATCTACATTCATACATCCATACCTCCATTTCCACATCCACACATCCACCTTCATATTCATACATCCATTTTCACATGCATACATCTATTTTCACATCCTCCTTCATACATCCACATTCACATACATACATCCACATCCGTATCTACATCCATACATTCACATCCACCTCTTCATTCACAATCACATCCATACATCCACATCCACATCAACATTCACATTCATACATATACATCTACATGTATACATCAACATCGCATTCATACAACCATATTACATTCATTCTCGTCCTAACACATCCCATATACATCTTAACACATCCTAACTCATCTTAACACATTCTATCACATCTCATACACATCTTATCACATCTTTTTACATCTCATACACCTCTTATCACATCCTATCACTTTCCATACGCATCTTATCAAATCTTATCACATCACATACACCTCTTATCACATCCTATCACTTTCCATACGCATCTTATCAATTCTTATCACATCTCATACACCTCTTATCACATCCTATCACTTTCCATACGCATCTTATCAATTCTTATCACATCTCATACACCTCTTATCACATCCTATCACTTTTCATACGCATCTTATCAATTCTTATCACATCTCATACACCTCTTATCACATCCTATCACTTTTCATACGCATCTTATCAATTCTTATCACATTTCATACACCTCTTATCACATCTTATCACATTTCATATCTTTTTTTTAAAAAGAGAATTCTTATATTTGATATAAGATTTCTCTACACATTTATTTATACATAAATTCCATTTAAGGAGACTAACACTTTCGAAATTAAAATCAATCTTTTATGCATCTTCTTATGCATAAATTCAATTTGGTAGGAAATTACACTTTTAGAATAAAAGAATTTCTCTTATGCATCTAAGTTAAGCATAAAATCCATTTATGAGGAAAATCACACTTTTAGTATAAAAAGAATATCTTTTATGCATACCTATATGCATGAAATCCAATATGATAAAAGTAACACTCTTACAATAAAATAATCAACTTTTATGCATACCTCTATGCATGAAATTCAATTATGATAAAAGTCACACTTTTATAATAAAATAATCAACTTTTATGCATACTTCTATGCATGAAAATTAAAAATGATAAAAGTAACACTTTTGATATAAAAAAAATTTCTTTTATGCATACTTCTATGCATGAAAATTAAAAATGATAAAAGTAACACTTTTGATATAAAATTTTTTCCTTTATGCATACTTCTATGCATGAAAACACTTTTGATATAAAAATTTATCCATTATGCATACTACTATGCATGAAATAAAAATGGTAAAAATAACACTTTTGATATAAAAACTTATCCTTTATGCATGATATTAAAATTCAATTTCTCCATGATTGTAATGAAATTCTTTCAATTAATCTAGGATGATAATTCCTAGAATATGGTAGGAAGTCCTCTTTTTATGCTTTGAATGAGATTATTTTATGCATAATTTTTATAAAATTTTTTGCCATAGCTCCGCTGCTATGACTGATAAATCTCAATTTTTCTAAGGGATAATGCTTATCATTAAGGAAATAATTAAAATAATCTCTAATTGGATTATTAATCCATAATGGATTGAATCATTAATATACATAAACTAAAAGCATAGAAAAAAACCATTAATTTGGCCTCAAGCATAGCTTAATCTTGGGTTAAGGAAAAGCTTTATGAAAAGCTTGATTTGGATTGAGAACGGGTCATGAGTATGACCATTTCTTGAGTGAGAGAGAGAATTTACATAAAAATCATTAGAATTTAAACATAAATGAAAATTAACTTCAATAGCATTATGTAACTCTTCACTACTATTCAAACTTCAATAGCATTTAAAAAAAACCATACCAATTAAACTTCTCAAGCTTGAGAGGGGTTGAGAAGAGAGAAACATTGAGAAATTATAGAAAGATCAATATTCACTAATTACCTTACAACTTGCTTGATTCTTTGTTCACGGTAGAGACCCCCAACCAATCAATTGGTTAAGTATGTTGATGGAGCCACTAATGGGGATTGAAGAAAGAGGGAAGCTCCAAAAACTAGTGAATTATTAAATGAATTCACAGTTCTTGGCTTAGGTGGAGTAGAGTAACGATGCATAAACACTATATATTTTTCAACAAGGGGGAGGCTTCTATTTATAGGAAAAATTGAGCTCCTAACCAAACAAACTGATTCTAGAATTTTCTAAATCAGTTTGGTCAATATTTGACCATTTTTAGGTCAGTTAAGCTAACTTTTTGGAACTAGACTTAAATGAGGAGAGAGGAGAGATGAAATATCTCAATTTTTATGAGTTTAAAACTCATTCAAGCATGTGAAATATACACCTCCTTTAAAGAACTCTCTTTCCTTACATATGTGTCATAATGGAATCATTTTAATATTGCTCATAGTTTTTTACTAATAAACCTTGTACATTTTCAACTCTTCATCTTATGTGAAATATGCACCTCCTTTAAAGAACTCCCCTTCCTTACATATGTGTCATAATGGAATCATTTTAATATTGCTCATAGTTTTTTACTAATAAACCTTGTACATTTTCAACTCTTCATCTTATGTGAAATATGCACCTCCTTTAAAGAACTCCCCTTCCTTACATATGTGTCATAATGGAATCATTTTAATATTGCTCATAGTTTTTTACTAATAAACCTTGTACATTTTCAACTCTTCATCTTATGTGAGCATTTACTCATTTTTGGATACCCAAAATATCTCATATTTTTAATATTGCTCATAGTTTTTTTACTAATAAACCTTGTACATTTTCAACTCTTCATCTTATGTGAGCATTTACTCATTTTTGGGTATCTTCTTTTACAAATTGGATTTATCTCCTCCCTACACATGGATTGATGCTATTGGCCCATAGGAACCTTAATTGGACCATAATCCAAAAATTTCTGAAAATCTAGACCCTTAGGGTAAGGTCCTTTATACCCATTTCCAATTAATTCCAATTGCACATTGAAAAGTTCTTTTTGAATTTCTGTTTCAAGGGAAATTTTAATAAGATGAGATAATTTTCTATCCAAAAATATTAAAAATTTGAATATTCTCTCTCTAGAATATTTTCTCTCTCTAGGTTAAAACAGTTAGAAACAAGTCTTTTATATTTCTGAAGAGGGATTGATTATAGGGAAAGATGCTGGACATTTTGAGAGGCTGGGGAGGAATCTTACAGTTAGAAAACATCAAAGCAGAGTTTGTTTTGTAAGATTCCTCCCTCCAACTTTTTGAGGTGTACAGGTGTGAGAACCTCCCCTTCTGATCTTGTAATTATTCTCCTCTTTGAAATAAAAAAAAGATTCTATTTTATCCTGTTTTGACCTAGAAAGAGAAAATATCTAGAGAGAGGTAATCCAAATTTGAGATATTTTTGGATATGAAAATCCTCCTAGTGTCTAAAATGGTTTCCCCTGAAATAGAAATTCAAAAAGAACTTTCCACTGTGCAATTGGAATTAATTGAAAATAGGTAAAAAGGACCTTAGCCTAAGGGTCCAGATTTTTTAAAATTTTTGAATTATGCTCTAATTAAGGTTCCTATATGGGGCCAATAGGATTAATCCAAGTGTGGGGAGGAGATAAATCCAATTTATAAAAGAAAAACCTCCCAAAAATGAGTAAATGCTCACATAAGATGAAGAGTTGACTAAGGACAAGGTTTATTAGTAAAAAACTATGAGTATTACTAAAAAAATGAGATATTTTGGGTATAATGATTCAATTTTGATACCTTGGGGGCTCTTCAAGGAGGTGCCTATTTCACATGTGTGGTGGAGTTTTAAACTTAAAAATATTGTGATATTTTTATCTCTCCTCTCTCCTAGATCAAACCAAATCAAAAGGGAGCCAAACTAGGTCCAAATCTTGTCCAAATTCAACCAAACTGAACCTCGAAAATTATAGAAACTAGTTGGATTTGGTTAGAGACCTCCCTCACCTATAAATAGATCCTTAGCCCTTTGTAAAAAAATATGAGAACTATACCATGCCAGTATTATACTAAAATAATGATATTTTCTATTATCCTCTAAAAATCCTCTACAAATTGAAGAGATTGGAGCTTCTCTCTCTCTCTCTCTCTTCAATCTTCCTTGGAGACTTCATGAACATACCAAACCGATTGATTGGTTGGGGGCCTCTACTTTGATCAAAGAATCAAGCAATCTAGGAGGTAAATTATGGTTTATGGTCTTTTTTCTTTAATCTCCAAATGTTTCTCTCTTCTCAATCCCTCTCAAGCTTGAGAAGCATTTAATTGAATGACTTTTTAATACAATTGAAGTTCTTTAATGAATTGTGGTGATAAAACACATAAATTTCTATTTATCCTTAAATTAAATATTTTTTTTGCATGTCTCTCTCTCCCCCAAAGAATGGTCATTCTTATGACCTATTCTATATTCAAATGAATCTTCTCATGAAGCAATTCTCTAAGCTAAAAGTAATTTCTATGCTTGTCAAATTAGAGACCAAATAAGTGGCTTTTTAATGCTTTTATGCTATTTAATTTATGGAAAAATTACGAATCAAGTTCATAATTGGATATTGATTCAATTAATGGTTATTCTAATCATAGGGATATTACTAAACTTTATGGTTTCAAATTATTGAGAATTATCAGTAATAGCAGTAGTGGAGCTATGGTAAAATTTTTAAAAAATTAATACATAAATCATTTTCATTCATAATATGAAAAGAGGACTTCCTACCATATTATAGGATTAATCATCCTAGATTAATTGAATGATTGTCATTATAATCTTGGAAATTTTAATTTTTATATTTATGCATAAATAGTTAATTAGGAAAAAGAGAAATTTCTAGTAATCCATTTTTATGTTAAAAGAGTAATCCCCATGACAATGGAAATCCATGTATTCCAACAATGAAGTAAGAGAAAACTTGGGATGCTAAAATAATGTATATTTTATTTAAAAATTAAAGAAAGACTTTAGTTAAATTTATCTTTTTGCATAGATAAGTTTAAATGATGAAAGAGGAATTCCCACGATATTGGAATTCAAATATTTAAATGAGGAAAGTGTAATTCCTAGTGTAAAGAAATTAATGGCGACTTTTATTTAAATTTGAAGAGAAAATTTAGTTAAATTTATCTTTTTACTTAGATAAGTTTAAATGATGAAAGAGGAAGTCCCACCATATTGGAATTCAAATATTTAAATGAGAAAAGTGTAATTCCTAGCATATTAGAATTAATGAGTATTTTAATTAAATTCAAAGATGAAATTTAGATAAATTTATTTTATCTATGAAAAATATTTAAATGTTAAAAGAGGAATTCCTATGACAATTGAAATTCCATCATTTAGATGGAAAAAGAGAAATTCCTAGCATATTAAATTAATGGATATTTTATTTTAGATGAAATTAGTTTATGAGAAATATTTGATGATAAAAGAGGAATACCCATGACATTAGAATGGAATTAATTAAATGCAAAAAGAGGAATTCGCATGGTATTTGAGATCCAAGAAATTAAGTGAGAAGAAGAGGAATTTTTAGTATAATTCAATTTATGATTAACTAACAAAAGTGGAAATATAGGTAGAATTGATTTATGTAAATCCCATGAATTCTTTTATTCAAAAGAGGAATATTGAATATAATTTATTTGAGAAATTGAGAATGAATATGGAAATAGTCGTCGAGAAAAAAAACCTTTAATTAGGCCAAGCAATTGGCAGAAATTTAGAAAAAGTCCCATTATCGGGATCAACCTTGAAAAAGCTATTAAATGGGAATAGCATGTGAATGGATCAGATAAGGTGAAAATAGGATGCGATAAGATGTGTATGGGATGTGATAAGATGTAAACGAGATGCCATAGAATGAAAATGGATGTGATAAGATGTGTATGGGATGTGATAGAATGTGAATGGATGTGATAAGAGGTGTATGGGATGTGATAGAATGTGAATGGATGTGATAAGATGTGTATGGGATGTAATAGGATGTGATAAGATGTGTATGGGATGTGATAGGATGTGATAAGATGAAAATAGGATGTGATAAGATGTGATGTAATGAGAATGAATATGGATGTGTATGAGGAAGAATGGATGTGGATGTGTATGAGGAAGAATGAATGTGGATGTGTATGTGGAAGAATGGATGTGGATGTGTATGTGGAAGTGTGGATGTGTATGTGTATGTGGAAGAATGGATGTGGATGTGTATGTGTGTGGATGTGTATGTGGAAGAATGAATGCGGATGTGTATGTGTGGAAGAATGGATGTGGTTGTGTATGTGGAAGAATGGATGTGGATGTATTATGTGAAAGGATGTGATATCGATGTGAAATGAATGAGATGAGATGTGATGTAAATTCAGATAGATGTGAAATGAATGAGGTGTGATGGGATGTGAATATGGGTTGATGGGAGTGGATGAGATGTGATGAAATAAATGAGGAAAGATGTGATGAGATGAAAAATGATGTGATTGGATGAGAATGGGTATACATATGAATTGGATATGGATTAAGTAATGTGGACGGATATGGAACAATGTGAAAGACAAGAGTTCATTATAGGAACTGTATTTATGACCTATTTTAAAATGGCTGTTTTATGTCAAAAATGCTGGGGAAGCATTTTGACCGTCTTGTGAATGAGGTCGTGGTGACCTAATTGATAAAGTTGCAAAAGCTAACGGGGAGAGTGGATGGAGGACATCTCGCGTAGTAAGGTCGACCAAGGTCTTGACCAGCCTCGGTTCGATTTAAATGGTGAGCTTCCGGTATGGTGGATGAGGGACCAAGAAAGCAACCTAGGAGTGAAGCGCTAGGTCACCTGTTGCGAAGGATCCAAGAGGGTGCTGACCATACGGTGTCGGGCTCTGGGTCACCGAAGATACCCATACGTGCATCGGGGAAGATATTGGAACAAGGAGTGAGTTGTTTTCTGAAACCGAGCATGGATCTGGTTGATTGACCTTGCTGGTCCTCAATGGATGAGTCCATGGCTCTTTTATATGGATCTGTTGGTTGATCTCGCTGATTCCATCTTGATTTTTATAAGTGAATATATTGCCGGTTACTACTATGAGCTAGGAACTATGGAAAAGGCCCCTCAGTGGTGAGCTGGTTGCCAATGATGCCATAGATACACCGATGAAGGAATGATTGGAAATAAGGATTCAACCGAAGATTTTGAGGATTATGATCAGTGACACTATGGTTTCATTAAATGATTGTTTTAAAGATAGCTGAATCTGTGAAAAAGGCAATTTCATATTGGGTGTGTAAGTGGTGTGACTGGCGTTAAATTTGCATGAATATCCGGCTAGGGGGCCTGGGAACTCTTTTCCCTAGTACTCGGGACAAAACCTAACCAAATTCCTAATTGGATCCCATCACTACAGTGGTTGGGCGGTTGGCTAACCCATGGGACTGGATGGGGTTAGGCTGGACTGATGGATCCGTAAAATAAGACTCAATTTTGTTATAGTACGATAGATGAAGTAAATCTCGGATAGTAATTGTTCTATGAAAAAAGAATCAACGGCTGTGCCTCTCCATGGGAAAAAAAGCGTTGGTTTTTATGATCCAAGTGCAAGTTTCTTCCTTGATCTGACCAAGTGACTCACAAGTTCGGTCGGATCAATTTGGTCAGTAATGACCCTGACTACGCTAGAGTACAAATATCTTGGTGGACTCGCCTGTGCTTTCCGGTAGGGGAAAGTTTTTTCGGGTTCAGTTTTTGAAGAACCAAGAGATTAGTCTCTTGTCCGGATATCCGTGGTGGTGGGCAAGGCCCCAAGTGAGGGATCCTGCCCCGCAAGAAAAGCTACTTCCGCTGCTAGCACCCCCCGAATCCGTAGGGCAAGGATCTTTCAGCTGGTATTAGAGCAAATTGACTAAAGTGGATCAACTGAAAATCCAAAAATGTCAAAAATTTGTGAAGTAACAGTAAAAGGTTGTAATTGTGTGATAAAATTCATGGGTCTCCCCCCCATGCTTGCAAAGTTTGGTCCCCATCGGAGCATGTTTGGGTACGATGGCATGGAGATTTTCAACAAACAATATGATAGCCAAAGTGTTAAAAAATATAATAAAATCAAGAACATCAACTAAAATGTAATGATACTCAATAATGAAAAAACTCATAATGATATAAACATCAAATAAGTACATCAGAATGAAAATGAGCTACCCCAGCTAGTCTGAGGTTAGTCACTATCAACGGCAACCCAATCAAAATCGTCATCTCTAATTGCCGGTCGACCTCCCCGTCTCACCGAGGCTGCTGTGCACGTCGAGGAGGCTGTGCCGGCTGCAGGGGTCGTCGAATGTCTGCGGGGAGGTCTGCCTCAAAGGCAGGATCGTGAGCTGGTGCCGGTGTACTCGGGAGCTCACGAGTCCCAAAAGCTGCTATATCCCTCTCTCTCTCTCTACGTCGTGCTAATGCAAGACGTCTCTGTCTATAAACCCAAAATCTATAATCTGCAAGAGTACGTGTCTGCCACTCTGCTCGTGTAAGCTCCTCTGCTATAAGGACATGCTACTCATGAGAAGCAGCACTGCTGCTAGCACCATCACCCGAGGTGCCACTAGGACCAGCACCACCCACGCGCTCATATACTGTGATCTGGCTCTCATGTAGGACTCTCTTGCATCAAACTCATGTGAGCTCCACTCAATCTCTGGAGGCACCTCAGGCTCCTGATCTCTATCGTCGAAGGCGTCGAATCCCAAGTCAATAGGCCTGCCTGTCCTAGCATCTACTCGAACGAGGACTGGGTGAAGATCATCGATGCCCAGAACTCTGTATGTCGCTAGGTCGACGCGTGCACGGTAGGAAGGGCATGCTGAGAAACGTACTAGCTCCTGGGTGATGCAAGACAAATGGAAAAAATGTCCACATCCCAGGGCATATCCGCCAGTACTATCAATGTCCTCGATACATAAAGCGCAGCACGCATCACGTAGGAAGGGTGGTGCATCCTGCAGGAGAGGTCATCGAAAAACCTCTGTGAACAGGCCGTGGATATAAAGGTAGGTAAGGCACTGTCACGTCCGAGGATCTGCGAAACTCTCGAACATGCAGCATCAACTGCTCTGCCCTATGCTGGGCAATCCGCTCCATAATCTGATGATGCTGTGCCTCAGCTCTAGAGCTCTCTACCTCGGTCCGAGCCTACGCAAAAAAGTAAAGCATTAAAATAATTCATTAGTCTCTCATTAGGTATTACTTAAAGAAATTTATAACTTAGAAATTACGTGCAAGAGAAACCTACCTGCTGGATGTCGGACTCTCTCAGATGCTGTGCCTCTACAGTAGCTGCCTCTGCCGTCTGTAATGCAGCTCTGAGGCGGTCAATCTCCGCTCTCGCCTCTACCAACTCCTGAGTGAGTCTCTCAGTGGTAGGTGTGGGACCCTACGTGACACAATCAACCATGTCGCTCATGTAAAAATATAGAAAAGTACATATAAACATGTAAATAAATGACTAAAAAAACTTAAGAAGTAATATATATGTAAATACCTCGACATCTGTCGTCGTCGGTATAGATCGTGAGAACAGGCACACCACGTGCTGGATGCTCTCCGTGGTACTCCGTACGTCGATGCCGACCTGGGTGCCAAGAGCCTCTACTGTCGACAATGGCACAAATGAAGGATCTGTAGTAGGTGCTACACGAAGGGCGGGTGGAGGCCGCCTACCTTGGTCCTGGAGATGGCCTCGGCCAGCACCACCACCCTGAAAAGATGCAGGGGGGAAGAGAGCTTGAGCTCTTGCAAGCACACACACACACTCACAAAACCCTAATAGAGAACACACAAGGTGAGAGGCTGAAAATCTTCTTCTTCTCTACTCAACACTCAACACACCATATACAAGAATAAGAGTACACATAATATGAAAGGTACTCAACCAATACATACACGGGTTCTCTATAGTGTGAACCCGACTAAATGAGCTGGCGCTATAACTATGCCAGTCTCTAGAATGGCTGTCACACAGCCTGTCATCCCACTGGCCGCATATCTCCCATGATCTCACCAACCATGCCAGTGGTGTAAATGTGGGGCCTATCCCCCAGGCGGTTCATCAGTGGCCACCGCCTCACTAGACGAGCTCGATATCTCAACACTCCCCCTCGAGCTCAACTCCATCTCATGTACACCAAGTGAAGCCCTGAATCTGCGGAGCTTCTCTGTACCCAATGCTTTGGTGAAGATGTGAGCTACCTGATCCTCTGTGCTGACATAAACAAGGTCAAGGTCTCCTGCCAAGACCCTCTCTTTGACGAAGTGGTAGTGGACCTCTATGTGCTTCGTACGAGCATGAAAGACTGGGTTTCTGGCCAACTGTATACTGCTAATGTTGTCACAGAAAATGACAACTTGTCTATCCACAGATAGACCCAAATCTGCAAGTAGCTTTCTCAACCAAGCTACCTCACATGCTGCCATAGCAGCTCCTCTGTACTCGGCCTCTGTACTCGATAGAGCAACCGTAGGCTGCTTCTTGTTGCTCCAAGTCACAGCAGCACTCCAGCAGCACTCCCCAAAGAAAACATGAATCCACTGGTAGATCTTCTGTCTGAGATACTACCAGCCCAATCAGCATCTGTGTACCCATGTACACATATCTCTGTTCCAGTCTCATAGAATAGTCCACAATGCAAAGAAGACCTCACATACCTCAGTATGCGTCTCACTGCATCCAAATGCGGTTTCCGTGGAACCTGCATAAACTGACTCACCAACCCAACAGCATAGCTCAAATCTGGTCTGGTGATCGTCATGTAGATCAAACTTCCTACTATGCGTCTGTACATAGTAGGATCCTCCAAGATCTCTCCTGAATCTGCACTCAACTTGCCATTCTGATCCAATGGCACAGAAATAGGCTTACAGCCTATCATACCATACTTGGACAACATGTCCAAGCCATACTGTCTCTGCAGTAATCCAATACCATGTGGTGACCTAATCACCTCAATGCCCAAGAAATATCTGAGCTCCCCCAGATCCTTCATCTCAAACTTCTGTCTAAGCAAGATCTTTACATCAAAGATCTCTGCATCATGGTCCCCCGTAATGATCAAGTCATCTACATAGATGACAACAAGCACAACTCCTCTATCACCATGTCTCACATACAATGAGAAATCTGCATTGGCTACATGAAAGCCAATAGTGACAAGATATTCAGAAATCTTGTTAGACCATGCTCTTGGTGCTTGCTTTAAGCCATACAAGGCTTTCTTCAACCTGCAAACATGCTCGGGGTGACCCACATCCTCATAACCAGGTGGCTGCAACATATACACCTCTTCTTGCAAATCCCCATGCAAGAATGCATTCTTTACATCCATCTGATGTAAAGACCATTGCTTTGACGCAGCCACTGCTATCACAACTCTCACCGTTGCCATCTTGGCAACTGGGCTAAAAGTTTCCTCATAATCAATCCCATATGTCTGCGCATATCCTTTGGCTACCAATCTAGCCTTGTACCTGTTTATGCTTCCATCACTGTTATGTTTAACTTTGTACACCCACTTGCATCCAATGGCTTTCTTGCCTTCAGGCAATTGCACTAAGTCCCAAGTTTCATTTCCATATAGTGCATCCATCTCCTTATCCATAGCTTTCTCCCAATTCACATTTCCAACAGCCTCATCAATGCATGTGGGCTCTACAACCTGCACAACCTTTGCCATATATGCATAGTGATGTGCCACATAACCATCATATGTAAATCTCTGCACAGGGTTCTTCACTCTCCCTGATCTTCGCAGCTTTTCATTCATGGCCTCCATAGCCTTCTTTACACCAGGTGTTCTCATAGCTGGGATCCCAAGCTCCTCATCAAGGCTCATATCTGAGCCACTAGACTCTCCATCAACATGAGATTGCCCTGCAAAAATGTCAGGCATACCAAGGGGCTCAACCACTTTCTCTTTTCCTTTTCGTGATGTAGTAACGCAGCTTGCCACTCCATGGTCTATCAACAGACCCACTAGATGAGGACTCTCCTGGTCCACTCAAAGACTGTGATTGCTGACCTGCATTCTGTGCAACCACACTTCCACTCACATCAGCCCCAACAGCTTCTTTTTTAGCAGCATACCAGCTGCTCATCTCATCAAAAACAACATCCCTGCTTACCCTCAACTCACGTGTAGCAGGGTTATAACACTTGTATCCCTTTTGCTCAAGGGAATATCCAATAAACGCACATTTTTCAGCTTTCGGATCCAGCTTAGTTCTCAGCTCATCTGGCACATGCACATATGCAATGCATCCAAAAACTTTCAGATGAGACAAATCTGGTTTTCTGTCAGTAAACCTCTCCTCTGGAGTTACATCATGTATGGCTGTAGTTGGAGTCCTGTTCATGATGTATACTGCTGTAGAAACAGCCTCAGCCCAATAGCAATGCGGCATATTCTTCTCTTCCATCAATGCCCGTGCAATCTCAGCAATGTGCCTGTTTTTCCGCTCAGCAACTTCATTTTGCTACGGAGTGTATCTGCATGTATACTGTCTCCGAATACCATTCTTCTTCAAATATTCAGAGAACTCATTGGAGAAGTACTCTCCCCCTCCATCTGACCTTAGGCACTTTACATATTTTCCTGTTTGAAAACTCTAAAATTCTGAAAGTGAGTGAACACCTCACTCTTCTCCTTTATGAAATATACCCACACTTTCCTTGTGTGGTTATCAATGAAAGTCACATAGTACCTGCAGCCTCCCATAGATATGGTCTTCGTAGGACCCCATACATCTGAATGCACAACATCTAGTGCATTTCTGCTCACATATCTGTTACGTGGAAACACATGCTTTGTTTGCTTCCCAAATTGGCATGCTTCACAGATTTTATGCATACCTTCCACTTTAAATTTTGGCAGCCCTGTCACAATTCCTTTTGTCTGCATAGACTTCAATCTCTGCACATTCACATGTCCAATTCTTTTATGCCATATGTCTGTGTCTGCAACAATTCCTGAACCATTTGCAAACATCGCAGCACTCATCTCAGGCATGTCTACATCCAACGTAAACATTCTGCCCACTCTGTTGCCTTTTGCAACCAACCTGCACTTGTCTTTAAAATCTTCAACATAACATCCATCAGGGTTAAACCAAACCTGCAAACCCTGCTCAATCATCTGGCCAACTGAAACCAGATTCTTTGTTATGTTCGGTACATGAAGTACATCTGCAAGGTACTTCACTTTGCCATCCTGCATAGACAATGGCACATCTCCAATGTGGGCAATTGGATGAGCAGTGTCATCCCCTGTTTCCACAAAACCTGGTCTTTCCGGGTTTTTCATCTCCTTGAACCACTCCCCATGACTCGTCATGTGGTTCGAAGCGCCTGAATCCACATACCATACATTATCTTTTTGTGCTGCATCAACATTTTCAGACATGGCATTCACGACATGCTGCATAACAAACAACCTTTCATTATCCTCATTATTTCTGCTTGAGGATGCATAGTTGTTTTGCTGCACTTTCCCATTTTGCATGTCAGCCTGCTTCTTATAACATTCTGACTGCACATGTCCAGGCTTACCACAATAATAGCATTCACGTGCATCATTATAGCCTCTGAATTTGCCTCTTCCACCTGTGTGTTGTTGTTGTTGTTGATTCTTGTTGCTGCTGCTGCTGGCCATAATTCTGATTACCTGTTCGGCCACCTCCTTGACCGCGTCCACGGCCTCCTCTACCTCGTCCTCTTCCTGAACTCGTGTAGAAGGCATGTTGCTCTGAACTATTTTTACTTTGTGAAGACATTAGGGCCAAAAACGTCTCAAAATGGGCTGTGTAAGGAATTTCGCTAACTTGCTAATTAGTAGAATGTTGACGGTCAAAACGGCTCCAAATTTAGCCGTTTTGGGTATTTAAAGCGTATCTATCTGACTGAATACGTATCTAAGTGCATATTTTAAAATCTTAAAAAATAGATCGTTTTCATGCTACTCTTTAATGGCTCGTCTCGAAATTTGTCCTCTTTTAGTGACTACGTGGCAAAATGACCATTCTCTCCAAACGTGCTCTTATCCATTCTCCAAAAAAATTTCACTCCTCTGCTTCTCTAAAAATTTCACAAGCTACATCTCATTCTCATTCTTCTGTGTCTCTCATGATCTAATAGCTCTGCTTATACTTTTTGCTCGGTTAGTAATGAGTGATACATCTAATCGAAAGTTTCATTTGAACATCAAGCTCAACCAAGAGTATGCAACTACACGGAGTGTCTATCAAAGATCCCTATCATGTGCAAATGAAGCTCAACATCTTCGCAACGAAGGAAAGAAGCATATTGACCTATGGACAGATGGAAGTCTATATCCACCGGATCCCAAAACAGGAAGGTATCCTTCTTTTCACACACCACATGATTTGATTAGATTTGTTGGTGATGGGGAGGATGGCTTACTTGGTTATAGTTCAAGACTATCTCAATCACATATTAATTATGCAGAATATACTACATATCTTCAAAATACTTCATCTTTGAATGCAACAAAAATTTTAGAACTTGAAAACGAAATAGTGTCTTTGAAACAAGAAAATGATCAATTGAAATCCTTAAAAGAAACTCCAATAGGATTAAGAGCACGAGTAAAACGAATGCGGGATGTAGTTAACTTAACAGAGAGATCTGGACATCCTCATCACTCAAGGAAGGTTTCCCCTCTTCCATTTTTTTAAGGCACAAGGCAAGTGCATCAGTAGCAGGGATAAATGAGTTGTCAGATGTTTGCAAATCAAGTGCCAAAAACTCTTCCTTTGGCTCTACTTCTGTATCAATAAAGTCTTTGGCCACTTCACAAGATTCTGAAATTGCTGCAATACAATAGTCTTCTCTGATATTGAAGAGACTTTGAAGATAGGAAAGAGGAATAAAATCTTTCTCATTGATATAAAAGAAAGGAAGGTTTGGAAGAGTAACAGAGGATTCAGATATACTTGCTACCTCTGAAGGCTCCTCAGTAATAGTGGAAGCCCTAAATTCTGCAACATCAAGATTTGCACTTTCTCTCTCCTCAGCTTGAACATCAATTTCTTCCTCTTCTAAAATTTCACATTTCTCTAACTTTGAAACTGTGGTGACAATTAAGTTTTCTTCCTCATTCTCTGCATCAATTTCTGGTTGTTGCTCTTTATCCTGTATTTATGCTTTCAAAAATAGGAAGAAAAGAAAGGAGACATCCTTGGGGACAAGGTTGCAATGTTTTTTATGGATAGGACAAGAAATGGATGAAGGGCATGTGAAAGAAGTTCTATTTGAAAATCTACTGAACCTCTTTGTTACTTTGGCTTTCTCCACAGATAGCTGTGTAAAATCTGTAAGGTGACAAAAATCATGGTCTCCGACACGAAAACAATGAGCTTGAATTGACATTTCAAATTGGTTGTACTCATCTTCAAGAATGTCCTTGAGCTTCAACAAAACATCTGAAAGAGAAAACCTTGGATTGAAAATCTCCACTGCATCAAAGTATACCTTCATATCATGACCATCTTGCAAAATAGCATTCAAGAGCTTCTCACTTGGGCTTTCTTCAACAAGCTCATGTCGACCCGCAACACCTTTACTCATTGAGAAATTTGACAAAAATGCCTGAAAAATTCTGATGTGCCAGAACCAAGCGAAAACGAAAGGTCCAAAAAAATTGGAATGACTCTATCGCTTGGTGCGGGATTTGACAATTCCAAGGTCTCCAAATTAATTCTGATTTTTGCAAAATAGGGTTTGGAAGAGAAAACGGTGCACAGCTTGATCTGACGCAAACGAGTGGTCCAAAAATGGGGAAAAATTTTAAAAGCGCGTGACTAAAAGACATTAAATAGTGACCGTTTACGCCACGTGGCAATAATGATTACATACCACGTGCACTCAACGGTACTTTGTACGACATATCCGAGGTATAAAAACTTAATATTGTTAAAAATATTCATTTTTTTCTCCGTCACTGTATCAAGCGAAACCAGGCGACCTTTTGTTTCTCAACCCCACTTTTCCCATATCAAGCGTTCTCAATTCCCTACCCGAATCAAGCGATAACGAACATCCGAGATCCTCGCATTCTCCGCATCGCTTCGTTCCTGCCCGAATCAAGCGATTACTCACATCCGATCCACTAGGATTTCACACATCGCTTCGTTCGGGTCTTCATTTTTTTCTCCATCCCGCATCAAGCGATAACACAGATCCGAACATCCCGGATTTCCATCATCGCTTCGTTCGGGAATTTTCTTATTTTTATTTCGTGCCCGAATCAAGCGATAATCACCATCCATAATCTTTGGAATCCCTTTATCGCTTCGTTCGGGCTACTTCCTTTTTTTGTCCTATCATACAAATTCCTTGATCTGGTCTCCTTTTCTAGCTTCAATGGCAAGGACGAAGCAGACTGCAAGGAAAGTTTACCCACCATTGGAGACTGCAAAAACTGAAGACAAGCCAGGTCCTTCCGAACAGGAAAAGCCCCTCCCAAAGCCTCGTGCGAGGGCGACAGCAAGAAAGAGATTGAATTATCAAGTGAAGTCCTTAAGAGAGATAAGAGCAGCACAGAAATCTACAAGTCTCCTCATCCCTCGACTGCCATTTACACGGGTTGTCAGGGACATATCAGAAAGGTTGGTTGGTAAAATGAGAAACACATATCTTCAGAAAGTTCGATGGGAAACCCAGGCTCTCATGTGTCTTCAAGAGGCTGCTGAAGATTTTTTAATCGACTTTATGAATGATGGCTACATTGCTGCTGCATTTGCTCATAGGATCACTCTTATGAGCAAAGATTTTGTGCTGGTGTCCAGACTTAGATATAAGTTTGACAAAGCTTTGGAGCCTATTCCAAGTCAAGACATGAGAGCTTTTGAAATTCTTAATATCCCTCCAGCAAGGCAACCCAAGTAGTCTGTTGTTATTGAAGATATTTCCCATCCTTATGATACAAGAAAAGCTCAGGATATCAAAGAAGAAGTTGAAAAAGAGAGAGAGCAAGAGAAAATTTCAGAGGATGCACTTCTTTCTCAGCAAGCTGAGATTCTCCATTCATCCAATTCAGAGCTTTATAAGAATGTGACAGGTCAGATGATAGTTGATGTGTCCATGCCTGGAGAGGATGAGGTGTATTGTGACATTGCCCCTGAGGATACAAGCATGCTTGTGAATCCTAATATTGAGATATCTGACACAGTCCTCTTCATCTGCCTGAGGTTTGTAGGGATTTGCTTTTGTTTTCTTGATGAATTTCCCAGGAACCATATTTTGTTGACATGTTTTGTTTGTGTATCCAGATGTCTAATGAGGGATCTTCATGAATCAATGGCTGTGCAAGTGACAATTCTTGATCCCCTTGTTACACAGTGCCTTTTCAATAGGCAAGGGGATCTTGCAAGTTTTCTCAAAAACTTTGATATGCTTACCTGCAATTACATTGTGTACCCTTATGTTGAAGTGTAAGACTCATTCTCAATTACCTTTTGCTTCTTATAGACATGACAGTATTCATTACTAATTTCAGTACTCATATTATCACAGAGGCCATTGGAGTCTTATTGTTATCAATCTATTGGATAGAGATGTGATATTTATGAACTCTTTGGCATCCATCCATGGGAGAAGTAAAATGTAAGAATCAATTTTACCATGTTGCCCAGTTGTTCATTTGGCATTGGTACCCAAGTTAAGCAGAAGGGGATGTCACATGCATCCCGCAGTTGGATGCCACATAGAAATATTTGTACAAAAGGTGCAGGACCTGGGATGGAAAACTAATCCCATGTGAGCCCAGTCCGGGCAAGTCAGCCAGGGTTCCATTCCAGTGGTTCCATTCCAGTCGTCCTGAAAAGATGCAGGGGGGAAGAGAGCTTGAGCTCTTGCAAGCACACACACACACTCACAAAACCTTAATAGAGAACACACAAGGTGAGAGGCTGAAAATCTTCTTCTTCTCTACTCAACACTCAACACACCATATACAAGAATAAGAGTACACACCATATGAAAGGTACTCAACCAAATACATACACGGGTTCTCTATAGTGTGAACCCGACTAAATGAGTTGGCGCTATAACTATGCCAGTCTCTAGAGTGGCTGTCACACAGCCTGTCATCCCACTGTCCGCATATCACCCAAGATCTCACCAACCATGCCAGTGGTGTAAGTGCGGGGCCTATCCCCCAGGCGGGTCATCAGTGTGCACCGCCTCACTAGAGCTCGATATCTCAACACTCCCCCTCGAGCTCAACTCCATCTCATGTACACCAAGTGAAGCCCTGAATCTGCGGAGCTTCTCTGTACCCAATGCTTTGGTGAAGATGTCAGCTACCTGATCCTCTGTGCTGACATAAACAAGGTCAAGATCTCTTGCCAAGACCTTCTCTCTGACGAAGTGGTAGTGGACCTCTATGTGCTTCGTACGAGCATGAAAAACTGGGTTCCTGGCCAACTGTATACTGCTAATGTTGTCACAGAAAATGACAACTTGTCTATCCACTGATAGACCCAAATCTGCAAGTAGCTTTCTCAACCAAGCTACCTCACATGCTGCCATAGCAGCTCCTCTATACTCGGCCTCTGTACTCGATAGAGCAACCGTAGGCTGCTTCTTGCTGCTCCAAGTCACAGCAGCACTCCCCAAAGAAAACATGAATCCACTGGTAGATCTTCTGTCTGAGATACTACCAGCCCAATCAGCATCTGTGTACCCATGTACACATATCTCTGTCCCAGTCTCATAGAATAGTCCACAATGCAAAGTAGACCTCACATACCTCAGTATGCGTCTCACAGCATCCAAATGCGGTTTCCGTGGAACCTGCATAAACTGACTCACCAACCCAACAGCATAGCTCAAATCTGGTCTAGTGATCGTCATGTAGATCAAACTTCCTACTATGCTCCTGTACATAGTAGGATCCTCCAAGATCTCTCCTGAATCTGCACTCAACTTGCCATTCTGATCCAATGGCACAGAAATAGGCTTACAGCCTGTCATACCATACTTGGACAACATGTCCAAGCCATACTGTCTCTGCAGTAATCCAATACCATGTGGTGACCTAATCACCTCAATGCCCAAGAAATATCTGAGCTCCCCCAGATCCTTCATCTCGAACTTCTGTCTAAGCAAGATCTTTACATCAAAGATCTCTGCATCATGGTCCCCCGTAATGATCAAGTCATCTACATAGATGACAACAAGCACAACTCCTCTATCACCATGTCTCACATACAATAGTGACAAGATATTCAGAAATCTTGTCAGACCATGCTCTTGGTGCTTGCTTTAAGCCATACAAGGCTTTCTTCAACCTGCAAACATGCTCGGGGTGACCCTCATCCTCATAACCAGGTGGCTGCAACATATACACCTCTTCTTGCAAATCTCCATGCAAGAATGCATTCTTTACATCCATCTGATGTAAAGACCATTGCTTTGACGCAGCCACTGCTATCACAACTCTCACTGTTGCCATCTTGGCAACTGGGCTAAAAGTTTCCTCATAATCAATTCCATATGTCTGCGCATATCCTTTGGCTACCAATCTAGCCTTGTACCTGTTTATGCTTCCATCACTGTTATGTTTAACTTTGTACACCCACTTGCATCCAATGGCTTTCTTGCCTTCAGGCAATTGCACTAAGTCCCAAGTTTCATTTCCATATAGTGCATCCATCTCCTCATCCATAGCTTTCTCCCAACACACATTTCCAACAGCCTCATCAATACATGTGGGCTCAACAACCTGCACAACCTTTGCCATATATGCATAGTGATGTGCCACATAACCATCATAAGTAAACCTCTGCACAGGGTTCTTCACTCTCCCTGATCTTCGCAGCTTTTCATTCATGGCTTCCATAGCCTTCTTTACACCAGGTGTTCTCATAGCTGGGATCCCAAGCTCCTCATCAAGGCTCATATCTGAGCCACTAGACTCTCCATCAACATGAGAATGCCCTGCAGAAATGTCAGGCATACCAAGGGGCTCAACCACTTTCTCTTTTCCTTTACGTGATGTACTAATCACATTTGCAGGACTGGTATTATGACGCAGCCTGCCACTCCATGGTCTATCAACAGACCCACTAGATGAGGACTCTCCTGGTCCACTCAAAGATTGTGATTGCTGACCTGCATTCTGTGCAACCACACTTCCAATCACATCAGCCCCAATAGCTTCTTTTTCAGCAGCATACCAGCTGCTCATCTCATCAAAGACAACATCCCTGCTTACCCTCAACTCACGTGTAGCAGGGTTATAACACCTGTATCCCTTTTGCTCAAGGGAATATCCAATAAACACACATTTTTCAGCTTTCGGATCCAGCTTAGTTCTCAGCTCATCTGGCACATGCACATATGCAATGCATCCAAAGACTTTCAGATGAGACAAATCTGGTTTTCTCCCAGTAAACCTCTCCTCTGGAGTTACATCATGTATGGCTGCAGTTGTAGTCCTGTTCATGATGTATACTGCTGTAGAAACAGCCTCAGCCCAATAGCAATGTGGCATATTCTTCTCTTCCATCAATGCTCGCGCAATCTCTGCAATGTGCCTGTTTTTTCGCTCAGCGACTCCATTTTGCTGCGGAGTATATCTGCATGTGAACTGTCTCCGAATACCATTCTTCTTCAAGAATTCAGAGAACTCATTGGAGAAGTACTCTCCCCCTCCATCTGACCTTAGGCACTTTACATATTTCCCTGTTTGCTTTTCAACCAAAACTCTGAAATTCTGAAAGTGAGTGAACACCTCACTCTTCTCCTTCATGAAATATACCCACACTTTTCTTGTGTGGTCATTAATGAAAGTGACATAGTACCTGCAGCCTCCCATAGACACGGTCTTCGTAGGACCCCATACATCTGAATGCACAACATCTAGTGCATTTCTGCTCACATATCTGTTACGTGGAAACACATGCTTTGTTTGCTTCCCAAATTGGCATGCTTCACATATTTTCTGCATACCTTCCACTTTAAATTTTGGCAGCCCTGTCACGATTCCTTTTGTCTGCATAGACTTCAATCTCTGAACATTTACATGTCCAATTCTTTTATGCCATATGTCTGTGTCTGCCACAACTCCTGAACCATTTGCAAACATTGCAGCACTCATTTCAGGCATGTCTACATTCAACGTAAACATTCTGCCCACTCTGTTGCCTTTTGCAACCAACCTGCACTTGTCTTTAAAATCTTCAACATAACACCCATCAGGGTTAAACCGAACCTGCAAACCCTGCTCAATCATCTGGCCAACTGAAACCAGATTCTTTGTTATGTTCGGTACATGAAGTACATCTACAAGGTACTTCACTTTGCCATCCTGCATAGACAATGGCACATCTCCAACGTGGGCAATTGGATGAGCAGTGTCATCCCCTGTTTCCACAAAACCTGGTCTTTCCGGGTTTTTCATCTCCTTGAACCACTCCCCATGACTCGTCATGTGGTTCGAAGCGCCTGAATCCACATACCATACATTATCTTTTTGTGCTGCATCAACATTTTCAGACATGGCATTTACAACATGCTGCATAACAAACAACCTTTCATTGTCCTCATTATTTCTGCTTGAGGATGCATAGTTGTTTTGCTGCACTTTCCCATTTTGCATGTCAGCCTGCTTCTTATAACATTCTGACTGCACATGTCCAGTCTTACCACAATAATAGCATTCACGTGCATCATTATATTACCTTTGCCAATTTCCACGGCCTCTTTGACTCCCCTTGCCTCTGAATTTGCCTCTTCCACCTGCGTGTTGTTGTTGTTGTAGATTCTGGGACTGTTGTTGTTGCTGCTGCTGGCCGTAATTCTGATTACCTGTTCGGCCACCTCCTTGACCGCGTCCACGGCCTCCTCTACCTCGTCCTCTTCCTGAACTCGTGTAGAAGGCCTGTTGCTCTGAACTGTTTTTGCTTTGTGAAGACTGTTGGTCTTCACCCAAGTTCTTCTCTTCGATAATCAGCATAGACACCAAATCTGTAAAGTTGGGAATGTTTTCCCGAGTCTGGATAGACGTCTTAAATGCCTTGTATTGTGGCCCGAGACCACGTAGACAGACTTCCACCTTGTCATCATCATCTACTGATACACCAATAGATGCAAGGGATTCCACAATGCCCTTTATCTTCAACGCATAGTCATTCACAGACATGCTCTTTTTCTCCACAGTATGAAGTTCATTCTTCAACTGTATCTTACGTGCCTTGGTATTTGTTTCATAAAGCTTTACCAAGGTGTCCCACGCCTCCTTGGGGGACTTGGCATCCTGAATGTGCCCAATCATGGTGTCCTGTATACTAATGGAAAGCCAATACATAACCTTCCTGGCTCCTTGGTTCCAGTCTTTAAACTCTTTTACATCTGCAGCAGTCGGATTTATATCCGGTATCTCCGGTGCCTCTTCATGTTCACCTTCTATGTAGTCCCAATAACCTTTTCCCATCAGGAAATTCGTCAACCTGAACCTCCAAGCATGGAAGTTATTCTTATCCAGCTTCTCAGCCACAATCTGTGTTATGCCATCATTAGACATCTTGCCAAACACACAATTTTACCAGAAACTGCACTCTGGTTTTTTTTCTGCACAACCTGCAGTATTTTCTGCACAGCGGTACTGTAGTACTCAAATGTCACAACCAGTGACTTCAATGTGCATACATACACCCAATGGCAACTGTAGACCTCTTTGCAGCACCCACAGTGTCTGCACAGTCAATCTATCTTCCTGCAGTTCGTAAAACAGAGTTCTGCAGAGAATCGATGACTTACCCGCAGTGCTCGAAATCGCCTGCTTTCTGAAAAACGGAGGTCCACCCGAAACGCGTTTTCGGCCCAAAAATTGTAGTCCGTAGGACTGTATAGTTGCCCTATAGCTTCACTCCCGCGAAGAAAGCTCCTCAATCGGAGATCGTTTGCCGGTGCCTCCCGTAGAGCTCCCGACAAGGGTGTAGTCACCAACACAATAGGGAAGAGTAGTTGCAGCTCTTACCCTCGTACCGCTTCCTGTGGTTCTCTTGCTTGCAGCTCAGCCCTTAGCACGAACCAGGCTCTGATACCATGAAAAGATGTAGGGGGGAAGAGAGCTTGAGCTCTTGCAAGCACACACACACACTCACAAAACCTTAATAGAGAACACACAAGGTGAGAGGCTGAAAATCTTCTTCTTCTCTACTCAACACTCAACACACCATATACAAGAATAAGAGTACACACCATATGAAAGGTACTCAACCAAATACATACACGGGTTCTCTATAGTGTGAACCCGACTAAATGAGCTGGCGCTATAACTATGCCAGTCTCTAGAGTGGCTGTCACACAGCCTGTCATCCCACTGGCCACATATCACCCAAGATCTCACCAACCATGCCAGTGGTGTAAGTGCGGGGCCTATCCCCCAGGCGGGTCATCAGTGTGCACCGCCTCACTAGAGCTCGATATCTCAACACGTCCAAGGTCAAGTGTGGGTTGTCCTGCACATGAGTCCAAGGTAAGGTGTGCATTGTCCTGCACATGAAATAGTGTCAGTCTGCACTGTGAGTCTCTCAATGATTCTATGTATTTGGTATGATTCTAGATGCCAGATCACTGTGTAGACAATTAGGGTTTGCATATAGGAAAGGGGGCAGCCCATAGGGCTACCCCAAGGACTCTTGTGGGCATGGGGAGAGTGTAAGACCACCCCCATAAGGGCCAAGAAGGCCCTGGCTGTACCCACCAGCCATGGGAGGGCCATATTAAGGCTGTGACAGTCCTAGGAATCTTGCAAGGGTAGTCAACTGGTTATCCAGCCCTAAGGGACTGTAGGGCAAGTGTGGGGCAGCCCATACAGGCTACCTAGCCTCCATTATATCATGCACATAGTGCCCAGTATCCAGTCCACCATGCACCTAGTACCCAGCCCAATATGTAGTCCCGACTGATGTCCAAAGGAGTATAAATACCCAAGCCCACAAACCATTTGAGTTATCTCATCATTCATCAAGTGCTGAAGCAAACCAAGGACCAGGACAGCCTAGAACAAGCTAATGCAGAAGGGGTGAAGGATTGAAGGTCAAGGGCAAATATCCATCTCAGCCAAGAAGGTTCAGTCAGTCTTTTTTTTTCAATATTTTACATCATTCTAATAAAACAAAATACACCATTCGTGGTGGGAGCCCTACAGAGGGTATTCGGGAGCCAATATTGTGTCTTCTTCTCCGTCTCTCTCTCTCTCTCTCTCTCTCTCTCTCTCTCTCTCTCTCTCTCTCTCTCTCTCTCTCTCTCTCTCTCTCTCTCTCTCTCTCTCTCTCTCTCTCTATTTTTCTGCACATCTACATTCAGTTTTGTGCGTTAATTTCGTCGCAACAAGTGTGCTGATTTCTGAGCATTGAAGTTCCCGATCTTCCCCGAAGCTTTCGCATGTTACAATTTTATGTCGCTTTTAGAGGAAAGTACTTCAAAAAGTCCAAGATTTGTATGGTTTGCATGCACTTGAAGGATGCCACCTTGAATTGGTGCCTAAATGTGGTACAAGAAGGGACTGAGCCAAAGACATGGACCAACTTCAAGGTTATGTTCAACAAGAAGTTTCTACCTACAAACTTTGCACAAAAAGAGTGGGATGAGGTAAAGCAAAAAGTTAGTGAGAATGTGGCAACTTATCTTGCCAACTTTTAAGTTATTGAAGTTTACTTCTTATAATCCTATTCCACCGCTAATGGAAATGCGTAAGTTTGTGAATGGACTTCAACCTAAGCTTATGCAAGCAGTGTATATGGCTAGTCCAAAATCTTTTGAGGAATCCCAAGACAAAGCTTTGCAAGTCGAGGCTTTGTACATGCCTTGGATGGTGGGCAAGACAAAGAATGATAACCGGGATTCAAAAGAAGAAGTTTAAAAATGAATCCCAATCGAGAACTGAGCCTCAAGAGAAGAAGGATATGAGCGAGAACAAACCTCCACCCTTTGGAAGCAAATTGTCCCTCGAGAAACTTGAGGAATATGCCAAACAAGGGAAGTGTTTTCAATGTGGAAAGAAGGGACACTTGGCTACAAATTGTCTCGACAAACCAAAGAAAGAAGCCAGAGAGATCAGAAGATCATTAGCAAGAAGTTCGTCAAGTGGTTTGCAGTGGTAGCTAGTCCATTGCATGACTGACCAAGAAAGCCGTGGGATTTCGATGGACCACAATTCAAAAAGAATCCTATGAAGCATTGAAATTTTATGCTAGCAAAGGACCAATATTTATTATTCCAGATTTTTCAAAGCCTTTTATGGTTGAATTTGATGCCTCAGGAGATTTCATTGGAGCAGTCTTGAACCAAGAGGACCATGCTGTGGCCTATGAAAGTCGAAGACTTCAAGGAGCCGAAAAGACCACACCCACGTATGAGAAAGAGTTGATGGCTATCATTCATACATTGAAGATTTAGAAACATTGTCTTATGGGTGCTGAGTTTGTTATAAAGACCAATCATCAAAGTCTTAGGTCTTTATGCTACCAGTGAGGATTTCAAGGATATTTGGAATAGATTGCAGAATCGAGATTTGGTGACCTCCTTTGTCATCAAAGAGGGTTTTCTTATGATGCAAAACTGTCTATGTGTGACAAAGTATTTAAGGCCAAAAGTGATGGAAGAATGCCATGCTCCACCCTACATGGGGCATAGAGGCATCTTGACTACAACTCAAGATTTGGAGAGCTACTTCTATTGGCCTAGCATTAGAAAGGACATTGAGCTATATGTTAGAGAATGTATGGTTTGTCAAAAGGTCAAGTTTGATCGACAAAAGCCAACAGGATTATTGCAACCATTACTCAGACTTCCCATTCGGGAGCACAATCTTGCCTTACACTTAAGCAATTAACACAATTAAACAAGTTAAAAATAGCACCACAAAATGAAGCTTAACAAAGCTAGAAATTGAAATCACTTGTACATTCTACTAGGGCCGACCCCCCTTGTAATAGATTGTATTATCAAGGTTCTTGTTGTTTACAAGCTTCACAGGCATTCACATGCCAAACTGTTGATAGGCATTCTTGCAAATGAAAACAGCATTGCAAACTTGGTTGTTGATGCGGTTGATTGGTTCCATAGCTTCCATTTGATTTCATAGTCTCACTCCACGATCCCTCATAGCTAATTAAATGTAACTATGCTCCATTGGCATGCAGACACAAACATTGTGTGTGCCAAGATCGAGACCATAATGACTAGTATTATCAAGGTTCCTGTTTACAAGCTTCACAGGCATTCACACGCCAAGCTTCACATGCATTCACATGCCAAACTGTCTATAGGCATTCTTGCAAATGAAAACAGCATTGCAAACTTGGTTGTTGATGCGGTTGATCACTTCCATAGCTTCCATTTGATTTCATAGTCTCACTCCATGATCCCTCATAGCTAATTAAATGTAACTATGCTCCACTGGCACCTAGACACAAACACTGTGTGTCCCAAGACCGAGACCATAATGACTAGTATTCTTATCTTGAGTAAGTGAAAGAGAGCTTAAATAAGCTCTTACTACAATTCTACTTCTTGTCTTTGAGTACAACCATCCTATGGTTTTGATGTCCACGTTTCCAGGGATTCATTTCCACTCTCAATTCAAATTAAGGTTTCTATAAATTAGGGTTTTCAGCAGGTATTCAGACTCCAAAATTGGGGCTTTTGGGTGCAAAAGATGCCTAAAATAGAGGGCTATATATGTACTATGGTTGCCCCATAATTAGGGTTTACATAAAATTTGGGGACAATAAAATACTTAGGAGTCTCCATATTTATAAAAGAGGAATTTTGCAAATTGGTGATCATATGGAAACTATATAAGTAAAAGATAAGACGAGAGTTCAATATAGAAACTGTATTTGTGACCTATTTGTAAATGACTGTTTTATGTCAAGAATGTTGGGGAAGCATTTTGACCGTCTTGTGATTAAGGTCGTGGAGACCTAACTGATAAAGTTGCAACTGCTGTGGAGGACGTCTCGTGTAGCAAGGTCAACCGAGGTCTTGACCAGCCTCGGTTCGATTTAAATGGTGAGCTTCCGGTATGGTGGATGAGGGACCAAGGAAGCGGCCTATGAGTGAAGCGCTGGTGACCTGCGAAGGATCCTAGAGGGTGCTGACCATACGGTGCTCGAGCTCTGGGTCGCCGAAGATACCCACACGTGCATCATCGTGGAAGATATTGGAATAAGGAGTAAGAGTTGTTTTCTGAAACTGAGTATGGATCTGGTTGATTGACCTTGCTAGTCCTCAACTGATGAGTCCATAGCTCTCTTATATGGATCTGTTGGGTGGTTGATCTTGCTGATCTTCAACGAGGATTCCATCTTGATTTTTATAAGTGATTATTTGCCGAGTACTATGAGCTAGGAACTATCGAAAAGGCCTCTGAGTGAACAGGTGGTGAGCGTTCTGGTTGCCAATGATGCCATAGATACTTCGATGAAGGAATGACTGGAAATTAAGATTCAACCGGATACTTGGAAGTTTATGATCAGTAACACTATCATTTCATTAAATGACTGAATTAAATACATTTGAATCTAGGAAAAAGGCAATTTCATATTGGGTGTGTAAATGGTGTGACTGGAGTTAAATTTGCTTGAAAATCCGGCTAGGGGACCTACGAACTCTTTTCCCTGGTACCCGAGACAAAACCTAACCAAATTCCTAATTGGATCCCATCACTACAGTGGTTGGGCGGTTGGCTAACCCATGGGACTGGATGGGGTTAGGCTGGACTAATGGATCCGTAAAATGAGACTCAATTTCTATTGTAGTACGCTAGATGAAGTAAATCCCGGATAGTAATTGTTCTATGAAAAAAAGAAACCAACGGCTGTGCCTCTTGATGGGAAAAAAAGCGTTGATCTCTATGATCCAAGTGCAAGTTTCTTCCTTGATCCAACCAAGTGACTTTAGGTTTGGTTGGATCAGTTTGGTTTGTAATGACCCTGACTATGTTAGAGTAAAATTTTATCCTAGAGGAATCGCCTGTGCTTTCCGGGCAAGGGAAGTTTTTCTAAGTTCGGTTTTGGAAGAACCGAGGAATTAGTCACCTGTCCGGATATCCGTGGGTGAGGCACCGAGTGTAGGACCCTGCCCCGCGCAAGATGTGCTACTTCCGCTGCTAGCACCCTGAATCCATTGTGCAGTGGGGACGGGAATCTTTGGTATCAGAGCGAATTGGCTAAGGAGGATCAACCAAAAAGCCAAAAATGTCAAAAAATTATGAAGTAGCAGTATAAGATCGGAATTGTGTGATGAAATTCATACAAATTGTTATTTGAACTAAAATTCATAAATTAGTAATTGGGTCTTCACATGGAAGTACCGTAATTTTATGGAATCCCTGACTTGCTTGAGGCCTAGACATGATGGTATTTACCTTATAGTTCCAAGAACCATGACTACCCGTATATACCGAGGGTATAACTGCAGCTCTTTATTACTAGCAGTATATACGAGTAAATCTAAGACTTGAAATCATAAACATTAATACTATCCAGATGATGAATTCGAATGTGGTTGATATGATTTTTAAATTTTGGTTGAGAACTGATGAGTTGATTTGGATTCTGATTGAAAAATGATGATTCCTGAAATTTGGTTGAAATGTAATAAGCTGAGCGAAACTGCAATGAGGATGAATGGGACAAGTCCCTGTGATGATGTTCTTAACTGGAATGATGTTAATAACTTCAGCCAATCACTATGAGATTAGTGGATTGTGCTAATAGATTGCTACTATTAACTTTTAATCAGTGGATCAAGTTAAGGGATGATAAATTAAAAATCTGAAAAATTAAAATCCCCATGGAGGACTGTTCAGATAGAAAAATTCAACCTGATGGACGATTATTGTGTTAAAGATATGAATGAGACATTCTGAATGAATTAACAACTGATAATGCATTCTATATGAGTATCTTTATCCCTGCGGAGCCGACCTATTTAGAGAACCCCGGAATTAGTTGAATCAAAATTCGGATTGAATCATAAATAAAGAGACTTAACAAGAATTTTTGTATTGATAGGAACATGGACCGGGGTCGTCGTGGTAGAAATGTTAACCCCCAACTCGATGAAGAAGAGCTCGACCTGGATGTTCGTAAAACTCTTCATAGTTCGCAGCAGCCTGGACCTTTCAAGGGTGAAGGGGAAAACTTGGGCGAGGCTGTGGAGAAGTGGATCGAATCAATGGAAGAATACTTCGATGTCACCGGGTACAATGAGAAGAGCAAAATGGCTCTTGCAAGGCTGAAGATAGTGGAGACAACTAGAGTGGCATGGAAAAACCACTGTGAGACAAACCATCTCGACCGAAATACCCAAACCTGGACCGATCTCAAGGCTTACCTCAGAAAGAGGTTTTGTCCCCCAAGCTTTCTTGAAACTAAGATGAATGAGTTCTTGGAACTAAAGCAGGAAAGCCGGACAATTGAAGAGTACCATCAGGATTTTGCCCTTCTCCTTAAATATTCCCCTCAATTGGATGAAGAGCAGCTGATGGCCAGGTTCATTCGGGGAATGAACGAGCCATTGGATACTTTAGTCAAGAATGCCAAACCTATTTCCATGGCCGAAGCAGTTTGGATGGCAAAGGATTTCGCCAAAGCCTTGATGTCAAAGTCCCGCCAAAGTCAGCACCATCACCTTTCAAAAGGTTTTTATTCCCATAAGGTGATTCCAACCTTCCTCCGCCTAAGAGATATCAGGGTCAAACCCAAGATATGGGAAGTTCCAGAATGGAAGAAATGTCCTTTTCCCGAAACTCAATCCCCTGGATTTCAACTTCAAAAGTTCCACCCTTGAACAAGAGAGAGAGTGATGCTATAACTGTCAAGGATTTGGACATCGCAGTATGGATTGCCCAACTCCTTTTTAGATCAAGGTTTTCAGGGCAGAAAAATCAAGGATCAAGATTCCAGACTCCAGCCCCTTCCGTCCAGAGTAATCAGGGTTCTATCTGCCTAAATCAGGGAAATCCCAGAGGTAGACCCTCTATCCAACCTACAGTTTCAATCCAAAGTAATGCAAGACCTCCACCTCAGAATAGGGGAAGTCAAAGAGAGTTGTTCCCAAATCGGCCGTCCACTTCTAAGGCAGTAACACTGGAAGTGATTGAAGAAGAAGAAGAAGATGAAAGAGATCATACTCCACCTGCGAGATGAGGACATCTCGCATTTTTTAAGTGGGGTAGAATGTAAGATCCCTCCCCAGCCTCTCAGGATGTCCAGTATCTTCCCCTGTAGTCAAATCCCTCTTCAGAAATATAAAAGATCTTGTTTCTACCACTTTTGGCCTAAAGAGTGGGGTAGAATGTAAGATTCCTCCCCAGCCTCTCAGGATGTCCAGTATCTTCCCCTGTAGTCAAATCCCTCTTCAGAAATATAAAAGATCTTGTTTCTACCAGTTTTGGCCTAAAGAGAGAAAATCTTCTAGAGAGTGGTAATTCAGTTTTTAAATATTTTTAGATGGAAAAATATCTCTTCTTATTAAAATAAGTTCCCCCGAAAGAGAAGTTCAAAAAGATTTTCAGAAGGTGCATTAGAAATCAAGTATAATCTGTTCAAGAGGCCTTATCCTGAGGGTCAAGATTTTTTTAAAATTTTAAATTAAGGTTCCTATGGGCCAATAAGATCAATCCATGTGTGGGGAGGAGATAAATCCAATTTGTAAAAGAAAATTACCAAAAAATGAGTAAATGCTCACATAAGATGAAGAGTTGACTATGTAGAAGGGTTATTAGTAAAAAACTATGAGTATTACTAAAAAATGAGATATTTTGGGTATAATGATTCCATTTTGACACATGTGTAAGGAAGGGGAGTCCCTTAAAGGAGGAGCCTACTTCACATGCTTGAATGAGTTTTAAACTCAAAAATAATGTGATATTTTTATCTCTCCTCTCTCTTGGATCAAACCGAATCAAAAAGGAACCAAACTAGGTCCAAATCTAGTCCAAATTCAACCAAACTGAATCTCAAAAATTCTAGAAATCAGTTGGTCTTGGTTAGAGCCTCCCTCTCCTATAAATAGAACCTGAGTCCTTTGTTAAAAAAAGGAGAATTATACTATGCTAGAATTATGCTGAAATAATGATAATTTTTACTATTCTC
This sequence comes from Cibotium barometz, assembly GCF_041138505.1. Taxonomy (NCBI): domain Eukaryota; kingdom Viridiplantae; phylum Streptophyta; class Polypodiopsida; order Cyatheales; family Cibotiaceae; genus Cibotium; species Cibotium barometz. The sequence goes on from NC_141049.1 coordinate 48,940,831, forward strand.
TAAAATTCTGTCCAAATTGAAGAAATTGGAGCTTCCCTCCTTCTTCAATCTCCATTGGTGGCTCCATCAACACACAAAACCAATTGATTGGTTGGGGGCCTCTACCGTATCAAAGAATCAAGCAATTTGTAAGGTAAAGTGAGAATTTTGATCTTTTTCCATAATTTCTCAATGTTTCTCTCTTCTCAACCCCTCTCAAGCTTGAGAAGCTTAATTGGAATGGCTTTTTAATGCTATTGAAGTTAATTGATGAATGGTAGTAAGGAAATACATAAATTCTCATTTATGTTTAATTTTAGTGGTTTTATGATTTTTATCCTCTAAAATGATTATGATGTTATGCCTCATTGAAAAAAGGCATTCCCCTCTCTTCTTTAGTAAATCCAACTATTCTTATCCTAGATGAATGACTAATGGATAGAACCAAGTTTTTCATGATGTTTTTCTTAAATAAGTAAAAATTGTTTACATTAGAATGTTTTAAATACTCTGGTGAACTTCTAATTAATTTTAAAGAGTAAAAATTAAAAAATAGTCAGCCATACAAAGGAGGTTATGACAAATTTTTTTAAAAATTTAGAAATAAGTATTATATTTTATTATTCTAAAAGAGTAATCCTTATGGTTTCTATATTCTATAGTATTATCTTTTATTATTCTAAAAGAGTAATCCTTATGGTTTCTATATTCTAAAGTATCATTTTCATGCATAGAAGATGCATTTTGATTATTTGCATAAAAGAAATTTATTTTTATTACAAAAGTGTTACTTTTATCATTATTTATTTTTATGCATAAGAGGATGCATAAAAAAAATTTATTTTTATTATAAAAGTGTTACTTTTATGATTATTGATTTTTATGCATAAGAGGATGCATAAAAGAAATTTATTTTTATTATAAAAGTGTTACTTTTATCATTATTGATTTTTATGCATAAATGGATGTATAAAAGAAATTATTTTATATTAAAAGAATGATTTTCATCATAAATGATTTGTATGCATAAACTTATGCATAAAAGATATTTTTTTATATTAAAAGTGTGATTTTCATCATAAATGATTTTATGCATAAATTAGATGCATAAAAGAAATTCTTTTATATTAAAAGAGTGATTTTCATCATAAATTATTTCTATACATAAACATATGCATAAAAGATATTCTTTTATATTAAAAGAGTGATTTTCATCATAAATGATTTGTATGCATAAACATATGCGTAAAAGATATTTTTTTATATTAAAAATGTGATTTTCATCATAAATGGATTTTATGCATAAATTAGATGCATAAGAGAAATTCTTTTATTCTAAAAGTGTAATTCCTACTAAATTGGATTTATGCATAGAAAGATACATAAAGAATTTATTTTAACCCAAAAGTGTTATTCTCATCAATTTTGATTTTATGCATAAAAAGATGCATAAAGAATTTTATTTTTAATTCAAAAGAGTTATTTTCATCAATTTTGATTTTATGCATGAGAAGATGCATAAAAGATTGAATTTTAATTCAAAAGTGTCATTCTCCTTTAAAATGAATTTATGCATAGGAAGATGCTTAAAAGATTGATTTTTATTTCGAAAGTGTTATTCTCCTTAAAATGGAATTTATGCATAAATGCGTAAAGAAATCTTATATCAAAAATAAGAATTCTCTTGTATTCTATAAATAGATATGAGGATGTGAAATGAATCAGATAGATGAAAATGAACAAAGAATGGATGGAGATGTATGTATGTCAAAGAATGGATGTAGATATATGTATGTGAAAGAATGGATGTAGATATATGTATGTGAAAGAATGGATGTAGATGTATGTATGTGAAGGATGTATGTGAAAGGAAAGATGTATGTGTATGAGATAAGTATGGATGTAGATGTGAATGTGGATATATGGATGTGGATGTGGATGTATGGATGTGGATGTGGATGTATGAATGTATGTATGTGGATTTGGATGTATAAATGAGGATGTGAAAATGGATGTGTGAATGTGGATGTGGATGTGGATGTGGATGTATGAATGTGGAATGTGGATATGGATGTATGAATGTGGAATGTGGATGTGGATGTATGGATATGGATATGGATGTATGGATGTGAATGTGAATGTGGATGTATGGATGTGGGTATGGATGTGGATGTATAGATGTAGATATGGAATGCGGATGAGGATGTATGAATGTGGATGTGAAAATGGATGTATGCATGTGGATGTGGGAATGGATGTATGGATGTGGATGTGGATATGGATGTATGAATGTGGATGTGGATGTATGGATGTGGATATGGATGTATGAATGTGGATGTGGATGTATGGATGTGGATATGGATGTGTATGTATGAATGCGGATGTGGAATTGGATATATGATGTGGATGTACGAATGTGGATGTGTATGTAGAATAATGAATGCGAATGTGTATGTGAAATGATGTGTCGTCACATTGATATGAGTGAATAGATGAGATGTGATGACATGTGAATTGGGACCTGAATATATGATACGTGATGTGAATGAATCTGAGGTGATGAGATGGAAAATGAAGTGATTGGATGAGAATGAGTACACATATGAATGGAATGTGGAATAAGTAATGTGGTCTAATGAGGGATAATGTGGAAAGATGAGAGTTCAATATAAAAACTGCATTTGTGACCTGTTTGTAAATGATTGTTTTATGTCAAGAATGCTGGGGAAGCATTTTGACCATCTTGTGATTAAGGTCGTGGAGACCTAACTGATAAAGTTACAACTGCTGAGATGGACAGTCAATGGAGGACGTCTCGTGTAGCAAGGTCGAACCGAGGTCTTGACCAGCCTCGGTTTGATTTAAATGGTGAGCTTCCGGTACGGTGGATGAGGGACCAAGGAAGCGGCCTATGAGTGAAGCGCTAGGTGACCTGCGAAGGATCCTAGAGGGTGCTGATCATACGGTGCACGGGCTCTGGGTCGCCGAAGATACCCACACGTGCGTTGTGGAAGATATTTGAATAAGGAGTAAGCCAAAGATACCCACACGTGCGTTGTGGAAGATATTGGAACAAGAAGTAAGAGTTGTTTTCTGAAACCGAGTATGGATCTGGTTGATTGACCTTGCTGGTCCTCAACTGATGAGTCCATAGCTCTCTTATATGGATATGTTGGTTGATCTTGCTGATCTTCAATGAGGATTCCATCTTGATTTTTATAAGTGATTATCTACCGGGTACTATGAGCTAGGAACTATCAAAAAGACCCTTGAGTAAACAGGTGGTGAGCGTTCTGGTTGCCAATGATGCCATAGATACTCCGATGAAGGAATGACTGGAAATTAAGATTCAACCAGATACTTGAAAGTTTATGATCAGTAACACTATGATTTCATTAAATACATTTGGATCTAGGAAAAAGGCAATTTCATATTGGGTGTGTAAGTGGTGTGATTGGAGTTAAATTTGCTTGAAAATCCCGGCTAGGGGACCTGGGAACTCTTTTCCCTGGTACCCGAGACAAAACCTAACCAAATTCCTAATTGGATCCCATCACTACAGTGGTTGGTGGTTGGCTAACCCATGGGACGGATGGGGTTAGGCTGGACTGATGGATCCGTAAAATGAGACTCAATTTCTATTGTAGTATGCTAGATGAAGTAAATCCCGGATAGTAATTGTTCTATGGAAAAAAGGAATCAACGACTGTGCCTCTCTCGATGGGGAAAAAAGCGTTGATCTCTATGATCCAAGTGCAAGTTTCTTCCTTGATCTGACCAAGCGACTTTAGGTTCGGTTGGATCAGTTTGGTCAGTAATGTCCCTGACTATGTTAGAGTAAAATTTTATACTGGAGGAATCGCCTGTGCTTTCCGGGCAAGGGAAGTTTTTCTACGTTCGGTTTTGGAAGAACCGAGGAATTAGTCACCTGTTCGGATATCCGTGGGGGCAAGGCCCCGAGTGTAGGACCCTGCCCCGTGCAAGATGTGCTACTTCCGTTGCTAGCACCCTGAATCCGTTGCGCGATGGGGACGGGGATCTTATAGTGGTTTAAGACTCTTTAAGTCCAGATAGATTGGTCTAGTCATATTTTTTCTTTTGAACATAGGAACACCTAGTATTGTATCTTAGGTGATTGTATACATCTCTCTGAGGAACCTCTTGTAAATACAATTGATTTTGGAAATATAATGGATTCTTCTTTGTATAATGCTTTCCATTGTGTCTTGATTCCACTTGCTTCATTTCTCATACCTACTATGGATGTTAATGAATTAAGTGTGTTTGAAAGCAACGAATTAAAGAAGATCCTTGATTTGTTTCAAGATATATTTCCTAAAGAATTGCCATTAGGCTTACCGCCTGAAAGGCCAGTAGATCATCGTATTGACCTGGTCCCTGGTGCTCAACCTGCTAGTATTCCACCTTACGGGATGAGCCAAGCTGAGGAAGATGAGTTGTCCAAACAACTTGAAGATTATTTGAGGATGAGCCAGATCCATCCAAGTAAATTGGAGAATGTGTATAGATTACAAGAGATTGAACAAGCTGACAATCAAGAACCGTTATCCTCTCCCTAGATCAAATGACCGGTTAGCCGGAGCGAAGTATTTCACAAAGATAGATTTACGTACTGGCTATTACTAGATACGTGTTCATGAAAGGCATGTCGAAAGAACCGCCTTTCGGACTGGGTATGGTCATTATGAGTTTCTCGTATTACCTTTTGGGTTAACCAATGCTCCAGTCACTTTCCAGCAAATGATGATGAACGATCTTTTTCGTGAACATTTGGAAAAATTTGTGGTTGTGTTCTTGGATGATATTTTAATATATAGTCGTACTTTTGAGGATCACGTTACACCTCACGATTGTCTTAACTGTCTTAAGACAAAATCGACTGTATGCTAAATTAAGTAAATGTGAGTTTTTTATGACAGAAATCATTTACTTGGGACACAAGATCACTAGAGACGGGTTGAGCATTGACTATGACCGAGTTCAAAAGGTTTTCGCCTGGCCTATACCACAAACAATGAAACAACTTCGTTCTTTTCTCGGTTTTGTTGTTTTTCTTTGGTGTGCGAGAGTACTCTCAGCTCACACTACCGATGACCGACTTGTTGAAAGGTCGTGGACGTAAGTCGAATCAGCCTATCACTTGGAATAACGATCTGGATATGGCCTTCAGAATTTTGAAAGATAAAGACAAGGAAAGTGTGATGGCCGAGCCCAGTACGAGAGAACGTCCGGCACGAAACACCACGTCTTTGCCGCACGCGGCCACTTGATGGCTCATGACGGCTCCACCGGCCCGTCGAGCGCGTTGCGTGCGTTTGCCTTGCGGGTCTCACCGATCACTTGCCCTTCATGCCCGGCTCGGCTCCAGGGGCCTCACTCGGGACTTGCCTTCCATCCATGCCCTGCCGGCCTAGGGTCCATCGCGGCCCCGTCGGCACGGCCCGGCCCGCCGGCTCGCCGATCGGCCGTTTTTCCACCGTCCACGGTCCCGTCGGCTCATTCGGTCCCGACACCGTCAAGGTTGGGAGGGCATCCCCCGGGCACACGGCTCCCTAGCAACCCCGCTCGCAACCGGGAGGCCTAACGTGCCTACCCGATGCGTGAGTACGTCTAGGTGCCTACCATGGGTCCATGCTTTGCCCCTCCAAGCACTTCCTCCCCATCTTAGCATTACATGATCCTAGTCACGGCCTTATGTTCTTGAGACTGATGCAAGTGTGACTATGCAATCAGGGCTGCTCTATTCCAAGATGGTAGACCTATTGCTTTCGAGAGTAAAAAGCTAGACGACACTCAATCTTGTTGGCCAACCCTTGAGAAGGAGCTTTATGCTGTCATTCACGTTGTCAAGGTTTGGAGACATTATTTATATGGCTCCAAGTTTGTGGTATTGACTGATCATCAGTCAATCAAGTATGTGTGTGATGCAGATGATTTAAGAGAAAGGAAAGGTTGATGGGCTGAGTTAATGCAAGATTTTGATTTTGAGATTCATTATCGAAAGGGGTTCATGAATAGTGTCGCAGATGCGCTTAGTCGAATTAGAGAGGTGAATACTTTGTCGTTCATCGAGATTTCTACTGACTTATTTCAGTCATTATGAGAGGGCTTTGCACGACTGATAGTTATTTTGATCCTCCTACATTTTTTGTGAGGCTGTGTTTTTTTTCAGAAAGTGGCTGCATTTTTTCCTCTCCAAGAGCTTTGCACTGCCCCCACATGCGCCCCCTATATCTCACTTGTGTCCCCGAGCTTTAGCTCAACGTAGCCCCCGCCTATGTTCCCTCTCTCGCTACCCCTGCCTCTAAATTGCACTGCCCCCACATGCGCCCCCTGTATCTCACTTGTGTCCCCGAGCTTTAGCTCAACGTAGCCCCACCACCCTTCCCCCTTCCCCCTCCCCCGCTTCCCTCCTCCTCTCCCCCGCGTGGCCGCTCCTATCCCCTCCTGGTCTCCCCTTAGCTCCATCTCTCCACCATGGCTCGTCCCCTCCATTTTCATCTGGTAGTTTCTCTAGTTCTTGGGCATTTTATCCTTCGGCCTCTAGGATCTTGGGGTTGCCAATGGATTACAATTTCTTCCGATGTCTCCCTATCGAAGAAACTGATATTTTCAAGGAGATAGTGGCTCCCATTTGGTTTTGTGTGGTGTTCCATCATTCCACATCATGTGGCGTGATGATCTTCTCCTTTCCCTTAAGTGCGGCCCCGAGGATGGAGTGGGATTCGAAGTCAGTGGGGGTGGGCTGCCGTCACCATCTAGAGGCAAGCAGTAGAGCTTTCGCACCATCTTCATGATCTATGCATCACCGACATGCTCACCCATCTCTAGCCCCTTGGCTCAGATGGAGCTAGGAGGCTTAAGCCATAGAGATCAGGATGGGGAGGTGGTGTTCTAAAGCCTAGAGGTGCTGCTCTTTGTATTCCTTCATACGTCAGTTGTAGCACCCCTTCCCCCCTCTTACAGGTACCTTGTGATGACTGATGGAGTTGAGAGTATGCTTACTCTCTCGTGCTCGGACAGAGTGGCGACACATGGAGGACATGATCCGTGCCCACCGAGCACGCCTTCTTCTGAGGATTGATTGTGACTACTCCCTGTCGAAACCCACACCCAAGACTCTTCGAGTGGAGGACAGTTTCGACAGTTCCACCTCCCATGGAGATTAATATGCGGATTGCCTCATGAAACATTCAGGGTTTGGGGGGGGCTTAGTGCTTTCAAAGGCAACGCGTCCTTAAGAGCACCATAGAGCTGCAGTTGGGGAACCCATCGACATTCTTTTCCTTTAGGAGCACCATCTTTTCGAGGGGTGTACTAGGCGCCTTGTGAGAAGATTTTACCAAGTAGGAGTCACACTTTTTGGTCTCCCTCTATTGGCCCCTCCGGACGTAGGGGAGAGTTTATATTTATGTCAGTGAGGAGCTCTTGCTGGCAATGGGTGGCTTAGGTGTCATAGTCACTGGGCGAGCTTAGAGGTTACCATTAGGATTAGAGAGGATTGTGTGGGCTTCCTCAATGTTTGTGCTCCAAATATCATAGTAGGTACAGCCACCTTTTGGAGTACAGTCTGTTAGTCCCTCCCTTTGGCTGACTTTTGGTGCATAGATGTGGAGATGTTAACATGATTGAGTCAATAGAGGATAGACTCGGAGGAGGCACAGCTACAGTCTCAGGCTCAAAGTACTCTGCTTGTGGGAGGAGTTGATCCTGGCACTCAGGGGATAGGACCCTTGGCACTTGCCTGAGTTTGGGGGTAGCCCTGGGAGTTTATGCTTCTCGCAGTCTAATAGGAGGAGCACCGGTCCCAATCTCTCTCGACTTGATAGATTCTATGTGGATGAGTGGGCTTGCGGTCACGAGAGCATAATTGATATCTTGGTGGGCACTACTTTCTATGATTGTGCTATAGTTATTTTGTCCTTGGAGGTAGAACAAGCACTTGAACATTAGGATTCCGGACAGCCTCATACAGGAAGATTTGTAGCATGATAGAGGAGATATGGGAGGGATTGGATTTTATCTCATGTTCTATCGCACACACCTTGGATGCAGTCCTTGTCGAGATCAATAGCTTTTTGCTAGAGGCAAAAGATTGGTGGCATCCATGAGCGGCGTGAGAGGAGCATTCGATGGGGTCTTACTTCTCTCCAACGTCTCTTGGAGAGTTCCCCCAATAGCCTATAGATTGAGAGTTAGCTTGATGTCACTTGTATAGAGATCAAATCCATAGAGGAGAGGAGGGTGTAGGAGATCAAATCCATAGAGGAGAGGAGGGTGGAGTACAGATGCTTCCTTCTGGACCTAGGCGGGAGATAGAGTCATTGGGGATTTCTTTGAGATTGCAGGCCCTCACAGGTGGAGAGATGGTATTCACAGGTTGCAAGGAGCTGTTGCAACAAGGAGCTATCGTTTCTGACCCCCCCATGTGAGAGCCATTGCCATAGATTTTTTCAAATCCCTCCTCATCTCACGAGTGCCCCATTATCCCTAGGTGGTGGACATGTGAGAGGCCTTCACGACTCTTCCTAGGGGCAAATATCAGGCAAATGCCCAAGGGGTGGATGGGCTTCCAATTTCCTTCTTTCTTCGCCACTATTGGGATCTTATAGAAGGTATACCACCTTTGATAAGATTATGACTATAGGCATCATGCCAAAGAGGCTATGAGAGGGTCTAATTCACTTGATTCCTGAGGAGGGTGGTGATAGATTGGAGATTCGGTAATGGAGACTCATCACCCTCCTTGACCAGCTACAAGATTTTGGCCAAGGCCATCAGCCTAGAGACTTCAGCCTTTCCTGTCCAACTTGACCCATGACACTCAGATAGGTTATGTTCAGGAACAAAGCATTCTAGACAACATCTTCACAACACCTTCAGCCATGGGATAAGGTGGCTTTGGAGAGTGATCATTCAGCCACATCGCGACACAGAGGGGGCCTAGGTATCATTGACCCTCCCATTCAGAGTCGTGCCCTACAGGGCAAGTTTATTGTTAGAGGACTTCTGCAAGATGATAAGCCTTGGAAGGACTTCCTCTTGGCTAGGATTTCAACCCCTACACTAAGCCTGGGGGCCCCTAGCTATAGAGCACCAGATGGATCTTCACATAGATGTGGGACCATGGCTTTAGCCTAGCTTTTGAGGATAGATTTGCTGCTAGCCTACTCCAAGCTTGGGATCTCCAGTAGCTAGTTCCAGTAGCCTCGGAAGAGCATCTTCGATCTAGAACCCCTTGATCCGTTTACCTAGTGGCCACATGCTGGGGCCCGGCCTCATGTATCCTGGGGAGTGTTGAGCATAGGACCTGCTGATTCCCTCGGAGATTAGCTTGCATTTAGATAGTTTCCCCCCATCAAGGCGCGCAAGAGAGAGGCATGGCTGGGATCCGGGGTAGAGATAGACTCAGCGTCGACATCGACTTTGCTATTCCTATGGAGTGGCTAACCCCTCGTAGTGGTTAGGCGTGTTATCTAGGCATGATATTTTGTTGGCATTTCATGGCGCGGATGAGAGATGTGCTTTTTTTATTGCACCCCACCATGGCATATTAGAGAGATTAGAGCCCCCTTTGGATGACTTCATTGGATGCATCTTACAAAGGGTGAGGGTGATCGGATTTCAGGCACATGAGTGGCACATTGAACCCCCTCCGAACAAGGTGGAGAGACTCTAGTGTTTATGGATTTGGGAGAGCCGGCCCCTCATGCGCCTCCACCAGTGGGACTCGGCGGGTAGTGGACTTAGCATGATCCTACTGATAGGGGGGAGATGTTGGGTAGCCCGTTCTTTGCATACACCATACGACTAGGTTGCAAGATCCAGATGCCTAAGGTCGAGGGCAACTATGAGGCCGTGCATATGCATATTTATTTAGGCATTTTTCCTAGCTTTTTATGCCTTTTATAGCATTTTTATGCTAATATGGTGCTATTGGCATGCTAGAGCTGGTGGAATGGCTCTCATGAGGGGTATATAAGGGTTGTCCTCCTTTCCCCTCATTCCATCCCATTATTCCACTTGAGGTCATTAGCAATGCTTTCTGCTTCTTATCATTGTACAGCACCTACTACGGGCTTCCCTCGTACTCAGTTTTTAGTTATAAATATCAATTTCCAGCACTTACAAGTCTTGTACCTAGGCCTACACCTGTGTTTTCTATTGCTTTCACTTTCTTTCAACTCTTCAGGTCTCTCACCTTCGCATTTCAACAGTACTAATCCTAGCCCCATCTATTGATCTCATTGGACTCTGGGTTGATGCTAGCGATGGGAAATTTTATGGCATTGGAGCCTAGCACATCTGGAAAGCTAGATGCAGCGAAGCCCTCGAAGGCACCCACACTCCATTTGCGGAGTCCATCAGGAGCATTTTTCTTACCCTGCACAGCCAGTGGGGGAAGTTGTAGGGTGGCTCACTGTATGCGAAAGCGGCAGGAAGCCTTCTTGAGGCTCTGGCAACCTAGCCCTTTTTTCATAGATAGAGGTGGTGAGCCCACTTGGCACAAAAGACCACCTATGTGGTTATTCCCTCCCCCTGTGTATAAGATAGCCTGGCGACCTAGCCCTTTTTTCACAGATAGAGGTGGTGAGCCCATTTGGCACAACATACCACTTGTGTGGTTATTCCATCCCCCTCCTCCTATGTATAAGATATCCTTCTCCTCATAATAGAGTAGCCAGCCACCATAGGAGAAGTGCAACTTTATCCACCCCTTGGTTCTTTGATCCTCGCCCCATACATGGAGACGAGCTTGTATCTAGCCCTTCATGGTTATATTTAGCCCTTTGTGGTTGCTTTTTGTTAACTAATAGAAGGATCTTTTTCATAATGCACAAAATACGAGGTTATCATTCCTCCACCACTTATTATTCCCCCATATTTTTTGCATAAAAATGCAAAAATACGGGGTTATTATTCCTCCACCACTTATTATTCCCCCATATTTTTTGCATAAAAATGCACAAAATACGGGGTTATTATTCCTCCACTTAGCTTATGAACATCCTCATGAGCATTGGAAAGAGAACTTTACCTTGGAATCAACATCCAAACATGTTGAGGAAGAAACCACAAACACTCTATCACTTCACTTCTCACAAACACCAACTCTTCTCACACTCTTCAACTTCACACTTCAACTCTATCTTCTTCACTTCTCACAAACACCAACTCTTCTCACACTCTTCAACATCACACTTCAACTCCATCTTCTTCTTCAACACCAGCACTGCTAAAAAAATTTCCACTTTGACATTGAAAAGTGCAAGGCAAAACATCCCACAAATGTATGTCCACAACTTCGACAAAAGAAGCCATGAAGACCACCATCCATGAAGCTCATTATCTCAGCAACAAACGATTATAGTGCATTTGCAGTAGGAGGAAGCGTGTGGCTGTTGTTCAATCTGCAGTGTGGAGATGAGGCGACTGTAGATGTTCTGACATTGGAGGTTGATATGGCTGACGTGCCAATGATGGACTTTCTCTTCTTAATCTTAATATATACTAGTTGGGAACCTGTGCTTCGCATGTCTTTTAAGGCTTCCATAATCAAATTCTACCCAAACCTCCTCCTCCCTTCCCAAACCTCGAAATTCTTGCCACATGGCAGCTTTGTGAAACTCTTCCTTAAGATAATATAGAGATTCTTCCTCCTCAATACCCTTAAAAATTATTAATTAGTCCCATGTAACAAAGCAAGTATAAGCTAGACTTAATTTCTATAAAATTTCTTTTACATAGACAAAATTTATCAGAAATAAACATGAGGCTTAGTTCTACTCATCCCCTAATTCATTCTTGAGATATTCATTTCTTAAATTTGAACTCAAAAATTAATAAAATTAATTAATTATTACTAAAAGTTAATTCTCATAATTTAGCATTTCACAGATTTGCTGTTATATCTTAAAATTTATCTTTTAAAATATTATAATTATTAAAACTTATTTGGTAATTATTAATAATTATTCAAAGAAATTATAACCCATTGATAAACCATATTACTTACACTTTCATCATTAACTTACATTCTTTAATTATTCTTTAAAATAACATAGATTTTAAAAATTCATCTTTAAATAGTAAACATGCTCCAAAAATTATTTAAAATCTAGGGTTAAGCTTTTCTAAACAGTTTGTTTCTTTATTTTGAATAAGTTCTTAGTCAACATTAATAAAAAATATACTTCCTCTGTTACCTCTAACAAGTAGCTAGAATTAAGAAAAGTGATTAAAATAGCCACTAGTCATACTTAATTAGTGATCAAATACATGCATTCATTAAACCATAATATGTTTCATCTTTGTTAATCATTATGTTTCTAATTATACATGAAAAATCTTAATATTCATTCATTATTATCATCTTTGCATAATAACAAAATGTAAAAAAACATAACCGAGCCGAGGAATGTGTTGTTTCAAACTATTTGATTTGAACATAACCGAGCTGAGGAATGTGTTGTTTCACTAATTTAGACTCCCAAACTCTTTCTCCTTAACTCTAATTCATGTCCAATTTCTCTAATCCATAATTATCCCCTGTCATGAAACCCACTAATTATCCTTGATTAAAAAACGTGATTAATATTGCTAATAACTTTTCTTATAGGCCTTAAAATACCGAATAGATACTTCCAGTACTATCTCCTTCACATCTGGCATAGCCTAAAACCCTAAGATTGACTATCTCCTTGCACTATTCTGACATATCTAACTCCATCTACCTCTCCTCCAAAATGGTAATGCCCTAAAAATCGTAATTCCTCCTTACAACATCCTCCTTCCCTTGAATTTGATGGACACTTCACACGAAAAATGCACACTTTTGTGTCTCAAATGTTTGGCCACCCAGTAATGGTCATTTTTCACTCTTTTATGGCCCCTACTCACTTTTAAGGATTCTCACACTCCTGACAAGCTCAACAACACATTCTCAGGCTCTCATCAATTTATTAAAAATATGATTTTTTTACTGAAGACACGGAATGGCTTAAAGACGTATTGTACATCCTCAAAGTATGTGTAACCTCTAAAATAAACCCCTAATTTTAAAACTCCTAAAATGGCTAAAAACTTGCTAAAATAAACCATTTTTCCAATTTTAACTAAAAACTACCCAAAATGAAAAAAAAACTACTCTTTTTGGATAAACAATTGGCAGTTTTTGGCTTGAAATTGATGGTCATCAAGACCTCAAGCTTCAGGAGAGCATTGTGGAGACTAAAAGAGAGATTGAACGAGGGTGGGGTGCTATAGTGAAGAAAGAAGTTGAGGAGGAGTGGACAGAGGTCATCAAGACACACATGACACCACACATGCCCACTATTGTTCATAATGCGATTGAGAAGAATAAAAGAAGGGAGATTCTTGATGTTCCTCATGCTATTGATCAACTTCCTCCAACATGTTTTCTTCATCGTCTTCTTCCAGTGAGCCGATTTGAGGTAGTACTTGCACCTCATTTAGAGATTCAACCTCCATATCTTGATCTTGAAAGATATGTTTTGGAACGAGGGGGAACTTTTATAACATACCACCACTTTGGATCAACTCGATCAGTGTGACACACAACCTTATATCACAAAGCAAAGGGGTTACACGTTTATTATACTACATCAAGATTTATCACTGGGATTGATTGGGCTACTAACTCAATTCGATCAGTGTGACACACAACCTTATATCACAAAGCAAAGGGGTTACACTTTTATTATACTACATCAAGATTTATCTCACTGGGATTGATTGGGCTACTAACATGTTGTCAGTGTTGAGGTAGTATGAAAGTATCTTTTTCATCATTCCAATACTTGGTGGAATCAATTTGAAAGAACCCATAAGTTGGATGTTTCTTCACGTTTGCTTGAGCACCTCTATATATCACCTTGAACCATTTGACATCAAAGATGAATAGACTAAATGCTCTAAACCCAACCTCAAGAATATCTTGAGGTTTGAATAGTTCCACAATACTCAAGATAGTTGATTTTGCAGCAATGTGATGAGCTATGGTGGATGAAATGCAAAGATCAACATGATTAGCAAGTAATTAGAAGGTGATTAAGATGAGATTAGTTTATAATTAATCTAATAGCTTAATGTAGGCATGGATACTAAAAAGCTAGCAATTTCTCATTAGGCCAATGCCTCAATTTATAGATTTTACATCCACAAGATGCCAAGACTATCCTCCCACTGATTTCTCCTTGATTTGTGCCACCTCCCCTACATTTGGGGGCACCTTTTCCTAGAATCTTTTCACACCCCTATATTTACTGATGCTACTCTTGATTCTCTCATCAGTAGATTCTTCTAACCTTTTCACTGCTACCCACACATTTACTGATTCCCTTTTACGATCTCTAGCTAAGGGCTTGTTCCCACACACACCCATTCACTTGCATATTTTAACACCTCCCCTCAAGCGAATAATTCTAGCACACCTCGACCCTATACCAAGTTTTTCTCTTACTTGGTAACCCGCGACCAGTGCCTCAAGTCCCTAACTCATAGTCCTTGACACTCTCTCTATATGTGTCCAAGGCTACTACAAGTGCCTGTGACCTTGACTAAAGTGCTCACACATACATCTACCACATAGCCTACATCATCGGTGGGCTCAAAGGTGGTTTTACTCTATTGGGACAGGCTACATTGGGTTGTGGAGTTTCTCTGTCTTTCTCTCTCAGAAAAGATGTCTTAACTCCTCTACCTTAGGAGTCTCCAAGTTTGCCGATGTCGATCCTTCTTCATTTGGTTTGCTATAGGCAATCTCTAGCTTTCCATAATTGTGGCAAGTGAAGGTCCTTCCTCCTCCCTTGCCTCTTCCTCATCCTCGTCCTCGGGTATTAGTTCCAATCATTTCTTCTCTTTGACCTTGTTTAGTAGGGCTCCTTCTATCTCATGCAGCTTCAAATCTGGTACATTCTTTAAGGTTGCCACAATGTTCGCATACTCTCCCTTGTTCACACTCTTTAGAAGCACTGCTAGTGCCTCGTCATCTTCTACTTCCCAATGGCTGAAAGTTGTTGTTTGATGCTTTTGTATTTGTTCAAGTGTTTGGTTAGAGGTTCACTTTCCTTCATGTCAAGTTTGTGGAATTTCATTAGCAGATTTAACTTTGAATTCTTTGCTTAAGTGCCAAATAATTTGTTAAGTTCATCCCATGCTGTGGTGAATGATTTCATCATTTAAGCTAAGTGCAATGAGCCCTAATTCTTTCTCATTTTTGTTCTTCCACTCATTCTCCCCACTCTCCATTGGACATTCATCTCTTCCCTCAATTATCCCCCATAGATTTTTCCTCATGAGCAAATACATAGTCTTTGTATGGAACTGCTCCCTGTTGAACTTTGCTATTTCTTGTGCTTTGCTCATAATGATGTGAAGGGGGTCTTACCTTTTGATCCAATTCAAGATTCAAGGACAGTGTATACCCTTTTACAACTCTATTTTGGTGTTAAATGATGATTACAATAGATTTACAAGCATGAATACACATAAAATTGCATAAAGCCAAGGATAATTGATTTGTACTGGATGGTTGGGATATCAAACCAAATTCAAATTTCAATCTAAAGTGATAAAGATCTGTATCAGATACCCAATGGTAAGTTTGAACCATCAATTTCACCAAAATGTAGTGATTAGTGCTTATTAATACTAATTAGTGAATTTAATCTCCTTGTTTTGCGTGCAAAAAATAGAGTGTACGGGGAGGCCAAATTTGGTGCCTTAGAGTTCAAATGAGCTCAAATCCTTTCTAAGGAATCAATAGAAGTTAGTCTAGTAGAGGATCAAGCCAAAAACAAAAGATTTGACCAAACATTGAATGCTTAATCTCTATTTTACCAAAGTCACTTGCAGATTTGATACAGAGCTTGATTCCACTTCTCCTTGAAAAACTTCTGAAATCTGAGATCACCAGCATGTTTAGCACACCCAAAAACCTCTTGGGCTAGCTCCAATTCTACGAAGTGAATTTGAAGTTTTTCTCGAAAAAATAAGCACTGGAGAAATCACGATTTTCTGCAGCTTCTCCCGGCTGTTTGACGTGCTGACTTGATGGGCTGTAGCATGGGGAAGGTAGCTATGTGTGGTTAAAAGCGTTTTGCCTAATGTTGATGATGGAGGGAGATCAAGCCCCTCCACGAGCTAGGGGTGCAGAGGATAGTTGAAAGAAGACTAAAAATGGTATTAACTTTTAATCATGATTAGTAGGGTAATTATGATTAAAAATTAGATGCATCCTAGGCTATGGCTCTAATACCAAGTTGATTTTATAGCAATGTGATGAGCTATGGTGGATGAAATGCAAAGATCAACATGATTAGCAAGTAATTAGAAGGTGATTAAGATAAGATTAGTGCACAATTAATCTAATAGCTTGATGTAGGCATGGATACTCAAAAACGAGCAATTTCTCATTAGGCCAATGTCTTAATTTATAGATTTTACATCCACAAGATGCCAAGCATCTACTCCCCCACTGATTTCTCCTTGATTTGTGCCACCTCCCCTACATCTGGGGGCACCTTTTCCTAGAATCTTTCCACACCCCTATATTCACTCAAGCTACCCTTGATTCTCTAATCAGTAGATTCTTCTCACCTTTTCACTACTACCCACACATTTACGGACTCCCTTTTACGATCTCTAGCTAAGGGCTTGTTCTCACACACACCCATTCACTTGCATATTTCAACAAAGATTGTCCTCTATGTTGGTATCATGTCTACTAGCTCGACTTTCTTGCTCAACAGTTACCATCACACCACAATAAAATGTGTTTCTTTTAGAATCCACTTACTCCATGTGAAATTGCCTTCCCTCTAACCATATTGCATTATATAGTTTGTACTAACATTAAACAAAAGCATGACATTTAGTATAGTGCAATAAATAAGGTATATAATGATCAAAGCATGAGACAAAGATGAAGAATGCACTTACTTGAGGGTCACATCCTCTTGCATACTCATGCTCATATCTTGTGATCATCTCTCCATTTTACGATGCCATCGATATTACAAAATAAAAAGCCATTGTATATTGATCACATTTGGTAGAGGTTCCAAGCCGGGTGGGAATGGCAAGGATCTATTTACTCTTCCGAAAGCTCTTCTCTCATCCTTTCATCTATTGATTTCATCCTTGTATCTCCCAATCCACTTCTCCATGATGGGACTATTTAGAATACAGAATGTAGTCACCTTTTGGCATAATGCTTCATCCAGTCTTTGTTGCCTTCCTTTTCCTTGTGGAACATTAGTGATTAGTCGGTCATCGTTCTCATTGCTCCACAATCATGGCATGGAAGGATCTATGCTAGAGAGATGTTTTGAGATATACACAAGAGACTCTTGCATGCTTGCTTTTGGCCTTGATCTTTGTCTCACAAAGTCCTTTAAGGTTTTCATGAACCTTTTAAGGAAAAACATCCATCGAACATGAACAACACAACAAAGTACTACTTTATCAACCAAATGCACCACAAGATGCAATTAGCTAGTGAGAAATGTTTTAGGAAACTTATCCTCAATTATACACACTGCCTCAATAGCATTGAGACGAGCCATCTCAATGGATGTATGATCTATCTCCTTTAAGGATATGTACCTACATACATAGCAATCATGTGTACTATTTATTATACATAACTTGTGAGCGCATGAGAATACCAAATATGCAATATAACTTAGCTAGTGAATTGATATGTACCTACATACATAGCAATCATGTAGGTACATATCCTTTAAGGATATGTACCTACATACATAGCAATCATGTGTACTATTTATTATACATAACTTGTGAGCGCATGAGAATACCAAATATGCAATATAACTTAGCTAGTGAATTGAAGAGAAGATTCATACCTCACCAAGCTTTCTATTTTATAAATGGCCTCTCTCACCTTTTTGTCTCCACAACCAGCTATAGCAATTAGAAGAATAAACTATGCATAGAAAAAATGGAAGCTAGTATATGAGTCTACAAATTATGTACCATAAAGAGAAATTGAATAAGCGAATATTTATATATCTGTAATATCTTGTGCCAATCATGTGTCTTGAGGCCATATAATTGTACCTCTCCTTTCTTTTTCATCTTTGTGAAGGCACTCTTTAATGAATGCATTACTCTCATTGGTGTACAAAAAGAGACAATCACACTTTTTACCTTATTATGCTCCTCCTTGGTGGTTAATACCCATGGTGCCTTTGGTAGGACCATATTACCACTCTCACTTTAAATTGGCCATGCACTTTGAAGGCATCCAATGTTTTTTAAGTCATCCCTTGCACCCTTTGTATCTATTTTACCAATTAAATGTATCTATTTTAAATGGTCCCAAATATTTGTTGCCACATTCTTGAAGATATTCATGGGATCTAAGAGATGATTGATTTTCATGTCACACCAATATGGAAGTCAAAAGAAGATTGAGTGTCCAGACATCCCATTGGATTGGGAGTGCTTCTCCATACCTCAAACCAATCTCTATCTCTCATCACAAGTGGTGAGACATCATGTGACACATACTTGGGATGTGAAAATGAGGGAGAAATCGGTGATGTTTGTCATACACCACCTTCTTAAGTGTAGAGGGTCTTTCCAAAATGAGTGATGGTCCATAAATCACACATGCATGATGTTTGGAGGTTGCCAAACCTATTTTAAAATTGAGATGATTGAGAGGTAGAGCTATAAGCCTTAAGCCTTAAGCCTTAAGCCCTATGCATAAGGCCTATGCATAGGGCTTACGGCTTAGGCATAAGCCTTAAGCTTTAAGCGTAGGCTTATGCATAAGCCTTAAGCTTTAAGCGTAGGCTTATGCATAATCCTTAAGCGTAAGGCTTATACATAGGGTTTAAGGCTTATACATAGGCCTTAAGCATAGGCTTATACATAGGGTTTAAGGCTTATACATAGGCTTATACATAGGGTTTAAGCTTTAAGCATAGGCTTATACATAGGGTTTAAGGCTTATACATAGGCCTTAAGCATAGGCTTATGCATAACTTGACCTAACCCTAACGGTTGCAATAACACAAAGAGAAAAGCATAAATAAACAATGGAAAAAGAGGGCTTACCTCTTCTTTTAGAAGCCGTAGGAGAGTATTGGCCTAAACTCTTGTTTGTTGTTCACTTGAATGAACCTACAAAAAAGAAACATAATAAATCAAAAAGTTAGTTCATTCTAATATATTAGCAAGCAAGGAGAAGAAGAGGAAAAAGAGGTGAGTACCCTAAACCCTATTCCTAATGCATAAGTGATTTAAAAAAATTGGTTTATGTTGCACTAACCCTAGCTCTATGCATAAAATTCTTAATAGATAGATTGATGGAGATCTCTCCATTAAAGCTCTCTATTAGAGCTCTATGCATAGGGCTAGGGTTAGGGCAAGGGATAAAGGGAAAAGAAAGAGAGGGGAAGGGAAAGAAAAGCTCACATAGAGCTATGTAGAAGCTTTATATGAAAGCTTGGAATGAAAGAAAGCATTGACGCTTTCCATGAAAGCTTGGGAGAAAGGAAGAAAGGAAAGGGGCACTCACCTTGGAGAGGAAGAGAGGATTGATGAAATAGGCTTGATGGAAGAGGTGTGGTGGTAGGAAATGTTGTTGTGCAGGTGTCCTCGTTGCATGTGCAAGGAGTCAAAGTAGGTAGAAAGAAAAGACTTTTGTCAGTGGTGATTTAGGCGGGAGTCCCAATTTTCAGATCGCTGCCCAACAACGAAATTTCACTACTAACTTCACTCTACTAGGTAGCATTTTCTCGCTGTTGGCTGAGCAACGAAAAAACACTACTGTAATCATTGTCTAGCAGCAAAACCCTGGGTTATTTTCTATCTACTAGATCTAGATAGCTCAAGTGTTTTTGTACTAACACATAGTCAGTTTTTGCCAGGTTTCAAATGTCTAAAAAATGTTGTTGTAATCGTTGTCTCTATCAGGCGAAACACTAGGCAATTTTCTGCCTACCAAGTCTCAATAGCTCAAGTGTTTTTGTACTAACACATAATCAATTTTGGCTAGGTTTTAAATGTCTAACAGTGATCAAGGGCCGAAATTCGATTTTGAAGCATGGTTGAGAGAAAAAATTCATTGTATGTGTGTGATGGATGCAAGGGCATTGCAATATATACAACAACATCGTATAACGATTGAGCATGTCCGGACATATGGGCTTCATGAGGCATTGGCACGATGAAGTGCAAATGATGATATGGAGGAGAACCATAGGAGAGTGCTAGGGAACATGCCACACCATTTGGTAGCATCGGGTAGAGTGCGAAAGGTGGCAAGGCTTCATATGGAAAGCATGGCTAAGAATCATCTTCACCAACCAATGAATAAGGTGCCTCCACCATTTACACATGAGGAGGAAGAGAATCTCATCATGGACAACATGGTGAATGACTTCTTTGGACGAAAGGTCATAGATGATAGTGAGCAAGCTCCAATGTCCCAAGAGGAGGAAACCTTGCATAGAGAGGCAAGCACTCAGCAAGCACCCCTTTGTATGAGGGGTGTTTGTACTCCACACTGCGAGCAAACTTGGGGCTATTAAACTTACAAACAACTTGTGGATGGAGTGATGGAAGTGTCACAAGTCTTCTTAGGTAAGATTGCCTCATTCTATTCTCTTAAATAGAAAACATCTCATGTTTTATATACTCTTCTTGCAAATATTTTGGCATATGATTTCTTATGTTACGTTGTAGGTTTCTCAAGAAGATTCTTCCTCCTCAAAATCTATTATCGGACTCACGAGATGAGTGTCATAAACTTCTCTCTATGATGCTAGGTATGGATTACACAAAAATATACGCATGTCCCAATGATTTCATGCTATTTAGAGGGGACCGGGGTTAATAAAGATATAACACAATGTCTAAAATGTGGAGAGAGCTGCTATAGGGATGATTTGCAAAAGGAGAAAAAGTTCCCTGGAAGGTGTTGATACACTTCCTTATCATTCCTTGCATCCAACACATGTTTAAATGTAAGGAAATTGCAAAACTCATGGCATGGCATGTTACTTACCAAGGATCACCTGATTCACCAGCATGGCAACATGTGGAGCATCAATGGGGGCTAGAGTTTAAAGATGGGCCTCGGCACTTACGTCTTAGCTTGGGCATGGATGGTGTTAACCCATTTGGCTTCAAGTCCACATCATGATATGCATAAGGCTTATGCATAAGCCTTAAGTCCTATGCATAAGGATTATGGTTAAGGCTTATGCATAAGCCTATGCTTAAGGCTTAAGGCTTGCATAAGCCTATGCATAAGGCTTATGCTTAAACTTTAAGCCCTATGCATAAGGCTTATGCATAAGACTATGCTTAA
Source organism: Cibotium barometz (assembly GCF_041138505.1). Lineage (NCBI taxonomy): Eukaryota > Viridiplantae > Streptophyta > Polypodiopsida > Cyatheales > Cibotiaceae > Cibotium > Cibotium barometz. Next base: position 48,962,198 of record NC_141049.1, read on the forward strand.
GGCTTAAGGCTTATACTCAAGCCCTAATAAGGCTTAAGCTTATGCTTGTCGCCTATGCATAAGCCTTATGCTTAAGGCAGCATAAGGCTTATGCATAAGGCTTATACATAAGACTAAAGTATAAGATTATACATATGTCTTATATATAAGACTATAAATATGCCTTATACATATTATAAAAGCGATGCTATTTTTATTGCTACACCCTCATTCTAATGTACTGTGAGCAATCTTCGAGGAGACTTGTCTTGGTTCTACTTCTATGAGAAAAACATTCATGATTCGTTGCTTGATTTTTATGGTTGCAATCCTTCTCCTCTAATCAATGTCACAATCATGTTAGGCAATCCTCCCTCTTCCAAGGGTGATTTCTTATGGCATCATTCCTGTAGTCATGACAAAGAAACTATCTTCCATGGGATAAGATTTTATGTGAAAATCAAGCTTTATAACACCTTCACATGCATTGTACAGTCCTTAAATAATTAACACTAAAACTTTTGTAGGCTCAAGGAATGGTTTGCCTAATGAGATCCAAGTCTCATAGGACATTAAGTTTCTTCCCGCTCCTATCTAGTAGAGCAAGTTTGGCTATACGCTTTGTAGTTGTGGGAAAGTCCAAGCAAAGCCTGCGGGCTTTACTTTTTCTACTTTGTCATCATTATGTATTATAGCCATGTGCATAGACACAACACCCCTCCATTGTTTAGCTTTTTCCTCTTGAGTCGGCTTCTTGTCAAGCTTGTTTCTTCCTTTAGACTTCTTTCTTTCTGTCTTTCTCAATGAGGTGGATGGCTTTGAGTTGCTCATAGGAGAGAGGTTCGCAAAACTTTCTAAGTTCACTCCCATTAAGGAATCCTTCCATTTGGACTCTATCCAATGTTTTTAAGCGTGATTCAAGATTCGAGTCAGATAAGATTTTTCCTGAACTATCTTTCTCGAAAAGGTTTGATAAAGGAATTTTTGAGTGATGATTTCACCCCCACATTAGGAAATTTTTGGACCCAAAAATGGCCTCCTAAGGATTCCTAATTTTAAGGGATTAGAGCTTAAAAAGCTAGGCTTAAGGGCGACAAAAGCTATGATGACCCCTATTTTTTGCCTTGCCACATCAGGCATACCCCCCTAGCTTCACTTTTTAAAGGGAATATTCTCATACTCTCTGTCTTACTTTTTGACTTTTCTTATACTTTCTCTTACTTTTTGAATTTTTTATCTTCACTCTCTACAAATTGAATCTTTCTTGTCACTTTGAAATCTCCTTTCTCATTAACTCCCACCATATCTCCCTTCCCACATCAGCAAAACATTCTCGTATTTAGGTGGGTCCCAAAAAGTGAATTTTTTTAATTTTTCATTTTTTTTACATTTTGAGGTGGATAAAATTGAAAAGATGCAAGGGGGAAGAGAGCTTGAGCTCTTGCAAGCACACACACACACTCACATAACCCTAGTAGAGAACACACAAGGTGAGAGGCTAGAAATCTTCTTCTTCTTCACTCAACACTCAACACACCATATACAAGATAAGAGTACACATAATATAAAAGGTACTCAACCAATACATACACAGGTTCTCTATAGTGTGAACCCAACTAAATGAGCTGGCGCTATAACTATGCCAGTCTCTAGAATGGCTGTCACACAGCCTGTCATCCCACTGGCCGCATATCACCCATGATCTCACCAACCATGCCAGTGGTGTAAGTGTGGGGCCTATCCCCCAGGCGGGTCATCAGTGTCCACCGCCTCACTAGACGAGCTCGATATCTCAACACTCCCCCTCGAGCTCAACACTCCCCCTCGAGCTCAACTCCATCTCATGTACACCAAGCGAAGCCCTGAATCTACGGAGCTTCTCTGTACCCAATGCTTTGGTGAAGATGTCAGCTACCTGATCCTCTGTGCTGACATAAACAAGGTCAAGATCTCCTGCCAAGACCTTCTCTCTGATGAAATGGTAGTGGACCTCTATATGCTTCGTACGAGCATGAAAAACTGGGTTCCTGGGCCAACTGTATATTGCTAATGTTGTCACAGAAAATGACAACTTGTCTATCCACTGATAGACCCAAATCTCCAAATAGCTTTCTCAATCAAGCTACCTCACATGCTGCCATAGCAGCTCCTCTGTACTCGGCCTCTGTACTGGATAGAGCAACCGTAGGCTGCTTCTTGCTGCTCCAAGTCACAGCAGCACTCCCCAAAGAAAACATGAATCCACTGGTAGATCTTCTATCTGAGATACTACTAGCCCAATTAGCATCTATGTACCCATGTACACATATCTCTGTCCCAGTCTCATAGAATAGTCCACAATGCAAAGTAGACCTCACATACCTCAGTATGCATCCAAATGCAGTTTCCGTGGAACCTGCATAAACTGACTCACCAACCCAATGCTGATCGTCATGTATATCAAGCTTCCTACTATGCGCCTATACATAGTAGGATCCTCCAAAATCTCTCTTGAATCTGCACTCAACTTGCCATTCTGATCCAATGGCACAGAAATAGGCTTACAGCCTGTCACATACCATATTTGGACAACATGTCCAAGCCATACTATCTCTGCAGTAATCTAATACCATGTGGTGACCTAATCACCTCAATGCCCAAGAAATATCTGAGCTCCCCCAGATCCTTCATCTCAAACTTTCGTCTAAGCAAGATCTTTACATCAAAGATCTCTGCATCATAGTCCCCCGTAATGATCAAGTCATCTACATAGATAACAACAAGCATAACCCCTCTATCACTATGTCTCACATACAACGAGAAATCTGCATTGGCTACATGAAAGCCAATAGTGACAAGATATTCAGAAATCTTGTCAGACCATGCTCTCGGTGCTTGCTTTAAGCCATACAAGGCTTTCTTCAACCTGCAAACATGCTCGGGGTGACTCACATCCTCATAACCAGGTGGCTGCAACATATACACCTCTTCTTGCAAATCCCCATGCAAGAATGCATTCTTTACATCCATCTGATGTAAAGACCATTACTTTGACGCAGCCACTGCTATCACAACTCTCACTGTTGCCATCTTGGCAATTGGGCTGAAAGTTTCCTCATAATCAATGCCATATGTCTGCGCATACCCTTTGGCTACCAACCTAGCCTTATACCTGTTTATGCTTCTATCACTGTTATGTTTTACTTTGTACACCCACTTGCATACAATGGCCTTCAAGCAATTGAACTAAGTCCCAAGTTTCATTTCCATATAGTGCATTCATCTTCTCATCCATAGCTTTCTCCCAACACACATTTCCAACAGCCTCATCAATGCATGTGGGCTCAACAACCTGCACAACCTTTGCCATATATGCATAGTGATGTGCCACATAACCATCATAGGTAAATCTCTGCACAGGATTTTTCACTCTCCCAGATCTTTGTAGCTTTTCATTCATGGCTTCCATAGCCTTCTTTACACCAGGTGTTCTCATAGCTCTGGGATCCCAAGCTCCTCATCAAGGCTCATATCTGAGCCACTAGACTCTCATCAACATGAGAATGCCCTGCAGAAATGTTAGGCATACCAAGGGGTTCAACCACTTTCTCTTTTCCTTTACGTGATGTACTAATCACATTTGCAGGACTGGTATTATGACGCAGCCTGCCACTCCATGGTCTATCAACAGACCCACTAGACGAGGACTCTCCTGGTCCACTCAAAGACTGTGATTGCTAACCTGCATTCTGTGCAACCACACTTCCACTCACATCAGCCCCAACAGCTTCTTTTTCAGCAGCATACTAGCTGCACATCTCATCAAAGACAACATCCCTGCTTACCCTCAACTCACGTTAGCAGGGTTATAACACTTGTATCCCTTTTGCTCAAGGGAATATCCAATAAACACACATTTTTCAGCTTTCAGATCCAGCTTAGTTCTCAGCTCATCTGGCACATGCACATATGCAATGCATCCAAAGACTTCAGATGAGACAAATCTGGTTTTCTGCCAGTAAACCTCTCCTCTGGAGTTACATCATGTATGGCTGCAGTTGGAGTCTTGTTCATGATGTATACTACTGTAGAAATAGCCTCAGCCCAATAGCTATGCGGCATATTATTCTCTTCCATCAATGCTCACGCAATCTCAGCAATGTGCCTGTTTTTCCGCTCAGCAACTCCATTTTGCTGCGGAGTGTATCTACATGTAAACTGTCTCCGAATACCATTCTTCTTCAAAAATTCAGAGAACTCATTGGAGAAGTACTCTCCCCCTCCATCTGACCTTAGGCACTTTACATATTTTCCTGTTTGCTTTTCAACCAAAACTCTGAAATTCTGAAAGTGAGTGAACACCTCACTCTTCTCTTTCATGAAATATACCCACACTTTCCTTGTGTAGTCATCAATGAAAGTCACATAATACCTGCAGCCTCCCATAGACATGGTCTTCGTAGGACCCCATACATTTGAATGCACAACATCTAGTGCATTTCTGCTCACATATCTGTTACGTGGAAACACATGCTTTGTTTGCTTCCCAAATTGGCATGCTTCACATATTCTCTGCATACCTTCCACTTTAAACTTTGGCAGCCCTGTCACAATTCCTTTAGTCTGCATAGACTTCATTCTCTGCACATTCACATATCCAATTCTTTTATGCCAAATGTCTGTGTCTGCAATAATTCTTGAACCATTTGCAAACATCGCAGCACTCATTTCAGGCATGTCTACATTCAACGCAAACATTCTGCCCACTCTGTTGCCTTTTGCAACCAACTTGCACTTGTCTTTAAAGTTTTCAACATAACAACCATCAGGGTTAAACCGAACCTGCAAAATCGAACTTGCAAACCCTGCTCAATCATTTGGCCAACTGAAACCAGATTCTTTGTTATGTTGTTCGGAACGGGAAGTACATCTGCAAGGTACTTCACTTTGCCCATCCTGCAGCACAGACAATGGCACATCTCCAACATGGGCGATTGGATGAGCAGTGTCATCCCCTGCTTCCACAAAACCTGGTCTTTCCGGGTTTTTCATCTCCTTGAACCACTCCCCATGACTTGTCATGTGGTTCGAAGCACCTGAATCCACATACCACACATCATCTTTTTATGCTGCTTCAACATTTTCAGACATGGCATTCACGACATGCTGCATAACAAACAACCTTCCATTGTCCTCATTATTTCTGCTTGAGGATGCATAGTTGTTTTGCTACACTTTCCCATTTTGCATGTCAGCCTACTTCTTATAACATTCTGCCTGCACATGTCCAGGCTTACCACAATAATAGCATTCACGTGCATCATTATATTGCCTTTACCAATTTCCACGGCCTCTTTGACTCCCCCTGCCTCTGAATTTGCCTCTTCCACCTGTGTGTTGTTGATGTTGTTGTTGTGTATTTTGGGACTGTTGTTGTTGTTGCTGTTGGCCAATTTTGATTACATGTTCGGCCACCTCCTTGACCGCGTCCATGGCCTCCTCTACCTCGTCCTCTACCTGAACTTGTGTAGAAGGCCTATTGCTCTGAACTGTTTTTGTTTTGTGAAGACTGTTGGTCTTCACCCAAGCTCTTCTCTTCTATAATTAGCATAGATACCAAATCTGTAAAGTTGGGAATGTTTTCCCGAGTCTGAATAGACGTCTTGAACGCCTTGTATTGTGGCCCGAGACCACGCAAATAGACTTCCACCTTATCATCATCACCTACTGAAACACCAATAGATGCAAGGGATTCCATAATACCCTTTATCTTCAATGCATAGTCATTCACACAGACATGGTCTTTTTCTCCACAGTATGAAGTTCATTCTTCAACTGTATCTTACGTGTCTTGGTATTTATTTCATAGAGTTTTACCAAGGTGTCCCATGCCTCCTTGGGGGACTTGGCATCCTTGAATGTACCCAATCATGGTGTCCTGTATACTAATAGAGAGCCAATACATAACTTTCTTGGCTCCTTGGTTCCAGTCTTTAAACTCTTTCACATCTGCAGCAGTCGGATTTATGTCCGGTATCTCCGGTGCCTCTTCATGCTCACCTTCTATCCAATAGCCCTTTCTCATCAGGAAATTCATCAACCTGAACCTCCAAGCATGGAAGTTATTCTTATCAAGCTTTTCAGCCACAATCTGGGTTATCCCATCATTTGACATCTTGCCAAACACACAATTTTACGAGAAACAGCACTCTGGTTTTTCCTGCACAAACTGCTACGTTTTCTGCAGAAGCAGCGGTACTGTAGTACTCTCAAATGTCACAACGAGTGACCTCAATGTGCATACATACACCCAATGTTAACTGTTAACCTCTTTGCAGCACACACTGTGTCTGCACAGCCAATCTGTCTTCCTGCAGTTCTTAAAACAGAGGTTTGCAGAGAATTGATGACTTACCCACAGTGCTCGAAATCGCCTGCTTTCTGAAAAACGGAGGTCCAGACGCGCCCGAAACGCATTTCCAGCCCAGGAAATTTATGTCCAATAGGACAATATTGTTGCCCTATAGCTTCACTCCCGCGAAGAAATCTCCTCAATCAGAGATCGTTTTCCGGTGCCTCCTGTAGAGCTCCCGACAAGGGTGTAGTCACCAACACAAATAGGGAAGAGTAGTTGAAGCTCTTACCCTTGTACCCCGCGTCCTGTAGTTCTCTTGCTTACAGCTCAGCCCTTAGCACGAACCAGGCTCTGATACCATGAAAAGATGCAAGGGGGAAGAGAGCTTGAGCTCTTGCAAGCACACACACACTCACATAACCCTAGTAGAGAACACACAAGATGAGAGGCTGGAAATCTTCTTCTTCTTCGTTCAACACTCAACACACCATATACAAGATAAGAGTACACATAATATAAAAGGTACTCAACCAATACATACACGGGTTCTCTATAGTGTGAACCCAACTAAATGAGCTGGCGCTATAACTATGCCAGTCTCTAGAATGGCTGTCACATAGCCTGTCATCCCACTGGTCGCATATCACCCATGATCTCACCAACCATGCCAGTGGTGTAAGTGTGGGACCTATCCTCCAGGCGGGTCATCAGTGTCCACCGCCTCACTGCTAGACGAGCTCGATATCTCAACAAAAATGCCACCCAACCAATATGTATGATGAAAATACTTTTTCCCTCCAAAAAGCTTGTAGTTCAAGGGTCATGTCAGAAGCCTGTCAGGAGCCAGTACATCCATAACTAACTGTCAGGTCACCACAACCCCATAAACATAACTAACTGTCAGGAACCACTACATCCATGAGATCCTGAAATTGTGGGGACCCCAAAAATTATTATTTTTTAATTTTTCTCATAAATATAATTTATTGATGAAAAACTCCATGTTAGTATATTTGTATATCAAAAATATTATTTTTTACTTAGAAAAACGGGGATTTATGTTAAACCTCCAACAACAAACCTCCAACAGCAAAATTTTAACAGTCTCTCTCACTCACTCTCTCTCTCTCTCTCTCCCTCTAAGGATCTCTTTACTTTAGCTTCTTCCTCTACTTAGCTATGGAGCCTTTGCAAACTGTATGTGTAGCCCCTTGTGAAGCTAGAAAACGAAAGGTTGATTTACGCATTCGTATTCCTGAAGAGTATGGTAGCTCTAAAAAAACCCATCCTACTGATGCACAATCTGTCCAAGCTCGTAGGATAGCTAAGGAGAAAAATATAGATCTTTGGGTTAATGGACATCTCTATCCAATTGACCCTCCATTAAGAGCAAACCCTCCTTTTCGCAATTTATCATCTTTTATGCAATTTGTTGGTGAAGGAGAGCTTGGCTTCTTAGGATACTACAGAAGATTGACTATAAGTGGAGCTTGGCAAACCCATATTCTCCAATCTCAATTGCAAGCATCATAATTCACCCTTTTACAATGTCAATAAGCAATTAAAACATCATCAAATAAAATGAAAGAGATCCTCGCAGAGAATGTGGAGAAGGATGCAAAGATTCAAAGGCTAGAGGAACTTATCAAACAACTCAAAGCAACGCCAAATGGTACCCCGTGAATGTAAAAAGACATTGGCTGGTATAGAAACTCTTGCATTTAAAGGTGGAGCACGGAAGAAAAGGATTTGTACAAGAAAGTAAGTAACATAAACTTTCATTATACACTCAGTGATTTAAACAAAATAGTCATGATTTGTGTTCTGCCAAGATTTTTTCTACAAGAGGTGTGTGGTTCTAACGAAGAGGGATGGAAGGATTTGGTCAAAGCCATTCTGAATACCAAGGATATTCTCTCAATTATTACTGACCCTCATCATCCTAAAATACGCCAAGCTGTTGTCAGCAATGTGGTGAGTGAGATTACCACCTCTATCGATTCTTCATTAATTCAACATGCTTGTGATGCGGTTGGAATCAGTATGAAAGGGTACCAAGCAATCCGTCAGGTTGTAAAAGATGCATTTCTAATACAAGGAATCATTGGCACTTTATTTCCTACACTCAAGGTGATTCACAATGTCAAGCGTATCAATAATGATGATGTGCAGCGAGCTATAGGACATTTTTATCACATTGAGGGCACACTAACATTAGACACAGGGTTGAGCAAAAAGAAAATAAGACAACAAGTATAGAATTTCATTATGATGTTTACAATAACATCTTTGTTCATATTGAGAGACTACAACAAGCTATGGTGAAGTTCTATGGTCTTTCACCAAAAGATGAGAACTTCAAATTTCTACTATTCATGTTTTTCAGTAGAAAATGAAGATGATTATTTTGTTTTGAATATTGTAAATTACCATTTATTTGGAGTTTTGGGGAGCACACTTTCATTTGTGCTCAAGCTATATGAGTGCCAAATTGTGAAAGGTTGGAAGCTGGAACATATGACCATTATGCTCATGAATGAGGCCATGATATGTGCATGGGAAAAGACTACCAAACCAAGTTTTAGTGTGCAATCTGAGAAAGAGGTCTGGTGGCTTGGTGCATTATTCGAGGTACCGAAGGAGACACATGAGGTATTGACATGGATGTTTGAAAGGACTCCTTGGATAACAGATATAATCAAAAAGCAAATTGATGGTTAGCTTTTAGATGTAGAAAACATAGGAAAGCTCAAGGTGGATTGGCATCTTGGGGGAGATTTGAAGACAATTAAATGCATGATGGGTTGTGCTCAAGGCGCGACATCAAGATGGACTTGTCCATACAGCAATGTTGAGATCGATATTCCTAGGCAGAAAAAGACAAATGGAAAAGGTATGCAGAAGGTTGGTTCTGTTGGGAAGGATGCCTCGAAAGGTCCAAGAAAGGGAAGAAGCAAGAGGAAGATGCAATAGATCCAATCAAGTCAACTAATGATGAAGATGAGAAACAACCAAATGCAAGATGGGTGGAAGGTGTCCTGTCTCCTGATATGCTAGGAGAACCAAATAGGTATTCAAATTGGAGCCCCATCATTAATTTTCCACTAAAGAATATTCACTTTTGCACACTTCATGCATTCATGAGAATCTTTGACCGATTGCTTAAGTGCCATATCGATTGCTTAAGTGCCATATCGATTATACATTCGCAATGCCTACACAAGAGAGGAAAGTGTTTTTTGAAGCAACTCGTTTGTTTCAAACCCCCCTTTATTTATAACCTTCTAATAATTTAAATTTTAAGTTTCTCTTACAATGTCTCGGTGTCATCATGTTTGTTTAACATGGAGTGTCTATCATGTGCCAGTTTGTCACCCAAGACATCAGAAATGCTATGCCAGAACAATGCGAATTTGACCTCTGCAACGATGATGTAGGCTGAAAATTTGCACTGTTCTGGCACTTCTCCCCTAGCCACTCAAGATTATTTCTGATGCATAATGAAGTTGAGTACACTATTTGTGAGAAACAGTAGTTTACAAGATAAAAACACCTTTAATCATGTGTAAAAATACATTGTTTGTCATCCAATGCATCATAATTGCTCCCGGAGGACGGGGAAGCTATGCTAGAACAGTACGAATTTAGGCTCTGTAGTGGCGGTACAGGCTCGAAATTCACACTGTTCTGGCACTGCTTCCCCAGCCACTCAGGATTATTTTTGATGCATTTAATGAAGTTGAGTACATTGATTATGAAAAACGGTAATTCGCCAGATAAAAACACCTTTAATCATGTGTAAAAATACATTATTTGTCATCCAATGCATCAAAATTGCTCCTGAAGGGCTGGGGAAGTTGTGCCAAAACAATGCGAATTTGGGCTCTACAGTAATGATGCAAGCTCAAAATTTGCATTGTTCTGGCACTGCTCCCCTAGGCCCCCAGGGTCATTTCTGATATATTTATAAAAAATTTGATGGTACAAACTAGAAAAAACAATGATAGACTTGATGAAAATAAGTTTGCAAAAACTGTACTGTATTCATAATAAGAAGTGATACATCGTCTTTACAAAAGCTTTCTTACAATATTGAGCTTCCTTCTCTTGTTATTGGGCAGAGTGTGCTCAAGGAGTGATTGGGCTATTTCTTGAGGATCCTCTGTGCCTATGCTTTTGGCTATATCTATATGAACAAGAAGCTTACCCCTAAATCCAGAACCAAAAACATCTAAGGCAAGGGATTTTTTAATCAGAACTATACATTTGGTGCTCTACGCCATAGAGGCTACACATAGCACCTTAGAGAGGGCTTTCAAAAAGAAGAGAGTGAAGGCAGATTGAGGGTGTGTAGTCCCTGTGGGATAATGGTGATGCCATCCACAGGAAGCCGACCAAGATAGTACGCCAACGCAGCATCATGTCCATGGACCTTGGCCTGGTCTCTACTACTACCGTCGCCTCTCCTAGCAAATGCGTCAATTTCAACCACCCTCTGCAATCAAAGGAAAAATCAAAATATTTTTCTATACATAATTACAAATGTCTCTTGCTCAATGTCTTTTTTTTGCCAAAGTGCCGATGGGGGAGAGGTCAATTGAGGACTTAGCCTCATCCTTTTTAGGTTCATTGGTCTCCGCCATTACTCTAGCAGCAAGGGTATCCTTTCCAGCCTCTAGCTTGTCTTGTAAGGTTGTGAATTCCTCCTCTGGAACTAGGGCTTGCTCCATGGTCTCAACCACAATTTCCTTGACCAAAGTAACTGTCTCTGTGATAAATTCTCCAAGGGGTAATATGACACTATCTAGGTGAGGACCAAGGTTGGATGTATCAAGGTCCACCTCACATCACGTGCATATAATGCCCAAGCATTCATCCATTCTCAAGCCAGCTACCTTTTCAAGGTCATGAAGAAATAAGTATTATTTACCTTCCACCATAATGGTGCTCAAGAGATTGATCTCAAGCTCTGACAACACCTTGCTCTCCTCGTGTGGGGAAGATGGCCCCACATCTTCTACTACAACGGGCTGTTTAACTGCAGATTGTGCACCCTCTGGAAAGTGCTCTGATGCAAGCTGCTCTTCCACACTAGCACTCGTACCTAGTGCCTTCACTTCCTTATCATCCCTCAAATACCCTGCCAAATCCAATGCATGCATCTCTACCTCCTCATCCGAATCCTCATCGTCTCACTGATAAACGCAAAAGTGGCGAGCCATGAGAGGAACCTAGTTCCTAAATTGCCCTTCCCCAACCTCTTCACCTTCTACTTATTGAAGGTACAGTAAGCTCCTGCGGGGATGCAGATGATGTTGATGAAGCGTTCAAGGCACTGGATGTAGGGGCGGGCATATTGTTAAATGTACTTAAGCAGCTCAACAGGCACCCATCGATCATTGGGCAATGGGAAAAGGAGATGGAGTGGGGAGCCAGGTATTGCTCCATGTATGCAATCTGCGTCTCATAATGTTGGGATGCAAGGGCGAGCGACTCTTCAAAGTCGACTTCACGAGCAAACATGGGAAAGAGCTCGCTCTTGCCCGCCCACGAGGTGGTGGATATAAGATTCCTCCCCAACCCCTCAAGATGTCCAGTATCTTCCCCCTGTAATCAATTCCCTCTTTAGAATAATAAAAGATCTTGTTTCTACCTATTTTGGCTTAGAGAGAGAAAATGTTCTACAGAGAGGTTATTCAGATTTTAGATATTTTTGGATGAAAAGAATCTCTTCTTATTAAAATCAATTCCCCCGAAACAGAAGTTCAAAAAGATTTTCAAAAGGTGCATTAGAAATAAATTATAATCCGTTCAAAAGGCCTTATCCGTAAGGGTCTAGATTTTCTAAAAATTTTAAATTAAGGTTCTGAGGGACCAATCAGATTCATCCAAATGTATGGAGGAGATAAATTGAAGAAATAAAAAAAATCCCCCCAAAAATGAGTAAATACTCACATAAGATGAAGAGTGGATTAAGGACCAAAGGAAATACTAAAAAAATAAATTTTTGACACCTCAAGAGTGGGGATTCCCCCTCATGAAGGAGGCGCCTATTTCACATGTGTGGTGGAGTTTTAAATTCTCAAATATTGAGATATTTCATCTCTCCTCTCTCCTAATTCAAATCTGGTTTCAAAAAGTAAGCTAAACTAACCCAAAAATGGTCAAAAATTGACCAAAATGATCTGGAAAATTCTAGAATCAGTTTGCTTGGTTAGAAGCTCACTTTTTCCTATAAATAGAAGCCTCCCTCTTTGTAGAAGCTTAATAGTGTTTTATGCACTGTCACTCTACTCCACCCCCCAGAGCCGAAAACAGTGAGTTTATTGATAATTCATTAGTTTTTGACCTTTCCCTCTTTAAAAGAATTGGTGGCCACTCTTGTTGCCAACAAGAGTAGATCCCTCAAACCATCAAGCCAAAGGAAACCTTAGAGAAATTCAAGTGTAAGCTAGAAATCCTACTTTTTCTTTATTCCTTTTAATGGTTTTCTAATTTTGGTTTTCTTTATTCCTTTTAATGGTTTTCTAATTTTGGTTTTCTTTAAAATGAAAAAATGATGTTATGCCTTGTTGGAAAGGCTTTCCCCCTCTCTTCATTCTTAAATTCAGCCTTTCTTTATCCTAGATAAGTAATCAAATTATTAGAATTAAACTTTTCATATTGTTTCTCTTTTAAAAGTGGAATTTGATTAGTTTAGAATGCTTTAAACCATTTGGGATAATTTTTAAGTAACTTGAGGATAGAAAAAATTGAAAAATGGTCAACCATACAAAGGAGGTTATGGTAAAATTTTCTAAAATTTTGTGAAATAAGTTTTATCTTTTATTATTCAAAAAGAGTAATCCCCACCACCATTTGTGTATTCTAAAAGTGTTATTTTCATTCTAGGAATAGAAAAATGCATAATAGAAATATTTTTATTATAAAAGTGTTATTTTCATTAAAATTTAAATTCTATGCATAGAAAGATGCATATTGGTTATGTTTTTATTTTAAAAGAGTAATTTTCATTAGATTTAAATTCTATGCATAGAAAGATGCATATTGGATATAAACACTATATTCCTGAGTTTGGGAATTTTCCAACTCCCATTTTTTGAATACTAAAAAGGTGGGACTTGGATAACATGCCTATAAGTTTTTCAAAACCATATCATGTGACCTATTGTTGGAAAGCGCTTGGAAAATGGAATCTAATGAGCTATAGAGCGCTCAATTTGGAGTAACGGTGTTCAGGTTATGATTAATCCAAAGATTTGACCACATGTCCCAAACTTATGGGAAATTCCCATATTCCCCAATATGGTGTTTATATTTTTTTTAATAAAAGTGTGATTTTCATTAGAATTAGATTCTATGCATATTGAAAATAATTGTTTTTATTATAAAAGTGTTACTTTCACCAATATTGATTTTTATGCATAAATAGATGCATAAAAGAATTTTTTTATTATAAAAGTGTTACTTTCATCAAAATTGATTTTTATGCATAAATAGATGCAGGATGTTGTGAATGCAGAATGCGAACGGGTTGAGCTCTACAAGATGCTTCTCTTGATACTTTTCTGGATGATATTGATATTGCTTGTTTTGAAGTTGATGCTGGAGATAATGTTTCAATCATTGTTGAGCCTGTAGAAGTGGCCTATGAGAATGACTAGCCAAGTCGCTGTGATGAGTTGGATGAGGGTGATGGCATACAGGATGTTGACTGTTGGAAACAAACCCAAGGTGTGGATGCAATAAAAAGTGAGCACAATGATGGAAGCTGTGCTAACACTTTTTTGTAGAAGGCAGGAAAAGAGAACTATGAGAAGGCTTGTGACTCCATGGTGGGGGATGATCATTTTGTTCATGTGAATATTTTTGGAGATGAACTGGAAGGGTAACTTTGTGATAGCAAGGGTGATAAAAGTGTTACTTTCATCAAAATTGATTTTTATGCATAAATAGATGCATAAAAGAAATTTTTTTAATTATAAAAGTGTTACTTTCATCAAAATTGATTTTTATGCATAAATAGATGCATAAAAGAATTTTTTTATTATAAAAGTGTTACTTTCATCAAAATTAATTTTTATGCTTAAATAGATACATAAAAGAAATTTTTTATTATAAAAGTGTTACTTTCATCAAAATTGATTTTTATGCATAAATAGATGCATAAAAGGATTTTCTTTTATATAAAAGTGTTATTTTCATAGAAGTTGGATTTTATGCATAAATAGATGCATACAGAATTTTTATATCAAAATAAGAGTTCTCTTTGATCCTATGTTTAAATCCCATGAATATTGGTAAATGAATAAGTAAATACTCTGTGAGAGAAAATTCTATCGTTTCATATTCTCTAGGATGGTAATGAGAAAACTCAGAAAAACTATTGAAGTCAGAATTTTAGATAAATGAATAATTTATTCCTCATAGGAATTCGTGATGATTAGTTTTTGAATTCGATGAAGCAAATACTCAATTAATGAAATTTAGTAAAGTAGTAATTGAAATATGATCCTTCGAGAAAGATAGTTCAAGAGAACCTTTCCAGACTCAAACCCTGAATCAGACTATGACCAAGACATAACTCCTTCGTCAGTTTCAAGAAAAGACGATGTGACCAGTTAAAACAATTCACTCAAATCCGAATCTGAAACTAAGTTGAGACCCTTTGATTTTGATATGAGGATCAAGGTTACAGAATTCGAGGAATTCTGTTTGGAATTCAGACCTGCGATCAGAAAGTCTTGGGATATGGATTTAAGATATACTCATTATATTCAAAAGAAACTCAAAACTGAAAACTTGCATAGAAACCTTGTTTTCTTAAAGGACTGTCTTACGCTAGAATGCTGGAAAGAGCATTTGGTATATGTGTTTTTCTAAGGAAAGTTTGGTTGCAACAGCTGGCGGGGAGTGTTCAAAGGACGGCTCACGTGGCAAAAACCTGCCCAGGTCTTGACCAGCCTTGATATGGTGAAAAATGGTGTGCTTCTGATACGATGGGCGAGGGCCAACGAAGCGGTCCCTAAGTGAAATGCCAGGACACCTAAGGAGGATCCAGGAGGGTTTTGACCAGGCGATGCACAGGCTCGCGGTGCTTAGGACACCCATGCATGTGTCGTGGAAGATATATATATGTATGATGACGAGAAAATTATTGTAATCTCTTACTGGATCTCGTTGCTGACCTGCTGGTCTCAACGAAGAGTCCAGAGTGATACTGTTTTGTGAGAAACAAGGATTGAATGAAAATTTTGAGTTATGACATCTGTAACCAATAATTGTTTATCAATGGATTGTTTTTAAAAGTTAAAGTTTAAAGAGGAGAGTGTGCGTATCTGTATTCTAAAGCAAAAGCTAATAAAGGCATTCAATTATGGGTGGGTGAGTACTTGTCCGGTTCTATAGGCTGGAATCAGTAGAGTTTTAATAATAAAATTGATTAATAGGAATACGTTGAGAACTCGAGTGGTTAAATAAAATTGATTAATAGGAATACGCTCAGAACTCGAGTAGTTAAATAAAAGCTTGAAAACTTCTCTAATGAATAGATCAACGGCTGTGCCTGATTCAATTAGGAAAAAAGCGTTGATCCAAGAAGTGGCTAAGTTCGCCTAAAATGCTTCTTATCACCGAAGTATTGAGATGAGCCCTTTCAAAGCTATGTATGGACAAGATTATTTAACTCCATTAACTTGGTCCGACCCATTGATTAGGGTCGAGATGTCCACAGATAGATTCGGGTCGAGATGTCCAGACAGATTAGGGTTGAGATGTCCAGACAGATGCTCGACGACATGGAGCAGCAGATGCAGTTAATTTTCGCAAAGATATAAAAGCTGCCCAGGATAGACAGAAGCAATATGTAGATAAGAAGAGGACAGAAAAAAAAATTTGAAGAAATCATTTGAGTATGCCCCAAAAGAAGTTCTCTATCTCTTGGGAAGTACAAGAAGTTATCCCCCCAGATATTATGGGCCATATGTGATTACAAAGAAAGTAGGTGACTTAGCCTACGAGCTTCTTCTGCCTCCTCATCTCAAAGTACATAATGTATTTCATGTCAGCCTTCTTAAAAAGTATATACCAAGCTCGAATCATGTGCTTGATGATGAAATCTTAACTTCTTCAACCCAAGGGCAGATGGAACTCCAACCTGAAGAAATCCTTGATGTTCGAGAAAAGGTTCTCAAGAATAGAATTCTGAGAGAACTATTGGTTAAATGGAAGTTATATCCTTTTTTGAAGATACCACCTGGGAGAAAGAAGCCGAACTATTTTGCGGGATTACCCCCAGTTTGCGAGATGAGGACATCTCGCGTTTTTCAAGTGGTGGGAGAGAATGTAAGATTCCTTCCCAGCCCCTCAAGATGTCCAATATCTTTCCCCTATAATCAATTCCCTCTTCAGAAAAATAAAAGATCTTGTTTCTTCCTATTTTGGCTTAGAGAAAGAAAATGTTTTAGAGAGAGGTTATTCAGATTTTAGATATTTTTGGATGGAAAAATATCTCTTCTTATTAAAATCAATTCCCCCAAAACAGAAGTTCAAAAATATTTTCAGAAGGTGCATTAGAACTAAATTATAATCTGTTCAAAAGGCCTTATCCTAAGGGCCAGATTTTTTGAAAATTTTAAATTAAGGTTCTGAGAGGCCAATAAGTTTCATCCAAATGTATGGAGGAGATAAATTGAAGAAATAAAGAAAATCCTTCCAAAAATGAGTAAATACTCACATAAGATGAAGAGTGGACTAAGGACCAAAGAAAATACTAAAAAAATGAATTTTTGACACCTCAAGAGTGGGGATTCCCCCTCATGAAGGAGGCGCCTATTTCACATGTGTGGTGGAGTTTTAAATTCTCAAATATTGAGATATTTCATCTCTCCTCTCTCCTAATTTAAGTCTAGTTCCAAAAAGTAAGCTAAACTGACCCAAAAATGGTCAAAAATTGACCAAAATGATCTGGAAATTCTAGAATCAGTTTGCTTGGTTAGAAGCAAACTTGGTTAGAAGCTCACTTTTTCCTATAAGTAGAAGCCTCCCCCTTTGTAGAAGCTTAATAGTGTTTTTTATGCACTGTTACTCTACTCCACTCCCCAGAGCCAAAAACAGTGAATTTATTGATAATTCATTAGTTTTTGACCTTTCACTCTTCAAAAGAATTGGTGGCCACTCTTGTTGCCAACAAGAGTAGATCCCTCAAACCATCAAGCCAAAGGAAAGCTCATAGAAATTCAAGTAAGCTAGAAATCCTACTTTTTCTTTATTCTTTTTAATGGTTTTCTAATTTTGGTTTTCTTTAAAATGAAAAAATGATGTTATGCCTTGTTGGAAAGGCTTTTCCCCTCTCTTCATTCTTAAATTCAACCCTTCTTTATCCTAGATAAGTAATCAAATTATTAGAATTAAACTTTTCATATTGTTTCTCTTTTAAAAGTGGAATTTGATTAGTTTAGAATGCTTTAAACCATTTGGGATAATTTTTAAGTAACTTGAGGATAGAAAAATTTTAAAAATGATCAGCCATACAAAGGAGGTTATGACAAAATTTAATCTCTAACTATTTCTCTTGAGAGACAACATAGAATATTCAATGTGATTTCTTAAAAAGTCATATACCACAGCCATACAAAGGAGGTTATGACAAAATTTTCTTAAATTTTGTGAAATAAGTTTTATCTTTTATTATTCAAAAAGAGTAATCCCCACCATTTGTGTATTCTAAAAGTGTTATTTTCATTCTAGGCATAGAAAAATGCATAATAGAAATATTTTTATTATAAAAGTGTTATTTCCATTAAAATTTGAATTCTATGCACATAGAAAGATGTATATTCGTTATGTTTTTATTATAAAAGAGTGATTTTCATTAGATTTAAATTCTATGCATAGAAAGATGCATATTTGGATATATTTTTTTTATAAAAGTGTGATTTTCATTAGAATTAAATTCTATGCATAGAAAGATGCATATTGGAAATAATTTTTTTTATTATAAAAGTGTTACTTTCACCAATATTCATTTTTATGCATAAATAGATGCATAAAAGATTTTTTTAAATTATAAAAGTGTTACTTTCATCAAAATTGATTTTTATGCATAAATAGATGCATAAAAGATTTTTTTATTATAAAAGTGTTACTTTCATCAAAATTAAATTTTATGCATAAAAAGATGCATAAAAGAATTTTTTTTATTATAAAAGTGTTACTTCCATCAAAATTGATTTTTATGCATAAATAGATGCATGAAAGAAATTTTTTATTATAAAAGTGTTACTTTCATCAAAATTTATTTTTATGCATAAATAGATGCATAAAAGGATTTTCTTTTATATAAAAGTGTTATTTCCATAGAAGGATTTTATGCATAAATAGATGCATACAGAATTTTTATATCAAAATAAGAGTTCTCTTTAATCCTATGTTTAAATCCCATGAATATTGGTAAATGAATAAGTAAATACTATGTGAGAGAAAATTCTACCGTTTCATATTCTCTAGGATGGTAATGAGAAAACTCAGAAAAACTATCAAAGTCAAAATTTTAGATAAATGATTAATTTATTCCTCAAAGGAATTCGTGATGATTAGTTTTTGAATTCACTTAAGCAAATTCGTGATGATTAGTTTTTGAATTCAGTAAAGTAGTAATTGAAATATTACCCTTCGAGAAAGATAGTTCAGGAGAACCTTTCGAGACTCAAACCCTGAATCAAGGCTATGACCAAGACATCACTCCTTCGTTAATTTCACGAAAAGACGATGTGACCAGTTCAGAAAAATTCACTCAAATCACCCACAGAATCTGAAACTAAGTTGAGACCCTTTGATTTTGATTTGAGGATCAATGCTATAGAACTCGAGGAAAAAAAAATTCCTAATGAAAGTGTCCTCCTCTCGTATTCCTCCAACAACTCTTGCATGAGCTTGTTAAAGAATATCAATGTACTCATCCTCACAAACACAAAGTCTTTAGATATCATGTCTTCCCTTTTTATAGAGTTGCCTTGAGATGAGTAAGGGGATTTAAACCCTAAACCCTAAACCCTAAACACTATATACCCAAGAAGTATCGCAGCTCATCACCCAAGACTTCATTTCAAACTTCTTCTTAAGAAGCATCTTTACATCATGGATAACATGATTATTGTCACCTATGACAATCAAGTCATAAACATTGATCACCACTCGCACAATCCACCCTATTAATTTTTCTCACATAAAGAGAGAAATAAAATTTGGACATCTAAAATCCAATAATAACAAGATAGGCCCCTATCTTGATCACAGTCTTGGTGCTTGCCATATAAGGCTTTTCGTAAGCTCGAAACGAAATCTAGGTGTGCATAATCCTCATGTTGTGGTGGTGGTTGCACCATGTAAACTTCCTCATGTAAGTTACCACACATCCATTTGATGTAAAGATTATCCCTTGGCTGCAACCATAGTAATAATTGCTCTTATGATTTCCATTTAATGTAAAGACGATCCCTTAGCGACAATCATATCGATAATTTTTTTCACGATTTGCCATTTTAGCAACTGAGCTGAATGTCTCCTTATAGTCAATCTTATATAACTACGCATATCCCTTGGAAAAACCAATCTTACCTTGTATCTGCTAATAAAATCATTTGAATTATGGTTCACTTTGTAGACCCACTTACATCCCATCCAATTGGTTTCTTTTTCTTGGGGAAAGGCACCAAATCCCATGTCTCATTAGCATCTGATGTAGCCATCTTTGCATCCATATAGAAGCTTCCCAATGCTTATGTCCAAGTGCCTCCTTAAAAAATGTGAGCTTTACCTCTTGTATAGATTTGACTATATATGCATATAATGATGGGTTATAGAATGATGTGACCATATATGTATATAATGATGGGTTGTATCTCCATTATATCTCAACCTGTCCACTCGATATCTAGCTCTACTAGACTTCTTTACACTTGGATAGCCTACCAGGTGTTCCCAACACTACTTTGGTTCTTTATACACGAGGTGTAACAACATCCAAGACCTTGAACTCCTCATCAAGGCTCTATCCTGAGCTACTATATCCATCAGCAAAGGAGTAACCCTTTGTTTGAAACATTAGGCATTATAAAATCTCTATAAAATGTTGATCCACCTTTTCTTTTCCCTTGTGTTACACACGTGAAGTTTCTAAATCTTTAGCACCTATAGTACCACCACATGAAATATTAGAATGCCTAACATTTTGCCTTAACTTGCTTGACCAAGATCTCATAATACTTGTTGCTAAAGTTTTAGCATCTTTAGTACCACCACATGACAATAGAATGCCTAACATTTGCCTTAACTTGCTTGACCAATAATTGTTGCTAGAGGATTCTTTCGATGATCCACTAAGTGCATGGTACTCAGTATTTAAGGCACCCATCTAGTTCTTTTCTTCAACTTCTATAGAATGCTTCATAGCTACTCATCTCATCAACAATAACAACATCCCTTCTCACTTACATTTTATGCATATTGGGGTTATATCATATGTAACCTTTCTGCTTATTAAGGGAATAACCAATGAATATACATTTTTCTTCCTTGGTATCTAAATTAGTTCTCACCTCATTTGGTACATCATGTACACTCAAATGCTTTCAAGTGTGCTAAATCTCAGTTTTTGCTAGTAAACTTTTGTTCGTGCATCATGCCATGAAATGTTGTAGTGGGCACCTTGTTTATGATATAAACTATACTTGCTACTTCTTCTTGAATCTAAAAACAATGATGCATCCCTTTCTTTAATCATTAATATACGGGTAACTTTTACAATATGCCTATTTTTCCTTTCTACAACCCCGTTTGTTTGTGGGGTGTACCTACATGTAAACTACCTCTTTAGCCCATGCTCTCTCAAATCGTAATTGAATTCATTGAAAAAATATTAAGTTTCCACTTAGACAATTTATGTACATGCCTTTATCTTTCTCTACCATAGCTTCAAAGCTCTAAAAGTGAGCAAACACTTCACTTTTCTCTTTCATTAAATACAACCACTCTTTCCAAGTGTGGTCACATCACATATGTACTACACATGTACTATGTGTAAACATTGTAGCCTTCACTTTAGTCATGCTTACATCCAATGTAAACATTGATGTTAATTTTACAGAAAGACATGGATATTATTGAAAGGCTTGTGAAGTTTGTTATCTAGTTCTTAATACTAAGATCCATGGAAAATCGCTAAATCACCACCATTAAAAGTTGACACATTTAACAAAATGCTCTTTGATAGACCCCACTCCTCACAATGTCTTGCATAAGGTAGGAGCATAAACTCTTGAAGGACTATACACAACACTCTTACAATTATCTTGAAGGACTATACACAACACTCTTACAATTATCTTGGTACAACTTAAGATGGTTCCAATGAAGTAGGACACACTTTTACATGGTTGAGGACTATATATGACATAAGTGCTTGCTAAGCTAGAAGCGCTTTGGAGAGGATGAGGTACTTGGGGAGGGCTAGTGGCTTTGGAACCTTCATCGAAACAACTCCTGTGTGCCAAGTTTCAACCACTCTTGGCAGGTAAAAGATCTATACAGTCTCCATTCTAGAAGCGTAAAAGATTCATATAGTTTATGGCTCACCTAATGATTGTCTTTTTTATGGGTGTAGTTTCTTTTTTACGGGTGTGATGCCCGTTTTTGAGCCTTCTGCCTCTAAAATACTTCTAAAATTTTAAAATGCCCCTCAAAAATTACACTCAAATTAAAAAAAAAACTTGCCAAACCCATCAATCTTGAAGGGCAAGGGTGCCCCTCAAAAATCAAGCCAATTTATTATTATTATTATTATTGTTATGTGATCTTGGAACATCAAATTGATATCCTTTTGAAGTTTGAATTAAACACGAGCCATCGTGTTCCCCCACACTTTTACATCAATTTACATATTCACTCATTCTTTGCCTATCTTAGAAGTTAGGGGTATTCTTTGAGCAAAAAAATATATTGTGAAAAATGTATCAAATATTTGAAACAAAGAAAGGTTGATTGGAAGGGATTCATTTTCATAGTACTCCTTGAGCAAAAAATAATATATTATTAAAATTGTATTGAATATTTATGGCAAAGAAAGGTTGATTGGAAGGGATACACGTTCATTTTGAGTATTATAATATATTGAATATTTGTGGCAAAGAAAGGCTGATTGGAAGGGATTCATGTTCATTTTTCTTAGCCGTATTCCTTGAGAAGCAAGGAAAGGTTGATTGGAGGGGATTCGTATTCATTTTTTCTTAGAGTATTCCTTGAGAAAAAAGTAAGGCATTTATAAAAACATCTTGAATATTTGGTGCCACAAAATGGTTGGTTGGAAGGGATTGAGCCTTGAGGTTCATTATTAGATGGTCCAATGTTGGAAGGGATTGAGCCTTGAGGTTCATTATTAGATGGTCCAATCTTGAAAGCCCTAGTTTTCCACTTTTTCTCATCATGCACCACATGTTTTTCCTTATGTTCGCCTTTTCTCATCATAGCATATCAATTGCAATTTTTCCTTCCCTCATCACATGTTTTCCTTGGGCTTAACTTTTTCTCATTATACCTACTATATCAATTGCAAGTTTTCCTTCCCTTATCACATGTTTGTAGGTTATTACCAACCATTACATCCATCCTTTTCTCCATAAATTGAGGAGAAATTTGCAATGTTGTTGCTTCACAGCTTGATACAATCTAGATTTTTTCATGGAGGAATTCCTCCTTCTCCCATTAATTCAAGAAGGCTTTTTTGAATATTGAATGAGTTCTAGGCTTAGTTGGACCTATCTTTTCTCGAATTGCATTGCATCTCTCTCTCTCTCTCTCTCTCTCTCTCTCTCTCTCTCTCTCACACACACACACACACACACACACACACAATTGGATTATTCAAAAATAAAAGCAGGCTAATTTTAAGTATCTTACACACCTAACGTATATAACATGATACTTTCAAGCCTAAAATGTGATTTGTGATAACAAGGTTACTATTCTTTTTTAAAAGGTAAAGGTACATCTACTAGGGCTTTTAGATAAAGGTACAACTATTGATGGCTTAAATTAAGCCATGAATAGGAAATTACATCTATTAGGGCTTTTAGATAAAGGTATATCTATTACATCTATTAATGGCTTAAATTAAGCCATTAAAGGTATATTTATTAAGCCATCAATAGGAAATTACATATCCACACTAGCAAATATGCTTGGATGTACAAGAGGAGACGTGTTACCACCTTTAAGGTGCAAAAAGGGGGAGTCAATCAACTAAGTAGGGACCTCTTGGTAAGAGGCATGTGCTACCAACTTTAAGGTACAAAAAGGGGAAGTGACTTTGTTACTAGATTGTTTGGTGAGTAGGAGACAATCCACCAAGTAGGGACCTTTTGGGGAGAGGGGAAGTGACTTTGTTACTAGATTGTTTGGTGAGTAGGAGACAATCCACCAAGTAGGGACCTTTTGGGGAGAGGCATGTGTTTACTTGCTCTTGCAAGGTTGTTAAGAGACTTAGAAAATTGTAAAACTCGAGCCAAGCTCAAAACTTCACCTTCTTGTGTGGAGAGCTTGCTCCACTTGGACTTATTGTCACACCAAGACCATAGCTTGTTGCATAGCAGGTATGCTGTTTGGTGAAGCAAGACTCATGTAATCATCGATAGCTCCCAATTCACTTGCTCACAATGCCTAGACTACCAACAAGAATATAAAGAGAAGAAGGGAGGAGAAAGGAAGATAAGACACATGAGATCTAGAGGGGGGCATCGGTATCCCAAACCCTTAGCTATGACATACCTACATACACTCACATAGAGCGAGCAAGGATAATCCCACATGAGCTACCAAAGCTAATATATACTCACCTCATATAAAAGGGGGTCATTTTAAGTAATGGAACAATGAAGCACATCTCAAGTCTTTCTATGAGTACAAGTCTTGATCTTATAACCTAATTGAACTTGAGTCTAAATCTTTATTAACACATGTGCACATGCATACTCATACAAGTCTTGATCTTATAACCTAATTGAACTTGAGTCTAAATCTTTATTAACACGTGTGCACATGCATACTCATGATGAGTTTTCTTTATTTCTATCCACCTTAGATTAGCATAGTCATTAGTGTATCATTAGGAAGTTACTTTGTTTAGGAGAGCTCAATCCGTGTTTCTCAACACAGTATCAGAGCTTAGGTCTAGCTCTCCTAGTAGCTTACTTTAGGGATTGGATCATTAGTAAATGTTTAGGTTTTTTCCATTAGATATTGTGTCTGGGAAATGATTAGATTTAGGATTTGCTCATTTCACTTATCTTTAGTACATCATTAGTGAGAGAGAAATACTTGTGTGAAGGTTAGAATAGAGAGGGTTGTTTTGCAAGTCAAGAAAGTGATTCTACATTGTAGAAGAAGAGAGAGAGAGATTCTCTATCACCCGCCTATCCTTGGCATCATCAATTTGCACAAAAACAAAGTGTGGGCAAGGTAGTGGAGAAGGTCCACTCCTTGAGCTACTAAATAAGAGCAAGGTCCTTAGCCCCCCACCATCAAGCGCATAGCAGTACATTGCAGCTAACTATGGTGAGACAGATAGAGAAAGCAGCCAAAGAAAAGTAGCAACAAGGAGCTTGTGAGCTCATCATGAAACTAAGATATCAACAGCACTAGCTATAGCATTATAGTGGTAAACAATTGGCTCTGAACATGAGTAGGTGAGCAACACAAAAAACAATGTCTATTGCTTTATCATCGCATGGAACAGAGGCCGTAGCTCAACAAGGTGTGAAAGAGAATGAAAGGACTGCAGAACTCTTCACGCTTTAACCCATCTCCTCAAAGAAGGATACCAAATAGCAACAACTGTGCAATCGATCAGCTTCATCCGTAGTAGGTAGCAACTCCTATCGACAGTGAGGTGACACATACAAAAAAATCTCTAGGTAGCATAAGGTTCCTCCATTGAAGCTCTAGCAAATCTTGGTGCAGGCACATGCACAGTTCAAGCAGCAAGAAGGAGCATTTGTGGGGCAAATTTGTGTGGTTATCAAGATAAGGTTGTAAAAATTCTAAGGTGGAAAAAAGGTTTATAGTGTGAAAGTGGAGGTGGCTGGGATTGAAGTGCCCTTTGCTATTTTCCTATTTCTCCTGTGGCTCCTCCTTAGTTTTGGTTTAGGCTTCACCTCCTTTGGTTCAGGATTTGGATTCTCAGAATTTTCTCTTTAGATAGAGTTGGGAAGGGTTGCGGTTGTTTTGATGAAGCTTAGAGCTTGTGCATAATCAAACTTACGGGCTTGATCAAACTTTTTTTTTATAAGATGAGCAATCTTTGAATCTTCGAGGAGACTTGTCTTGGTTCTCCTTCTATGAGAAGACCATTCATGGTTCGTTGCTCGATTTTAATGATTACAATCCTTCTCCTATAGTCAATGTTGCAGTTATGTTGGGAAATCCACCCTCTTCAAAGGATGATTTTTTATGGCTCATCCTTGCAATCATGACAAAGAAACTATCTTCCATGTGATAAGAGTTTATGTGAAAATCAAGTTTTATTACACCTTCACATTCATTGTACAGTCCTAAATAATTAACACTAAAACTTTTAAAAGATCAAGGACTGGTTTGCCTAATAGGACATTAAGTTTATTCCCGCTTCTATATCTAACAGAGCAAGTTTGGCTATACTTTTTGAAGTTGTGGGAAAGTCCAAGAAAAGCCTTTGCAAGCTTTACTTTTTCTACTTTGTCATCATTGTCTACTATAGCCATGTGGATAGGCAGAATGCCTCTCCATTATTTAGCTTTTTTCTCATGAATCTTGGCTTCTTGTCAAGCTTTTTTCTTCCTTTCGACTTCTTTCTTTCTTACTTTCTGAGTGAGGTGGATGGCTTTGAGTTTCTCATAGAAGAGAGGTCTGTAGAACTTTCTAAGTTCACTTGAGGAGACATTTAGCCTAGTTACAAGAATGGGAACCATGAAAGTTGTCATTACTATTTGGCCTCTAGCAAAGGGTTAATATCTATATAAGAGCTTCAGTAGAGAGAGATTCATGACTCACTAAATTCATAAATCCGGCAAACTAGCATGAACATGTAGCTTAGGGAATAGACAAGGAAATTGGTAAGTCAATGTGCTTGGATTGAATGATGGATATATGGGTTTGAAGTCTCAATACAAAATAAATCTTTTGTTATGTTCACTATTTGGAGGGGGAATACATGGGTAGCGGCACGTCTTAGTTTCTAAGGACCTTTGTGTCAAAAATAATTTTTTCATTCAAGGAAGGCACTTTCGCATGGAGTAAGTGGATTCTAAAAGAAACACATTTTATTGTGGTGTGATGGTAACTTTTGAGCAAGAAAGTCGAGCTAGTAGACATGATACCAATATAGAGGACAATCTTTGTTGAAATATGCAAGTGAATGGGTGTGTGTGAGAACAAGCCCTTAGCTAGAGATCATAAAAGGGAGTTGATAAATGTGTGGGTAGTAGTGAAAAGGTGAGAAGAATCTACTGATTAGAGGATCAAGGGTAGCTTGAGTGAATATAGGGGTGTGGAAAGATTCTAGGAAAAGGTACCCCAGATGTAGGGGAGGTGGCACAAATCAAGGAGAAATCAGTGGGGGAGTAGATGCTTGGCATCTTGTGGATGTAAAATCTATAAATTAAGACGTTGGCCTAATGAGAAATTGCTCATTTTTTAGTATCCATGCCTACATCAAGCTATTAGATTAATTGTGTACTAATCTCATCTTAATCACCTTCTAATTACTTGTTAATCATATTGATCTTTGCATTTCATCCAACATAGCTCATCACATTGCTACAAAATCAACTTGGTATTAGAGCCATAGCCTAGGATGCATCTAATTTTTAATCATAATTACCTTGCTAATCATGATTAGAAGTTAATACCATTTTTAGTCTTCTTTCAACTATCCTCTACACCCCCAGCTGGCAGAGGGGGTTGATCTCCTTCCATCATCAACATTAGGCAAAACGCTTTTAACCACACATAGCTCCATGCTATAGCCCATCAAGTCAGCATGTCAAACAACGAGGAGAAACAGCAGAAAATCGCAATTTCGCCAGTGCTTATTTTTTTGAGAAAAACTTCAAATTCATCTTCACTACTTAGAATTGGAGCTATTGGACCTAGACCAAGAGGTTTTTGGGTGTGCTGAACATGCTGGTGATCTCAGATTTCAGAAATTTTTCAAGGAGAAGTGGAATCAAGCTCTGCATCAAATCTGTTAAGTGACTTTGGTAAAACAGAGATTAAGCATTCAATGTTTGGTCAAATCTTTTGTTTTTGGCTTGATCCTCTACTAGACTAACTGCTATTAATTCCCTAGAAAGGATTTGAGCTCATTTGAACTCTAAGGCACCAAATATGACCTCCCCGTACACTCTATTTTTTACACGCAAAATAGGGAGAATAATTTCACTAATCACTATTAATGAGCACTAATCACTACATTTTGGTGAAATTGATGGTTCAAACTTACCATTGAGCACTAATCACCTTGAAAAATCTATGGGGGCTAATTGAGGGAAGAGATGAATGGCCAATGTGGAGAGTGGGGAGTATGAGTGGAAGAACAGAAAATGAGAAAGCATTAGGGCTCATTGCACTTAGCTTAAATGATGAAATCATTCACCACATTGCAGGGATACAACAAGCTAAAGAAGCATGGGATGAACTTAACAAATTATTTGGCACACTTTTCTCTAAAATCACAAATACAAAGCTTACAAAGTACTTTGATTAGTATGCAACAAGCACTTTGATTAGTATGCAACAAGCAGTCCAAGATGCACAAAATCAGATTATGGAGTTGCAAAAACAAGAAAAAAAGAAAGAGGCCAAAGTTATGAAGTTACAAGACAAAAATCTCTTGCATGAAGAATATCCCAGTGGGAGCAAGAGAGCGAAAGAGGACAATCAATAATATACAAACACTAGCAATTGGTGGTGGTGCTCGCTCGTAAATGAAGAATCCATGCAGTAAGGTTTGTTTTCTATCCTTTATCTATTATTGTTATAAGAAAATTTAATTTCCTAGTTGTGGTTATAAGATTCTCTAATTAAGATATTTTTTGATATTGTAAGTAATCTTCATTAGTTTGTGATAGGAACTATTTGAAAGAAGCATGTGGTAATAATGGTCCTCAAGATTTTGGAGTAATATTATGTAGCTGTGTGAGGAAGCATGACATTCTTTCGAGACCCTCGCTATAAAAAGATACGTCAGGTACTAGCAAATGAAATAATGGATGATATTACCAATCTTTTAAGTATTGAGGAGGTTCAGAATGCATGCGATGAAGTGAGAATTAGCACAAAAGGATATTAGGTCCTCTACCATCAATTGCTAAAAGATATACTCTATAAACAAGGTATCACACAGAATATTTTTTCAATTTCTAGAAAGATAAGATTAGCAAAGAGGACATGCAATGATGATGTACAAAGAAAAATTGGAGAATACTATTGCATCAATGATACATTAACCATTGGAGCTTGGGAGAAAAAGTGAGGCACAGATGGTAAGATTATGTATTACATAGTAAACATGTAGAGTTTCTTTATATTACTAAACATTTTAAAATGATAATTACATGGGGTGATACGAACATTATGCATTACATAGTAAACATGTAGAGTTTCTTTATGTTACTAAACATTCTAAAATGATTATCAATAGTAGTTAGTTACTAACTTGATCTAACATCTTTCACAGTAAACATATAGAGCTTCTTTATACTTATCATTTTGAAATGATAATCAATAGTAGCTACTAACTTCATCTTGTTTTCTTTGACATCATATATTGTATACTCATGGTGCATACTTCATGAATGAGTATGGTTCTCTTGACATGTGGATCACCCAAGGAATGGAAAATTTTCACTATCGAGCTAGAGGAGTACTTTAGAAACACTAGACATGAAGGAGGAAAGACTTGTATAAATTATCTCAAAGAAATGTTTAATTAGTTTTACAGGTATACTTTTAGGCAAAAACTATCTATGGAAAGAATCGTACAAATTACCTCAAAGAAATTATCTCAAAGAGATGTTTTATTGGTTTTATAGGTATACTTTTGGACGAAAACTACCTATGGAAAGGGCTCATACAAGTGATTTAGCGAAGGCATCAAGAAAACAAGCAAAGATTAGAAGATCACAAAAGGGGAGAGCTGGCACAGGACCAGCATGCCATGTGGCATGGAGATCTTCATGAAGACGAGAAGGAAAAATTTGGAAATAGTATCATGAAATTTTGTATACCAAAAACAAAATAGAATATGTCAACATTTTGAAGAAAGTTGTAAGCATTTTTTCTTAATGTCGACTCACAATTAAAATTTAATCGCATCATTTCATTACATAAATGAGATTTCATTACATAAATGAGATATAGAATAAGATGTTTACAATGAGAAAACTAACTGCTCTC
This sequence comes from Cibotium barometz, assembly GCF_041138505.1. Lineage (NCBI taxonomy): Eukaryota > Viridiplantae > Streptophyta > Polypodiopsida > Cyatheales > Cibotiaceae > Cibotium > Cibotium barometz. The sequence goes on from NC_141049.1 coordinate 48,991,995, forward strand.
AAGTATACCTTTGGTAGCCTCACAACCATCTGCTATAATTGCCAGGCAATAATCCTCCCTAAAATTACAAAGTTTTTGTATATGTGAGAGAAGGATATAATTCATGCCATTTATAAAAAATGAGGGCAAGTGGTTGCCTTGAACTCTGCCCCCTATGCTTAAAATCTTTTCCTCTTCATGTTGGACCATGTCCATAACTTCCTCATCTTCAGATCCAATACCTATGACAAATGTTGTTTTGGAAATCTTTTGACCTTCTCCTTTGGGCTCCTTATGATCCTTTGTATAGTCCTCTCTACATGAAGAAGTAGATAAGAAATAAACCCAAAGAAGTGCTCAAACAATTTGCACTTTCTTTTGTGAAGAGGGCATATGTCCAGACAAATATTTATCCTCTTATCCTATGAATAACTATCCCACCTATTGGAAAGGCTTTTCTTTTCAGATGTGGAGAGGACAAAGCTCGACATATGAACATATTGCAATGAGAGATGACATGTGCAAGGTTGATGTCATCAAACTGTATGGCAGAGATGGCATGTGTAGGGTTTATGTGGGCAGAAATGTACGGGAATATGCCACGTGTAGGGTGTTGACTTCATCATGGTAATTATGACGCCCATGTCTATATAAAGAGAAAAGTTATCATTTTTTTTCCAAAAGTCTCTTTCGCGCGTAATTCTACTACGTCTAGGCAATAGCTAGAAATGTTGCAAATTATCAACCCCACCTTCCATTTATTGAGCGAAGAGAAGATTCCTACGCTATCCGATTGGCCGTTGGGGGGGCGGCAGATAATTTCCATCCATCGAGCAAAGAGCAAATTCCTGCGCTATCCGATTTGCCTTGTCGCGCCGTGACCGAGTGAAGAGAAACTTCCACCGATGGTAGATTCGCTTGTTGACCGAGCTGTAAATAGGGTTTTTTTTTGCTGGCATCTGAATCTCTTCATCGAGCCGTAAACAAGGTTTTTTCCTCTCCGTTTACATGTATGGTGCACACGAAGCAAACACAAAGGATTGTTTATAATGATCCATTTTCCAAAGAAACAAGAAGAGCAAAAGCCAAAGGAACCTCAAGTTTCTAAACCCGAGGAACCTCAAACATAAAAAAATGTTGATGTTAAAATGGAGGATAAGGTGAAAGAAATGAAGATAAAACCAAAGGAAGGAACCAATATTTCCAAGGCTCGGACTTTTTTGCAAAGGCAAAGGAAATTGTTTATTGAGATAAGGAAAGCACAGGAGTCAACAAGTCAACAAACTTGCTTATCCCTAGGGCTCCATTCATAAGAGTAATAAGGGATATTTCTGATAGTATCAAAGGGAAAGTCTATTACAAATGGCAAACTGGTGCAATGGTCGCTGCAGCCTCTTGGTACACCTTATTCTTGGTTATGGAGCGTGCAGGCGAAGGCGATTAATATTATACTTAACAATGCAATTACACCGAAAGATCTTGACTTGCTACGTCCAACAGGTGAAACAGGTGAAGCCTCTACATCAAAGAAGGAAAGAATGCCTACGCATTCACCTTTTAAGCATTTTATATTTAAGCAAGGAACCCCTGAGAAGGTTGGCAAAAAGGGTTTCGTGAAGAAGAAGCTTGGATTCGTAGGCAAGAAGGCTTCTACAGAAGAGACCCAGGCAAAGGATGTGGATGCAGGGCCAGAGACAGAGAATCCAGAGGGCATGGAGCCTTAGCAGCCCTAGCCTACAGATCGTTATTAGTACATTTTATTTTGTAAATATTCTTCTTGATATACGAGCTTTTTTCTCATATGTTTGTTTTTTAAATATCCACAATTCTTATTGAGCCCCTCATTATTTTAGCAATTTAAGACAGCTTTAAAAATAATTTATAAAAAATTGAGAGAGAGAGAGAGAGAGAGAAAGTATAATACGAGTACACAGATAAATTGAAATGTCGCAAGATATTTTCCATTAAAGTAACATCGAGATACAAATTGTTTTGAGCCCAAGTACTCAATACAAAACATTCCTAAAATTCCTAATCATCCTGTTGAGTAGGCTTTTCTTTAGTTGGCTTGTTTTGGGTCTTCTGAAGGATTGTTTGATGCACGACTTTGGCTTGAGCTTATCAGTTTTTTTGCATATTCAAGGTCTGTCTTAAAGCTTTCAGAGTACACAATAGATTTATCATCTGTATCCCCAACAAAGGAATACACTGAGTCATCTTGTGAGACTGGAGGGGGCATAGCAACCGGGCTAGGAGCATCCTTATCGCAAGAAGAATTCGCATCCATGGGAGGCAGGCTTTGTTATAAGCTCTGAGTAAGAAATAATGTCACAACTCTCATATGTAGGATGTCTTTATATAATGCTGAAAACCATGTTCTACAATCTTGTGTGCCATAAAACCACCCCAGTTTTGAACAACTATCATCTCCAATCATGTGTGCCATAAAACCATTCGGCATATCCAACTAAGACCCACAGATCGAGAGGGCTTTGCAAACTTTAAAGACCCTTGTATATGTCTTTGATTTCATAACCATTATAGTCCAAGCATCTGGGATTGGCCATTCAATAGAAGAGAGGGAGGGTATCATTTGTAACTTACCAAAACCACCATCATGCCTTGGAACCACATAGGAGTGCCGGTAAAAGAAAACTTTTTCTTTGAGAAGTTCTACGCTCTTTCTACACAAGAAGAGAGGGAGGGAGATGTTATCATTCAATAGAAGAGAGGGAGGGAGATGTTATCATTCAATAGAAGAGAGGGAGGGAGATGTTATCATTTGTAACTTACCAAAACCACCATCATGCCTTGGAACCACATAGGAGTGCCGGTAAAAGAAAACTTTTTCTTTGAGAAGTTCTATGCTCTTTCTACACAAGAAAACATTGCTTCACTGATATCTCCATGTAATGCTTGAAATGTTTCAGTAAGATTGCGTAATGGCTGATCCTCTACCAAGTTTGAGGAAAAAATGTCTACAAACAAGAAATAAGATGACTTAGGAGAAGAAAGAAACTTCTGGAAATCATGAAATCATATGCTCCTTTCAAACTCATGATACTTACAGTTGCATGGAACTTAGTTTGTTGGCGAAGATGCATATCTCCTGTTGTGTAAACGTGTTGTACCTTGGCCACTAGTTTTCCATTACTTGCCTTTTTGAAACCATGTAAACGACCTTTCCAATGAAGCTCCATCACATCTCACCGTCGAACTCGATATGGGGACCAATTGGAGTGGGCCACAGGAAAACCCAAGCACCCTTGCAAAATGCCTCTCTCACCCAAGCGCCATCATCGTCCCTCTTATTGTACAGTGAGATCTCCTTAATCTCATCTTTTGGTCTTCTTCGTGGTGCAGCCATATCAATTGTGAAGCTATAGTAGTAAGATTAGGATTGGGCAAATGAGATAGAGAAAGAAAACGGGAAGATGCTATGTAGATTAGGGTTTTGAGCTTGATGGAATCATTAGGGTTGGGCAAATGAGATAGAGATGGAAGAGGAAGGGAGAAAGAGTTTAATTTGGACGTTCAAGAGGGAAAGCTAACTTGAAAATGAAATTTTTGACTACAATGAAATTTGAGATGGGTTTTTGGGGAGAAGAGTTAGTTTTGGGGGATCTCAAAAATTTCAAAATTTTAAGGATTTTTTGAGCCACAAAAATGGTGGGACCATACCTACCCTAAACCCCCTACTTTTTTAAAGGGACAAGTGTAATTTTAGTATTGAAAGTCTAGTCCCCCTCCCTACACCCTAGTCTCCCTCCCTATATTCAAAGGAGACCAAATGTGCACAATCCTCTATTCCTATTGGTCCGTTGCTAATTACTTTCATTTTCAAAAGGCCCAAAATATGTTCAAATGCCCCCTAATGAGCCTGACAAGCTAAGGTTGAAACTGACAGCAAGTTCTTCTTAATTCTTGGCACATATAAAACTTTTGAAAGAGTAAATGCACCTCCATTTGCAACAGTGAAGCACAACTCTACTAATTCCTTTGACAGGATATGAGGAACCATTAACATATGTGACGGTTCTTACAATTGGGGCATATTCTAGAGATGAGAACAAATTTTTTTGTGAAGTAATGTGCTTACTAGCACCATTGTCAAAGTACCAAGCATCCGATTTTGCCACTGACATACATACATCACGAAGAGAAGGGTCATAACTGCAATGTACAGTCCATGCCCAATCATCTTGAGCAAAACTTACAGATTTCTTCTTTTCTGCACTTGGTGCAGATGCATCAACCACCACAACCATGCCTGAACGACGTCTCTCTAGAATGTTTTCAGAAACCTTGCAGTGCCCAAAAAGCGCCTCAAACATGCCCGAATCCGCACCGCGAACCCTAAAAATGCTGTATACTTCATATACAACACACTACATTATATACCTTCTTCTCCTAGGAGGGTATCGAAGACAGAAAAATAGAGTCATTGAGGAGGGAGGCAGACTACTAGATCAAGTGTCAAGAAGGAAGCTAGCTCTGGTACCAATTGTTGGAATTACGATTGGGGCTGCAACAATGTACACACACAAGATAGAGAAGCTTGAGAGCACACAAACTCACTAGAATAGAATGAACAAATGTGTGCTAGATACAAAAGATAAGTACACACCCCAAAATGAGTAGATAAGAGGGTGTACATATGCATGGGAAAAAAACCTCCTAGTGAGGGAAAAAGTACCCCGGCGGTCCTAAGTGTGTTCACACACATCACTACCATATAATGCTAAAATATATTTATCTCAAAAATAAAAAATATGAAAATACTGTGCTAATTAATCAGAAAGTCATATTCTTATCATTAGGCTTGTGCTTTGTAATTCAATTGCTTAGATGCAGAGAGATTTCTTTGTGCATATACACATGTTGGATTAATACCTCCATTGTTGTACTCTCATCAATTTTTCTACTTATAAAGTCTATTATTTTACCTTTTCATATACACATATTGGATTAATACGTCCATTGTTGTACTTCCACCAATATTTCTACTTCTAAAGTCTATTATTATATACCTAATACTTTGTTCAATCCCCTGTCCTTTATCTTGATCAAAATATTCTACAAATAGCATGGAAGATAAACCTCACAATATAAAGTTTTAACCTAATTAAAAACCTTATTACCTACTCCGAAAAACTTCTAAGCACCAAAATTTTAAAATAGAAATTGGAACCTAAAAAACTAATCAAATAGTGACATAAACATCAACATGGTGTATTACTAGAATCATAAAGACTTAAACGCTAATAAAAAGAAATGTACATGTAAATATTTAATAAGAGAAGAAGAAAAAAACAAAAAGCTATGAAAAAAGAGGAAAGGGGGAAAGGGGGGAAACAAAAAGTAAGAAGGTACCTAATTTTTTTGAATTATGGTTAAATCACCTTGTTTTTAGGATTACAAGGTGCATCCGTCACTCTCAATTTGTTAATGTAAACCTCAATATGTTAATGTAAACCACGAGTAAAGTTTCTCAAATCACCTTGTTAGGATTACAAGGTACATTCGACACTTCTCAATATTTTAATATAAACCTTTCAATATTTTAATATAAACCTTTCAATATTTTATTTGAGAAACTTTACCCTATCAAAGTTAGTGGTAGAAAGATTCAAAAGATCCATGTTACATGGATCTTGAATCCTAGCTCTCTCTTGGGGTGGATCGTTCTTTTTTAATTCTTTCTTAAAGGGTCCTTTTTTAGTCTAAATTTTTCCTATTGGCCTAATTTTCCTTTAAGGTAAAATCCGAATGAACATATCTTGGTGGAATCATCAATCCATCCCATAGTCTCACAAATTTGATCAAACGTCTCTAGGTACTGAACGTGATCTCTAGTTCCATTAAATTTGGTTATCATCTTTTATGTGGATTGGTTTGGTTTTACCTACTCTAATCCTTTAGTGCTATGTTTGTCACAATCTCCCTTCTCATTTCAAACATCATCCTAAGAACATCTTTTGCATATTCACATAGTGGGGGAACATAAAGGAGTGGTTGTGGAAATTCTTCAGTCTTAGGTATGAAATCTCTTCCCCCATGGGGTTGGGATGTGTATTTTCCAATGGCACTTATCCTCCGTTGACCTAGCTTTGAGGCTATCTGCATGATGTAGTTGTTTAGGACGCATTATGTAAATGTCCTTGTGGAGCCCTTTTGCTTGAGGCAATCCTATGCATTGGCTCGTTTCCCTTATCTATGTTTCCTCGTCCTCATCCGAACAAAGAAAAAGAACTGGAATTCGGTTCCATGGGTGAAAAGGCTTCTATAATGATCCCCTTGAGAAGGTGGGACTCCCTCTTGCATTATATATACTTGATGTTTTGTGCTTTGAGAAAGACATGTCTGTAGTAATGGTACAACAAAAGAGACATGTCCTGATTGTCATAACTACGGTTGTTTAGGCTTCTTGTTGGTCGTGTTAACTTGAGATAAACCCAGCTCAGGATCGATACTAAATGTTTGAAACATTGTGGCATCTAGACTACTTCTTGAGGGAGAAAACTTGAGATTCCTAGTCTTGCTCTCACTCCTTCATTGGAGCTTTGCCGAAAATAGGGTGGTTCCCTTTTCAAGATATTTATGGTGTTATTTATAGTGCTAGTTTTGGTAAATCTGAAGCTTAGAGGACCATGGTGGTGGCTCTTATTTCTGGGTGTTCCACTATTTCTCCACTCACGCTTATGTTATGATTTGATAGAGTTGTTAAATGTGTGTTACCCTAGACTTAAAGTTCAATGGTTGGTTATGTTGTTAGTTAGCTTATTTCTTCCCAAAGCTCCTTGCTTGAGGCGATCTAGAGTTTTGTATTGTTAACAAGGAAGTGCTCTAATGAGTGTTGGTCATTTATTGAGATCAAAGACTTGGTGGGTTTGAGAAAGTGTGATTTGATGTGCTACAATTGACTGTATTATTGTTTCCAACAATTAGTCTATATTGGCTTCATATTGGAATTGTTCTACTCAAGAGCTACAAAAAGTTCTAGTTTTTCTTCATAAAAAAATAAAGGCACGCTCACATCTCTAGGTTCATGTCATAGGCTTACGTATACAGGCTCATGTCTATAGGATCACGTCTACAAATTCATGCCTTTTTATATAAACTAGGCTCACGCATTTTATTTTTATGAAATAGGCTACTTGGGATACGAACTTTTAGGAACTAGTTTTTTTGGGTAATAATTGTACTTTAATTTATCCATAATAACTATACTTTAATTTCTAATAATTAAAAAGAAAAAAATATTTCCTTGGACTGGTACATACTGTATGATGGTAAAATCCTTAAAGGACATGAGTAGGTATGTCCTTACAAGTCTTCAAGGCAGTACAATACACGGTACCATATTAGGCATACCTACCTCTAGACTCATGGCTATTGGCTCACATCTCCAGACTTACATCTCATGCACTACAACAAAATGAGGGTGTAGTAGCAAAAATAGTTGCACTTTTAGGACTAGAAGGGTAGGGAGATGTCAGGCTCATTTTACTGCTAAAAAAGCTTTTATTTTTGCTGTAACGGGATCGCTGCTTAGTAGCAAAAATAGTAGCGAAATTTTGCTACTGAGCGGCTATAGAACTGTGTGAAAAAATGGTTGGGGCGGATTGGGGAGTCATCACAGGACTCCTCCATCTACCCCAACTTTTAAAAAAACACAAATGCAGTAAGACTAACATAAGTTCATGTTCTACTCATCGTCATGGACATATGTAATGTTAAACTTTACTCATATAAAAAAAAATTACAATTCATGGTTGGCAGATGTCGTAATTTTATTACAATACTTGGCAACATTACATAAGTGTATGAGTCCAAAAAGGTGATATACAAAATAAAGCATAATGAAAATCTATGGAGGTCAGGGCTATATTGAGGAGGGCTACATCTTATGCATTTTGATTATTATTGTCCCTTACAGCTCCACCCTTTTCTCTCACATTTCCATTACTTCTTGCTTGCATATTTGTACCACCGTTAGTAGTAACATGATCCTAAAACACAATAAAGCTAACACAAGTGAAAATCAATTTTATAAAAACAAAGAAGTTATGATTTTAGGAATGTACTCGCTTGCCATGCTTGCCAAGCATGTCCTCCAGAAAAAACAATTGATCCTTCGTCTTGCACCCTTTCAAAGAGAGCTTCCAAACCATGTTGTAATGCAAAATCATATTCATCTTGCGTAGGGGGGCGGTCCACTGTTTCAAGCTAGAGACATATAAACAAATGAACATTGATTTTATGTTGTTATTTAAGGTAACCTTCTTTTCTTAAAAGATAAGATACAGTTTGAGGCTAATATATAATTACAAATATTGTTGGGATATCTACTCCTCCTTCACGTGTAATATTATGTTGCCAGTTATTTACCATCTATCCAAGAAGTAACATAAATACTTAAAACTCTTGTGCATACTTAAAACTCTTAGTATCCAACTCGGGATGCATTGGAAGCTACCGACATGCATTAGAAGCTATCGGCATACCTAGGTAGTACCCAACATGCATTGGAAGCTACCGGCATGCCTAGGTAGCACTCGGGATGCATTGGAAGCTGCAGCATACAGCATTAGAAGCTACCGACATGCCTAGGTAGCACGTGGCATGCATTGGAAGCTACTGGCATGTATTGGAAGCTACTGACATGTATTGGAAGCTATCGGCATGCCTAGGTAGCACCCTGGAAGCTATCGGTATGCATTAGAAGCTACCCGACATGCTAATGTATAGACCTCATACATGAGGATTATATAAGGATATGTCTCATGCATATAGCCACCTCTTGAGAGATGCATAGCTCTCTAAAGACTATGCTTATGGCTAATGCATAAGCATTATGCATAATATTTATACATGAGTCTTATGTATGGGGCTTTGTGCGCAAGTCTTATGCATGGGGCTTTGTGCACAAGTCTTATGCATGTGGCTTATTCATAAGTCTCATGCATAAAGCTTATGTATAAGCCTCATGCACGAGGCTTATGCATATGCCCTTATAAATATGGCTAATGCATAAGTCTCATGCATGAGGCTTATGCATTAGCCTCATGTATAAGCTTTATGTCCTAGCCTCATGCATGAGGCTAAGGCATATGGCCACCTCTTGAGAGATGCATAGCTCTCAAAAGGCTATCCATAGAGCATGGAAAAATAACAAACCCTAATCTTAAAAGCCCTAAAACTTATAAATCCTATAACATGTAAAAGCATAAGAGAAGAAACATACAAGAAAGAGATCTCTTACCTTGTGAGGCTTATATGTGTTGAAAACCTACAAAATCAAATCCAATTAAGAAAAAAATATTGATATCAAACCCTAATCTTAAAAGCCCTAAAACTTACAAACCCTAATCTTAAAAGCCCTAAAACTTACAAACCCTATAAATATGTAAAAGCATAAGAGAAGAAACATACAGAAAGAGATCTCTTACCTTGTGAGGGTTGTAAGTGTTGAAAACTTACAAAATCAAACCAAATTAAGAAAAAAAAGTATTAAGAAAAATCAAGATCTCTTACCTTGTGAGGCTTTAAAATAAAGAGCTCTTAATTAGGGTATCTAAGGTCAGGGTTAAGCTTTAATAAGAAGGAAAAAAGAAGAAAAGAAAAACTTAAAAGAGAGCAAAGAGAAGGAAAATACTCATAAGAAAGCTTGTTTGCATAGAAGATGAAGAAAAAGAGAAGACATACAGGTCTTGCTTGAGCTTGAGGTGGATAGGGAAGGAGAGGTAGAAGTGATAGATTAGACATAAACCTGCAAAAAAACTCAAAGTACCAAGTTTAGTACATTCAAAAGATAAAAACGACGCGGTGGCAAAAGAAGCGGGATATTTTTTACATTGCTAAGAATGCTGATCGACAGCTAGTTAATGGTAGTTGTTTAAGTAATTAAGAGTTTTTAATTATCTTTTATTGGATTTTCACGCTTCTAATCTACTAATTCAAGCAATATATGAAACAATATGAAATGTATAAATCTATAAATTAACTATCTCACTTCAATCCACATCTAATGGAGCTTAATACTCCTAATCACAATTGCTAAGCTATATCTTCGCTTAATGCAACAAGATAAAAGCCTTCTGGACTTCAAAAGGCCAATGCCATCGGAGTTGTATCCTCCTTCCAAGAGGATGAAAATGGGATTTCTTAATGCAATAAGCTCCATATCAAAATGAAAAACAAAAAAAGACCCCAAAACTGTATTTTATGAAGTGTGACCTCCCAAATCAACATCGGGCAATATTGGGCGTCAGGAGATTACCTTAGCCTTGTCAAATTATATGTCATTGGGCCTTGTCTTACAACCATAATTACAACTTCTTGATGTGGGTGCACTAGCTATCATGTCCTCCCTTTGCCGTTATCACACCAAAATCCTCCTTTGAATCGCAATGGGTTAAAGGAAGAGGACTCTTTGCCTAGATGGAAGAAAATAGAGATTATCCTTCATGGTGGTTCTCTCACACAACAGGAAGGGAAGAAGAAGAATCTAATGCAAGAGGGAGTCCTACAAGAAAAATCCTACAAGCAAACCTATTCAAGCAAGCATCTACCTAGCATGCATGAATCCAATAGCACACATGCAAGCAACAGTAGAGAAGAAGGGGAGCTCACAAATATTCTATTGCAACTAGGAAATGATTGTCCATTGCTTGGTATCAAAATTGACTTATATATAAGGGACTAGCTTTCACACTAGGCCAACTAAGTTAAAAATATTGATCCGGCCTTATTATTACTAGTCTTAAGAAAGTGTATATAATATCCTTAGAGTTTCCCTATTTGACATTAAGCTCAAGGTAAGGTCGCTTTATGGAGTCATTCAGCTTTGCATTTGAGCTACGTAGGTAATCTACCTCATTCTGCTTTATGAATGGTTTGATGGAGCCAAGAGTCCTGTGTAGGGGCTTCTATTGGTTCTTGATACTTGATATAGTTTAGAGTAGACAAGGGTCTATTGTCCTATACTAGAGTATTGGGCAAGCATAGATCTTTGATTTTCTTTGTGAATGTTAGAGAAGATCTATTGTCCTATACTAGAGTATTGGGCAAGCATAGATCTTTGATTGTGTAAAGTATCCTTAATTGGGTACAAAAGGCATCCTTCATTGGGGGTGCAATGTGCATTGTATGCATGCTATCAATTATATGTATCTTAATCTTAGAACACACATTTATGCATTCATCTTGTCGTGATGCTAAAGGTTTAGCAAGGATTAATATTTATGGTTATGTAAGTATCCAAATAAAATAATTCATGGTCTAAAAACTTTCAGTCATCCTTTGCATTTAGCATGAATCGTCATGGATATCTTTATTTTCTAGTCAGACCTTGCAAGATAGTTTCGAAGTAGTTTTGTGTTATGTGATGATCTTTTGTGTTTGTCAAGATAGTTTCGAAGTAGTTTGTCTGCTGATGTATGTTTTGTAATACGTGAGTCACTTTGTTGTTTTTTCATTTGTGTATTCATTGTTATATGCTTGCTTGAATAGGTTATTTGAGATGGAGGACAATGTTGGATCCAGTGATACCTCCAATAGAGTCCAAATTCCAAATAGTAGGAAAAAAAAGGCACCTGGGATAGAGTGGCAATATGCAATTAATGTCGGTGATCGATTCATAGATTGGGAGTGTAAGCTATGCCACACAGTAAAATCAGGTGGGGCGCCTCGACTAAGAGAACACTTTTTAGGCGGAGCGAAGAAAAGTCATGTACCCACCCCTCTGCACCTGCAGTGGCCAAACGCATAAGAGAAGAAATTCAAAAGAAAGATTCAAGAAAACATTACACTCCTACCATTAATGTATCAAGGCAACAAGAACACTCTTGTTCTAATCATCAAACTCCGGCTACATCGCCTGCTTGTACTCCGAATACGTCAATGTGCAACCAGAAAGTAATCTACCCAGTGCATCTTCCTGCAAGCGGAACTTTGACGTAGAAAATATACCCATGCTCAAACTTCATTGCAAGAAAGCCTACGTCAAGTCGGCTTGATGATGCACAACTGGCCCTTGCTGAAGCGATTTACTTTTCTGGGAGTGCTATGATGATGGTGGGGACTGAAAAGATGCAGGGGGGAAGAGAGCTTGAGCTCTTGCAAGCACACACACACACTCACAAAACCCTAATAGAGAACACACAAGGTGAGAGGCTGAAAATCTTCTTCTTCTCTACTCAACACTCAACACACCATATACAAGATAAGAGTACACACAATATGAAAGGTACTCAACCAAATACATACACGGGTTCTCTATAGTGTGAACCCGACTAAATGAGCTGGCGCTATAACTATGCCAGTCTCTAGAGTGGCTGTCACACAGCCTGTCATCCCACTGGCCGCATATCACCCAAGATCTCACCAACCATGCCAGTGGTGTAAGTGTGGGGCCTATCCCCCAGGCGGGTCATCAGTGTCCACCGCCTCACTAGAGCTCGATATCTCAACACTCCCCCTCGAGCTCAACTCCATCTCATGTACACCAAGCGAAGCCCTGAATCTACGGAGCTTCTCTGTACCCAATGCTTTGGTGAAGATGTCAGCTACCTGATCCTCTGTGCTGACATAAACAAGATCAAGGTCTCCTGCCAAGACCTTCTCTCTGACGAAGTGGTAGTGGACCTCTATGTGCTTCGTACGAGCATGAAAGACTGGGTTCCTGGCCAACTGTATACTGCTAATGTTGTCACAGAAAATGACAACTTGTCTATCCACTGATAGACCCAAATCTGCAAGTAGCTTTCTCAACCAAGCTACCTCACATGCTGCCATAGCAGCTCCTCTGTACTCGGCCTCTGTACTCGATAGAGCAACCGTAGGCTGCTTCTTGCTGCTCCAAGTCACAGCAGCACTCCCCAAAGAAAACATGAATCCACTGGTAGATCTTCTATCTGAGATACTACCAGCCCAATCAGCATCTGTGTACCCATGTACACATATCTCTGTCCCAGTCTCATAGAATAGTCCACAATGCAAAGTAGACCTCACATACCTCAGTATGCGTCTGACTGCATCCAAATGCGGTTTCCGTGGAACCTGCATAAACTGACTCACCAACCCAACAGCATAGCTCAAATCTGGTCTGGTGATCGTCATGTAGATCAAACTTCCTACTATGCTCCTGTACATAGTAGGATCCTCCAAGATCTCTCCTGAATCTGCACTCAACTTGCCATTCTGATCCAATGGCACAGAAATAGGCTTACAGCCTGTCATACCATACTTGGACAACATGTCCAAGCCATACTGTCTCTGCAGTAATCCAATACCATGTGGTGACCTAATCACCTCAATGCCCAAGAAATATCTGAGCTCCCCCAGATCCTTCATCTCGAACTTCTGTCTAAGCAAGATCTTTACATCAAAGATCTCTGCATCATGGTCCCCCGTAATGATCAAGTCATCTACATAGATGACAACAAGCACAACCCCTCTATCACCATGTCTCACGTACAATGAGAAATCTGCATTGGCTACATGAAAGCCAATAGTGACAAGATATTCAGAAATCTTGTCAGACCATGCTCTTGGTGCTTGCTTTAAGCCATACAAGGCTTTCTTCAACCTGCAAACATGCTCGGGGTGACCCACATCCTCATAACCAGGTGGCTGCAACATATACACCTCTTCTTGCAAATCCCCATGCAAGAATGCATTCTTTACATCCATCTGATGTAAAGACCATTGCTTTGACGCAGCCACTGCTATCACAACTCTCACCGTTGCCATCTTGGCAACTGGGCTGAAAGTTTCCTCATAATCAATCCCATATGTCTGCGCATATCCTTTGGCTACCAACCTAGCCTTGTACCTGTTTATGCTTCCATCACTGTTATGTTTAACTTTGTACACCCACTTGCATCCAATGGCTTTCTTGCCTTCAGGCAATTGCACTAAATCCCAAGTCTCATTTCCATATAGTGCATCCATCTCCTCATCCATAGCTTTCTCCCAACACACATTTCCAACAGCCTCATCAATGCATGTGGGCTCTACAACCTGCACAACTTTTGCCATATATGCATAGTGATGTGCCACATAACCATCATATGTAAATCTTTGCACAGGGTTCTTCACTCTCCCTGATCTTCGCAGCTTTTCATTCATGGCCTCCATAGCCTTCTTTACACCAGGTGTTCTCATAGCTGGGATCCCAAGCTCCTCATCAAGGCTCATATCTGAGCCACTAGACTCTCCATCAACATGAGAATGCCCTGCAGAAATGTCAGGCATACCAAGGGGCTCAACCACTTTCTCTTTTCCTTTACGTGATGTACTAATCACATTTGTAGGGCTGGTATTATGACGCAGCCTGCCACTCCATGGTCTATCAATAGACCCACTAGATGAGGACTCTCCTGGTCCACTCAAAGACTGTGATTGCTGACCTGCATTCTGTGCAACCACACTTCCACTCACATCAGCCCCAACAGCTTCTTTTCCAGCAGCATACCAGCTGCTCATCTCATCAAAGACAACATCCCTGCTTACCCTCAACTCACGTGTAGCAGGGTTATAACACCTGTATCCCTTTTGCTCAAGGGAATATCCAATAAATACACATTTTTCAGCTTTCGGATCCAGCTTAGTTCTCAGCTCATCTGGCACATGCACATATGCAATGCATCCAAAAACTTTCAGATGAGACAAATCTGGTTTTCTGCCAGTAAACTTCTCCTCTGGAGTTACATCATGTATGGCTGCAGTTGGAGTCCTGTTCATGATGTATACTGCTGTAGAAACAGCCTCAGCCCAATAGCAATGCGGCATATTCTTCTCTTCCATCAATGCTCGCGCAATCTCAGCAATGTGCCTGTTTTTCCGCTCAGCAACTCCATTTTGCTGCGGAGTATATCTGCATGTGAACTGTCTCCGAATACCATTCTTCTTCAAAAATTCAGAGAACTCATTGGAGAAGTACTCTCCCCCTCCATCTGACCTTAGGCACTTTACATATTTTCCTGTTTGCTTTTCAACCAAAAATCTGAAATTCTGAAAGTGAGTGAACACCTCACTCTTCTCCTTCATGAAATATACCCACACTTTCCTTGTGTGGTCATCAATGAAAGTGACATAGTACCTGCAGCCTCCCATAGACACGGTCTTCGTAGGACCCCATACATCTGAATGCACAACATCTAGTGCATTTCTGCTCACATATCTGTTACGTGGAAACACATGCTTTGTTTGCTTCCCAAATTGGCATGCTTCACATATTTTCTGCATACCTTCCACTTTAAATTTTGGCAGCCCTGTCACAATTCCTTTTGTCTGCATAGACTTCAATCTCTGCACATTTACATGTCCAATTCTTTTATGCCATATGTCTGTGTCTGCAACAACTCCTGAACCATTTGCAAACATTGCAGCGCTCATTTCAGGCATGTCTACATTCAACGTAAACATTCTGCCCACTCTGTTGCCTTTTGCAACCAACCTGCACTTGTCTTTGAAATCTTCAACATAACACCCATCAGGGTTAAACCGAACCTGCAAACCCTGCTCAATCATCTGGCCAACTGAAACCAGATTCTTTGTTATGTTCGGTACATGAAGTACATCTGCAAGGTACTTCACTTTGCCATCCTGCATAGATAATGGCACATCTCCAACGTGGGCAATTGGATGAGCAGTGTCATCCCCTGTTTTCACAAAACCTGGTCTTTCCGGGTTCTTCATCTCCTTGAACCACTCCCCATGACTCGTCATGTGGTTCGAAGCGCCTGAGTCCACATACCATACATTATCTTTTTGTGCTGCATCAACATTTTCAGACATGGCATTTACAACATGCTGCATAAGAAACAACCTTTCATTGTCCTCATTATTTCTGCTTGAGGATGCATAGTTGTTTTGCTGCACTTTCCCATTTTGCATGTCAGCCTGCTTCTTATAACATTCTGACTGCACATGTCCTGGCTACCACAATAGTAGCATTCACGTGCGTCATTATATTGCCTTTGCCAATTTCCACGGCCTCTTTGACTCCCCCTGCCTCTAAATCTGCCTCTTCCACCTGCGTGTTGTTGTTGTTGTTGATTCTGGGACTGTTGTTGTTGTTGCTGCTGCTGCTGGCCATGATTCTGATTACCTGTTCGGCCACCTCCTTGACCGCGTCCACGGCCTCCTCTACCTCGTCCTCTTCCTGAACTCGTGTAGAAGGCCTGTTGCTCTGAACTGTTTTTGCTTTGTGAAGACTGTTGGTCTTCACCCAAGTTCTTCTCTTCGATAATCAGCATAGACACCAAATCTGTAAAGTTGGGAATGTTTTCCCGAGTCTGAATAGACGTCTTAAACGCCTTGTATTGTGGCCCGAGACCACGTAGACAGACTTCCACCTTGTCATCATCATCTACTGACACACCAATAGATGCAAGGGATTCCACAATGCCCTTTATCTTCAATGCATAGTCATTCACAGACATGCTCTTTTTCTCCACAGTATGAAGTTCATTCTTCAACTGTATCTTACGTGCCTTGGTATTTGTTTCATAAAGCTTTACCAAGGTGTCCCACGCCTCCTTGGGGGACTTGGCATCCTGAATGTGCCCAATCATGGTGTCCTGTATACTAATGGAAAGCCAATACATTACTTTCCTGGCTCCTTGGTTCCAGTCTTTAAACTCTTTCACATCTGCAGCAGTCGGATTTATATCCGGTATCTCCGGTGCCTCTTCATGCTCACCTTCAATGTAGTCCCAATAGCCTTTTCCCATCAGGAAATTAGTTAGCCTGAACTTCCAAGCATGGAAGTTATTCTTGTCCAGCTTCTCAGCCACAATCTGTGTTATGCCATCATTAGACATCTTGCCAAACACACAATTTTACCAGAAACTGCACTCTGGTTTTTCTGCACAAATGCTGTATTTTCTGCACAGCGGTACTGTAGTACTCTCAAATGTCACAACCAATGACTTCAATGCACATACATACACCCAATGGCAACTGTAGACCTCTTTGCAGCACCCACAGTGTCTGCACAGTCAATCTGTCTTCCTGCAGTTCTTAAAACAGAGTTCTGCAGAGAATCGGTGACTTACCCGCAATGCTCGAAATCGCCTGCTTTCTATAAAACAGAGGTCCAGACGCGCCCGAAACGCGTTTTCGGCCCGAAATTTCAGTCCGAAGGACAGTCCGAAGGACTGTATAGTTGCCCTGTAGCTTCACTCCCGCGAAGAAAGCTCCTCAATCGGAGATCGTTTGCCGGTGCCTCCCGTAGAGCTCCCGACAAGGGTGTAGTCACCAACACAATAGGGAAGAGTAGTTGCAGCTCTTACCCTCGTACCGCTTCCTGTGGTTCTCTTGCTTGCAGCTCAGCCCTTAGCACGAACCAGGCTCTGATACCATGAAAAGATGCAGGGGGGAAGAGAGCTTGAGCTCTTGCAAGCACACACACACACTCACAAAACCCTAATAGAGAACACACAAGGTGAGAGGCTGAAAATCTTCTTCTTCTCTACTCAACACTCAACACACCATATACAAGATAAGAGTACACACAATATGAAAGGTACTCAACCAAATACATACACGGGTTCTCTATAGTGTGAACCCGACTAAATGAGCTGGCGCTATAACTATGCCAGTCTCTAGAGTGGCTGTCACACAGCCTGTCATCCCACTGGCCGCATATCACCCAAGATCTCACCAACCATGCCAGTGGTGTAAGTGTGGGGCCTATCCCCCAGGCGGGTCATCAGTGTCCACCGCCTCACTAGAGCTCGATATCTCAACAGGGACAATGAGCATTGGAAGAGAGCATGGAAGAAAATTGGTGAGTTTGGACCAGGGTTTTCACCGCCTACGTACCATGCTATGCGAAATGATCTATTAGAGAAATGTTATGCGCAAGTAAAAGAACGTGTACAAAGAATAATTCTTAGCAATATAGAGCTTTCTGGATGTAGTATAGTAAGTGATGGATGGTCCAATGTATAAAGAAAACCATTAATTAATATAATGGTTATGAGGTGAGACTTTCATCCGTGTCGTGGATTCTGCTGGTTCAATTAAAACTAGGGCTTACATTGCTCAAGTCATTGGCTCTGTGATAGAGGAAGTGGGTGCCAAAAATATAGTCCAAATCATCATGGACAATGCAAAGAATTGCAAGAATGCATCCAAAATCCTAAAGCGGCACTATCCACATGTTTTTCCGGTAGACTGTAATACTCATAGTTTGAATCTTGTATTAAAGATTGGTATAAAAGTGATGATACCAAATGGTTTGCCTCAATCGACACTGCTCGCCAGCTTGTGAGATTCATGCTCAAGAGACAGAGAGTGTTAGACTAGGTTTTGCACTCACTTTAACACTTTTGAGTCTCTTCTTCGAAATAAAGATGCAATTTGCGAAACATTTACATGCATGACATTTCATGAATGGGAGAGAACTCAACCTGAAAAAATGAAAGAGAAAATCAAAGTCTTGAAGGCAGCGCTTACGAGAAGAAGTTGGTGGAACAATGTGATAGATGCATACCATGTAATGATGCCTGTTATGTATGCCATACGAAATCTTGATCAAAGAGCGCCTAAACTTGGGAAAGCATGGATGCAATGATGGACTGTCCAGCGGAGTTTGGAGTGTCTTGAGAAATTAGAGCACTCAGTGGTGGAAAAGCAATGGCGTGTACCATTCTCCAGTAGACAAAGAAAAGTCCTATTGAATTACTTCCATGCTAGATGGATTGGAGCACATTCACCACTACACACAGTGCTGCTTACATGCTAGATCCTGAATACTGGAATATGGATTTGATGTCCAACGTTGAGGTGGTTCAAGATTTTTATAAAGTGGTAAACACTTTTTATAATAATGTTGATGATCGTGTAAAGTGCATAAAGGAGATGACCTCATTTCGATTGAAAGAGGGTTTATTTTCCAACTCCCTTGTTCAACAAATGGCTAAAGAGCAGCCTGCATGGAAGTGGTGGATGATTGAATGGTGGTGAGCACTATGCTTTATTGCGCAACCTTGCGATGAAGGTTCTAAGTCAGTGCTCTTCAAACTCAGGCTTAGAAAGAAACTGGAGCATGTACAAATATATTCACAGTACTATTCGCAATCAACTTCTTGCAGATCAAGCAGATAAACTTGTTTACATGTATTGCAATGAAAAGATCTTGCGAGACATTGAAAGCGAAGAGTATGAAGAAGATATGCCCAGATGGATGTACGATTGTGATGATGTAGTAGACGAGAACTTTGATGTTGGACGTACATCGTGCACTAGCCTTGAGATAGAAGACAATTTGGACATTGACTTAGATGAGCTTAATTTAGCAGACGAGAGAGTAAACGGTCAAAGAATTTTGGAGCAAGATACTGACATAGAGGAAGAAGCCATTTCATTAATTTCATAAAAAATACTTGTACAAATGATTGTATTTGAAGAAATTATCAATACAAAGGTAGGATTTATGTCTTTCTTAGCTTTCATCTTTAAATAAATTGCAAATTGCACTAGGAGTTGCATGCACATTGTATTATGTGTAGATGGAAAATTATTGTGATCACTCCCTTTGAATCACATTGTATTATGTGTAGATAAAAAATAGGTGCACTTGTATAGTATGCATTTGTAATATGTGATGGAAAAGGCGTGCATTTGTAAGCATGCAAGTGATTTTACCAATAAGTGTCATATTGATTACCACTTACAAGAGTTTAGGTGAAAGCGATAATCTTCAAAATAGCTAAAAAAACATGAATGCATGTGAGCAGCCTCTTAGTGAGGGCTCCATGTAAATAAACCTTTTGAACCATTCTCAATGCTTACACCAATGCTTGAAAGTTTCCAAAAAGTTGTTTTGCATGTGAACACAACTTAAGCAAGGCGTGGAATAAAGAGAGCTTCGTGTTTGAAAACTTAGTATATATGTTTTGATGAAACCAACCAAGTTGCAAAGCAATCCATCAACTTACTGTTTACTAAGACTATGCCCTCTCTCATGATTTGTTAGAAGCTTGGAAGCTGGATCTATTGTTAAGAAAGGGGCACTACAAGGTAACAATGCTACATTTGTTCTTAGCACCTAGACTTCAAAGATTGAGTTTGCAAAGCTAGAAAACTATTAAACCATGGGAAAGAAGCTAAATAAAGACTCTTAAGTAGGGATGGAATTGGACTTATTAATGCCATAATTAAGAGGCTAAAATCCAAAGTCTCAACAAATTAAATCATCTTATGCGCATGATGAGGATTACCAGTCATAACCCTTAAAAAGATGAGGATTGCCCTTCTAGTGGTATGGGACTGAGACCCCTAGGAGTCAAGTGGTTTATAATTCTAAGGCCTCGCGATTTGTTTTATTTAAGGTGCTATGAACAGTGTAGGCTTAAGGTGGGGTGGTTAAGGTGGTGCCCTTAATCTGCCTAAGAATTGTGGCCACCCCTCCCCCTCACTGCACAAACAGTGTGAAAGGAGAGTTTTTACACGGTCATGAGTACGCAGTTTTAACACAGTTTTTAGACGGTCATGAGTACACAGTTTTTACACAACAACGTGAGGCGATATCTATTTATACGGTAGGCCAGAATTCTAAGCAGCTAGAAGCGCCTCCGTTTCGTTGTGGTCGCTTCGTTCAGGGAAGGCCTGGCGGCTTTGGAAGGCGCATCAAAGAGCTTGTCGAAGGCGGCGCCTTCCAGGGAGGCAGCGTGCTGGATAAATTTTGGGGAGAAAGTGGCGCAATCACTCGAGTCGATGACGGAGGGGAGAGGAAGGTGCGGGAAGTTAAGGCAAGCGGAATTAGTGCCTCGCAAGCACAGCGCGGCCGTGTCGAAGGCGCGCGCTGCACCTTGTGGAGTGGAGTAGGAGCCCAGCCATATGCGCGACCTCTTGCTATGCCTGCTCACGATCATCGTCTGTGATTCATCACATAACTGATTACATGATTTGCTGCTGATCTTGTTGGTGGGCACCCTTATCTCCACGATACACACCTTCATCACCATCACATGCTAATCTACTGCCTCTTACTCCTATGAGCCTCTGATCAAGCTGTCTGTCAGATTTACAAGCATTTCCACCTTCGCACTTGCTGCTGATCTTGTTGGTGGGCACCCTTATCTCCGACACCCACTTCCCCCACGCCCGCTTCCTAACACCACGATACACACCTTCATCACCATCACATGCTAATCTACTGCCTCTTACTCCTATGAGCCTCTGATCAAGCTGTCTGTCAGATTTACAAGCATTTCCACCTTCGCACTTGACGTCCTGCATAATCGACTAAGGGTAGAAGCGCTCTCTCTCTCTCTCTCTCTCTCTCTCTGTCTGATCTCGCTCACTCTCTCTCTCATACATATTTACAAGTTGCCTGGCTTGGATAAGAAGATACCTAACCGTGAAGTCAAGAAAGAGAACCTTCACCGAAACAACGGCTGCGTGCCAGTCACTCCATGCGCGAGAAAGATGGTTCGCCCAACGCAGTTGTGTTTGTTGGCGGTTGGAGTAGTTGGACGGGGAGGTAAATAGTTGATTTTGATATTTGGAAAATAAATAATTGAAATTTTATTATTATTGTGTGTGTGTGTGTGTGTGTGTGTGTGTGTGTGTGTGTGTGAGAGAGAGAGAGAGAGAGAGAGAGATGGTGTGTGTGTGTGTGTGTGTGAGAGAGAGAGAGAGAGAGAAAGAGAGAGATGGTGTGTGTGTGTGTGAGAGAGAGAGACAGAGAGAGAGAGAGAGAGATTTTGCCAATTCGCCATTACAAAGAGACACACATCTTGAATGTAGTCCCAACTCTTCAGATGATGAGAAGCAGATTTCTGCTTTTGGGATGCCCAGTGGGTTAAGCCAGTGGCAACCTAGAAAGGCAAAAAGCATGCAAAGAAAGTGCACAAAATTTCACTTTTTCTTGTAATTTTCCTCCCTTCAAAATTGGAATTTCTAGTTCTTCCCTCTCCACAAAATGGAGAGTTTTCAAGCTTGATGCCCCCCCCCCCCCCCCCCTCTCTCTCTCTCTCTCTCTCTCTCGTGCACGCGCACACACACACTCATTTATTGTTACTTTTTATGACATTTAAAAAAAACATGATTTAAGCTTTCTTTTATCTGTATTACCTAGGTTATAGATTATCTACACATAGATTTCTTTGAAAAGAGATATGGCTCTTTTGCACATAAAGAGGTCTTTGAAAACAAAGATTTGGAATGGCTTTGTATTTCTATGTTCATGGTTAAAATGTGAGGGCTTGCTCTCAACGTAGTACTTGCAAGCGTATAAAGAACCTTGATTTTTAAATTTCTATTTTTAAAATTCTCAAATTAGACTTGAATTGTCTTCCCCTTCAACACCAATATGTCACATTAGCCCTCTTTTGAAGGCTAAAATGGTTGTTGTGTAGTTTAAAATTTTATTTTTGTATGTGGTATCATTTCCTCTATATCTCTCTTATAAATTGGTATTTTTTTTATTTTTTCTTCATGTGAATATGTGCCCGATTTGATATAGGTATTATGCCTCAATATAAAGAAAATAAATATTCCAAATTAGTAGGTAATATTTCCTAAATATGAGAATTATTGACATCATAACCAAAAACCCATTAGGCATGTGTAAAGTAATTCTTAAAAACCTTGATTTTTTCCATCATTTTCATCACACAATAATAGTAAAAAAGCATGGATATATGTTTTTGAAATTGTATTACCTTTGAAGAAAAAAAACAACACAAAAATGAAATTTTAAGGGACCACCACCTTTGAAACTGCACTATCTTTAAAAAAAATCACAAGGGACTGTCACTTTTTGATTTTAAGGAACCACCACCTTTGAAACTGTACCACCTTTGAAACTGTACCTACCTTTGAAACTGTACCACCTTTGAAACTGTATTTAAAAAAATCACAAGGGACTGTCACTTTTTGATTTTAAGAAACCACCACCTTTGACTAAATTGCCTTTGAAAAAAATTGCAAGGGACCATCACTTTTTGAGTACTTTTTAAAGCTTAAAAACATATTTGAAGGCTAGATGGTTTAGAGATGGCTTGGATTAGATTTGGCACAATGCCAAATACGCTACATACTACACTCGACCATTATCTCATAATGATTGAGTGCAATATTGGACACCCTATTTTGACATTGTGGGGCCCAAATGGGGCCCAAGATGAGCCCAAATGTTCATCTTTATGAGCCGAGTCTAGACCGCATGGTGGCATTGACTATGACCATGGACCTATGTGGTTATCTCATGGCTACCCTATGTACATATACATGCCTATATAGTGACACAACTAATGTAAAACCCCTACCCCTCAATCTAACTAAGAAGGGGTAAAAGGCTTACTTGATAGATTTCTAGTATTGACCCACAACCTAACCAGTGGGGCTCCCTAAGGCTCAACTAGCTAGTAACCTCATCCATTTGGGTAATACCAACAATATAACCTAAAAACCTAACTCATTTGTTTCTTCCTTTTTCAATCTCAATTTATGCTAAGGTGATTTCAAAATTGAATTCGAAGATTTTATCCTCCGCATCTTTTCAAAAAACACCAATATCATTCAAATTCATATTCCTACCGCCCACTTTTCATTTTTGTAGCTTTAGAGATCTAGTTTCTCAAGTATGCACACCTCCATTCCCTTTTGATTTCTCTCACACATGCCACTTAACCTTTCAGACATGCACCCCTAAAAAGTTCATAAAAACCATCACAATAACAACACTTCATGATTTTCTTTCACAAAAAATGAATGTACAATGAAAACTTCTTTATTTATGTAGAAATCAACACATGTATTGGTGTGTCAATTTGAAGCTGTTGTTGAGAAACATGGATCGAGATCTCCTAAACAAAGAAACTTCCTAATGAGACACTAATACTACACTAATGACTATGCTAATCTAAGGTGGATAGAACTGAAGGAAACTCATCATGAGTGTGTATGTGTGTGCTAATAAAGACTCAAGTTCAATTAGGTTATAAGATCAAGACTTGTACTCATAGAAAGACTTAAGATGTGAGAAGGAGAGAGAGAAAGAAGGAATCGTAGGAAAGAGAGTGGTGTGTGCTCGAGAGCGATCTGATTCTGTATGTGTCATGCATGCGGGGCGCGAGTGGGCAAGTGGTGATATTAATCAGCTGGTGGGATTGCATGTCTTGTGTACGTTGATGGGTGGTCAGCATATCACCTCTTGCATGGCAGTCGTATCTAGTAGTTGTCTCCTTCGTGAGGATGAAGGGGCAACTCGATGGGGAGATTGGGACCCAGAGGCAGAGGAGAAAATGAAGCGAAGAGGTGAGGAGGCCGAGGCGGTCTGTGTCAAAAGAAAGTGTGTCCCTAATTGGCTTAACAAACGCTTGTGTTATCAAGTTAAAGATAAGATATGCTTGAAGCTGTCAAAAGCCAAGTATATGTGTAGTGTGTTCTTGTTCTGTCCAGGAAAACCCCCGTCGAAGGGAGAACTAGGTAGATGGCTGCAAGAATCTATCTTGCATGATTGTGTTGTTTCTAAGATCTTCTACCTTGGCAAGGGATTTTTCAATGTTTTGTTTATCAAAGGGCAATCTATCCAAGGGCCCTTTGTTCTTTGGTTAGAGGCTTATTCATGTCTTTCCCTTCGACCCTCTGTTTGATGTTAATAAAAGTCTGCAAAATGTGTGTCCTTGTAAGATTCCTCCCCAGCCCCTCAAGATATCTAGTTTTTTCCCCTATAAATCAATCCCCCTTTCAGAATAATAAAAGATCTTGTTTCTACCTATTTTGGCCTAGAGAGAAAAAAGATTCTAGAGAGAGATAACTCAGTTTTTAGATATCTTTGGATAGAAAAATATCCTTTCTTATTAAAATAAATTCCCCCGAAATAGAAGTTTAAAAAGAATTTCCTAAGGTGCATTAGAAATAAATTATAATCTTCTCAAAAGACCTTAGCCTAAGGGTCTAGATTTTCTAAAAATGTTGGATTAAGGTTCTGAGGAACCAATCAGATTAATCCAAATGCAGGGAGGAGATAAATTGAAGAAATAAAGAAACCCTCCCCCCCCAAAAAAAGAGTAAATACTCACATAAGATGAAGAGTGGCCAAAGGAAACATTAAAAAAATAAATTTTTGGCACCTCAGAGTGGGGATTCCCCCTCATGATAGAGGCGCCTTTTTTCTCATCATTGATTCCCATTTTTAAATCAATAAAATGAGATATTTCATCTCTCCTCTCTCCTATTTCAAGTCTAGTTCCAAAAAGTAAGCTGAACTAACCCAAAAATGGTCAAAATTTGACCAAATTGATCTGAAAAATTCTAGAATCAGTTTGCTTGGTTTGAGGCTCATTTTTTCCTATAAATAGAAGCCTCCCCCTTTGTAAAAGCTTAATAGTGTTTATGCACTGTTACTCTACTACTACCCAGAGCCAATTACATTGAATTCACTTGATAATTCAATTGTTTTTGACTAAATCCTCCACAAAGAAATTGGTGGCCACTCTTGATCCAAACAAGAGTAGAACCCTCAATCCCTCAAGCCAAAGGAAAGCTCACAAAACTCCATGTAAGCTAAAAATTCTACTTCCTAATTTTAAATCTATGGTTTTTTGATTTCTTTGCTAATTTTTTAGTTGATTAAAGTGAATCTTGATGTTATGCCTTGATGAAAAGGCTACCCCCTTCTCTTCCTTAAGAATTCAGCCTTTCTTTATCCTAGAATGTGTAACAAATAAATTGATTAAACTTTTCTTATTGTTTACTCACTAGAAAGTGAAAATTGAGTAGATTAGAGTACTTTACTTCAAATTGGGATTAATTTTAAGTTGATATTAGAATGTAAAAATTATGAAATGGTCAGCCATACAAAGGAGATTATGGTAAAATTTTCTTGAATTTTGTGAAAAATAAAGTTTATTTTTATGTTATTCGAACAGAGTAATCCCCACCATTTGTGCATTCTAAAAGAAATATTTTTATTTACTCCATGTACATATTCACCTATGAATATGCATGGATATCATTGATATTAATTATTGAAATTAATTTCTATGCATAGAAAGATGCATATTGGAAATCTTTTTATTATAAAAGTGTTGTTCTCATTGAATTTAAATTCTATGCATAGAAAGATGCATATTGGAAAGTTTTTTATTATAAAAGTGTTATTTTCATTGAATTTGATTTCTATGCATGGAAAGATGCATAATAGAAATTTTTTATTATTATAAAAGTGTTATTTTCATTGAATTCAATTTCTATGCATGAAAAGATGCATAATAGAAATTTTTTATTATAAAAGTGTTATTTTCATTAGATTCAATTTCTATGCATGGAAAGATGCATAATAGAAAATTTTTTATTATTAAAGTGTTATTTTCATTAGATTCAATTTCTATGCATGGAAAGATGCATAGTAGAATTTTTTTTATTATAAAAGTGTTATTTTCATTAGATTCAATTTCTATGCATGGAAAGATGCATAATAGAATTTTTTTATTATAAAAGTGTTATTTTCATTGAATTTAATTTCTATGCATGGAAAGATGCATAAGAGAATTTTTTTAATTATAAAAGTATTATTTTCATTGCATTTAATTTCTATGCATGAAAAGATGCATAATAGAATTTTTTTATTATAAAAGTGTTGTTTTCATTGAATTTAATTTCTATGCATGGAAAGATGCATAATAGAAATTTTTATATTATAAAAGTGTTGTTTTCATTGAATTTAATTTCTATGCATGGAAAGATACATAATAGAAATTTTTATATTATAAAAGTGTTGTTTTCATTGAATTTAATTTCTATGCATGGAAAGATACATAATGGAATTTTTTTTAATAAAAGTGTTATTTTCATTGAATTTAATTTCTATGCATAAAAAGATGCATAAAGAAATTCTTTTTATTTTA
This sequence comes from Cibotium barometz, assembly GCF_041138505.1. Lineage (NCBI taxonomy): Eukaryota > Viridiplantae > Streptophyta > Polypodiopsida > Cyatheales > Cibotiaceae > Cibotium > Cibotium barometz. The sequence continues at coordinate 49,018,850 of NC_141049.1, forward strand.
AAAGTGTTATTCCTATTAAATTGATTTTATGCACAAATAGATGCATAAAAGGATTTTCTTTTATATAAAAGTGTTATTTCCATTGAAGTTGGATTTTATGCATAAATAGATGCATAAATAGATGCATAAAGAATTTATATATCAAAATTAGATTTCTCTTTAATTCTATGTTTAATTTCTACAAGTATTTGATAAATGAATAAGTAAATACTCTAAGAGAGAAATTTCTATCGTTTTATATTCACTCGGATTGTAAAGAAAAATTTCAAAAAATCTATCGAAAAGTCAATATTCTAAGATAAAGTGGAAAAAATCCCATTCCCATGAAAAAAGTGGGGGTATGGTAAACTCATCCAAAAGTTTGTCAAAACATATTCATGTGACATATCATTGGAAAGAGCTTGAAAAGTAGAATCTAGGTCTACTTTGTCCGACAAATTTGGAGTTTGCATGTTCAAGTTATGGCCAAAACAAATTTTTTAAATACATTCCCATTTTGAGGGATTTTTCCCATTTTATCTAATATTGACTTCGAAGTCAAAATTTCAGATAAATGATTAATTTATTTCTCATCGAAATTCGTGATTAATTTAGAAATCAGTTAAGTAAATATTCAATGAATGAAATTCAGTAAGATAGTAATTGAAATATCACCCCCTTTTTAAGAAAGATAGTTCAAGAAAAACCTTATCAGACTCGAACCCAGAATCAGACTATGACCAAGACCAAACTCTTTCGTCAGTTTCGAGGAAAGAAGATGTGACCAGTTGAGGAAAATACACTCAAATCTTTCACCAAATCTGAAACTAAGTTAAGACCCTTTGAATTGATATGAGGATCAAGGTTACAGAATTTGAGGAATTCTAATATTGAATGTAACGTGGAGTGTGGCAAGCTGGAAAAAGAGATGGCATGTGATATGGAACTCTCAGATGCCCAAAAAATTCTAGGTTTTTTTGTGGAAGGTTTGTATGTGGGCTCTTTCTATTGGGTATAAGCTGCAGAAAAGAAACATGGATAGTGGTGTATGCCCTAGATGCAGGTCTTCTTTGGAAAGTGGTAAGCATCTGTTTTGGGACTGCCCTGCCCTAAGGAGCACTTGGGGTAGAATGACGAGGTGGATATAGAAGGGATTAAATATGCAAATGTTTTGGGAGGATTGGCTTCTTGGGAAATGGGCAATTAATGATGAATGCAATAGATTGGTTTTCCACATTATTAGAGCTTGCACCTTATGGGAAATTTGGACCATCAGAAATGACATAGTGTTTTTGAAGACTACTTGTACAGGATTGCAGGATTCTAAGCTGATGTATAAATATATTTGCACGTGCTGGTCTATCTGTAATGTTAATAAAATCTGGTCTGTGGAGTTGGATGCACTGATTTAGAACTTATAGAGGAATATCTCATAATGATGTCCCCTTTATATTGGCTGAGCTTCTTGTATCCTTGGGGTTACTCCCTAATGTGGACTTGCTAGCCGCAGGTGAGATGCTGGATTGAGAAGAAAAGGCCCCCCAGATTTGGGCCCAAAACACAAAGATCATACCGTAAGAAAAAGGAGGTGAACCATACATACGTGGCTTTTATTGAGAACCCAGTTGGCACAAGACCTACTGTTAAGGTGTGGTCAAACTTACAGAGGGTTGCTAGAAAAATAGTCTCCTTCAGGGCTGCACTACTGAGGCTATGATGGAGGCTTGTTTACTGCTAGGATATCAAATTTCTTGGGATCAATTCAGTTTTTTATGTGAAGAGGATAGATGAGATTTTTCTGAAAACAAGATAAAAAAGGAGTAGAATAGTGTGGATTTGGGGTAATGGAGGTTGTGAGAAAGTCGGGTGTGGGTGAGATGTGCATCATTGTTCCATTGGTTGAAATGGCCCCGTTTTATATGAGGTGAGTATATGTTGCTTTGCTAGCTCATGTTGGATTATCCTTGCTTGCTCATGTGGTTGTTTACTAGTTGCTTGGCTTTTCTATGAGCACTCCCTACCTTCCTCGTGCTCCATGCCACCATATTTCTCAACACCCCTCCTTGATGCCACACTTTTAGGCTAGTGCAAGGTGGTTGGATGTGAGGATTACAAGGTGGTTGGATGTGAGGATTACAATCCAATAACCCCCCGAGGGGGTCCTTTTTGTCAACACGCGCACACACACACACACATCCATAAAACCCCTCAAGGGTCCTTTTTGTAAACCCGCCCTAAATTTTCTCCCCCCTCACATTTCCCTCCCTCCCCAATGTTCCCCAACCCCATTTTCCTTTTTAATTTTTCTTAACCCCCCCTTAAAAAATCATACCTTTCCCCTTTTTTCTTTTTAAAAAAATTCCTAACCTATTTTTCTCTCCTCATTATTTTTTATTTGATTAAAAAAACCCAACTTTCTTTTATTTATTAAAAAATAGCTTCCCCATACTTCTTTTCCGATATTAAAAAAATAAATACATATTTTTTTGGAAAAATGCAAAGCGGGCCCATTTTTCATGCGCGGCCACGTGGCGCAAGCCCGTGGCTCGGTGGAGGGTAGTGCCACGTCTGCTCAAGCCGGCAGACCGGGAGAGCCTCGGGCGCATTTCGACTGTGCGCTTGGCAGCGTGTGGTGTTTCGGGTGGCCTTCGTCGGTGGTGGCCAGTCTTGGCGTTTCCAGCGCGCTAGGGTGCTTCCAGTTGAAGCAGGGGGCGATCGACAGTCTCCAACGTCTGGCATCTCCAGCAGTATTCAAGGGCTTCTCTGGCTGCGCAACCCCGGACGGGATCATGCAGTTTGGGCCAGAGAAGGCGGTTGACAGGGGGGAGAGAGAGAGAGAGAGAGAGAGAGAGAAAGCACTGACAACAAAGCCATGAACAACGATAGAGCCGACGAACACAAAGAAGAAGACCGGACACACAAAGAAGATGGCCGACAAGCGCAAAGCAAAGCCGAGGCGGCAACACAAACGGTCGCCCCAACCAAAGGAACATGGAAAAGCAAAAGCCTCCGCCTGCTGACAAAGGACAAGCAACCCACAAGGCAAAAACAATCGGGGAGAAGAACAACAAAACTCGGCAAAGTAAAGAAAGACACAGGTTGGTGGAAAAAAAAAAAGCCCAAAAAGCCTAAGACAACGAGAAAACGACCGAAGGTGTGACCAGCACACCCCCTAAAAAGAGGTTGGTGGGGAGAACCAAAAAAAAAAGAGCCCAAGAAGCCTAAGACACAACGAGAAAACGACGGAAGGTTATGTGACGACCAGCACACACCCTAACAACAGGTGTCCCATCAACAAAAACACAATACACAACACCAAGCTATTAGTCATTTATGTGGATGATTTGATTATCACTCGTAATAGTAATGTTGACATACATGATGTCAAGATGCTTTTGAAGGAGATGTTTTGAAATGAAGGATTTAGATGAGTCGTGGTATTTCTTATGTATAGAGGTGGTGAGATCACCTCATGGCATTTTGTGGTTTTACAGAGACAATATGGCTTGGATATGTTGTCCTAGTATGGTATGATAGGTTGTAAACTTATTTCAGTTTTATTAGAGCATAACAAGAAGCTTTTTGTAGATAGACAGAAGTGAGTTTTTGGAGAACCTTAATATATGCAGGCGCATAGTGTGGCTAGCTTGATTTGCATGACCATTATTAGGCCAGATTTAAGCTATGATGTTAGACTTGTGAATCGGTTTATGCAAGCCCCCAGGAAGCCACACTTAGAAATGGCCATATGGATTTTCAGGTACATAAAGTCCATAATTAGTCATGGACTTTTCTATTTAGCTAGCACAAAGATACAACTACATGGATACATAGATGGTGATTGGGTTAGTAGTGTCACAAACAGGAGATCTACTAGCGACTTTATGTTTTCTTTTGGGAGTGCTGATCAATGTGAGTTATAGCAACAAGAAACAGCTAACAGCTTGTCAAGTATAGAGATAGAGTCTAGAGATGTTGCTATGAGGTAGCTTAGTTTCAAAAGTTACTTGGTGATATGGATAAGTCAATGAATAGGGGCATTGTCATTTATTGTGACAACATGAGTAGTATCATCTGGCCAGTAACCTAGTATGCCATGCTAAGGCAAAGCCTATTGTGGTGCAGTATCACTTTGTAAGGGGAGAAGGTTCTAGCAAGTGATGTAGATCTGGTATATGTTAGCACAGAGGATCAAGTGGCTAACATCTTCACGAAGGCATTAGGCACATTGATCACCATCCTCTTATGTCAGGGACTCACCTAAAAATATGTAAGTGTATCACATGAGTTGACTAGAACTAATGTTTATAGATAAATTACAAAAATTTACATAAGGGGATCTTTTAATAGATTTATTTTTTTAGAAATAGGGATCACTTTAAGGACTCAAAATTTACAACTAAGTGATTTTTAAAATATCCCTTGAACACCCGTGATATATAGGATTTTATAGAGTCCCCAACGCAAATCCTAATCAAGGGAGGGTCCTATTCGTCGTAAGATCACTATGTTCAAACTTCATATTTATTGTTGTTGACAAGAACATTGACAATGACTACTCTCATAATATATCCATGAAGTACATCACTTATTACGACTTCATCCTAACTTGCTACCACATGCTCTTGAAGTGGGAATTGCCTTAAGTATTCCATCGGACCATTACGGGCACTCGTCCAAGCTGTAGATTGGGACACCGTTGCTTCATATCTTGAATGTATAACCTTTTAGTGTAACTACCTTGACTCCTTGATGTAAGATAATGGTGGTAGCTCTTGTTAACCCTAGAAATGGATTAACATTCATCCCGCCTTCTACTCAGATACAGGTATAGAGGAAGAGACAAATCATCATTTAGAGACCAAGGTGGAGGCCATTTTGGAAACAAAAACCACGAGCAACAACAACAACATGAATCAAATGTATAAACAAGTGGAAGAGGCCAATCTAGAGGCAAGGGGACCAGAAACGCCGAGGTGGTTGGCAAAGAAATCAGAGTACAAATAGCATAGAGTGTTATTATAATGGCAAACCTTGGCACATAGCAAAGGACTGCTATGAAAAGAAAAATAATACCAAAAGTGAAAAGTTACAACTATGTATCAGATTCAAGTAAACATGGTGATAATAGAAGTAAGCTATTTTTGTAGCACATGCTCAGTTCCACAATAGGACATGTGTTAAGATCAGGAGGTATTCAAAATATGGATTTTGGCACCTCTAACCACATGACCAGTCATGGTAAGTCGTTTAGAGATATGCAAAAAATGAAAAAACTAGGTTATGTAAAAACAAGTGAAGATATTGTACACCCCATTATGCGTGTTGGCAAAGTGTCATTGTTTATATAGGATGGTATAATTAAGTTCTACTTCATGTTCCAACATTACCAAGAACTTGGTTTCCATTAGATAGATGATTGAACAGGGTCTACAAGTGAGGTTCAATCCGCAAGGATGTTTTGTGGAAGACTTTAAAAATCAGTGCTGCTTGGTTACAACGGCTAACAAAAATGGCAAGATGTTTACTTTGGATGTGAACATGCCTGAGGTGAAGGTAGCCATGTTTGCACAATGGACATGTGTCATTGCACACAAGATAGGTATCATTGTAAATATTGATATATGGCACAAGATGTTTACTTTGGATGTGAGCATGCCTGAGGTGAAGGTAGCCATGTTTGCACAATGGACATGTGTCATTGCACACAAGATAGGTATCATTGTAAATATTGATATATGGCACAAGTGATTGGTCATGTAATGTACTACCGCTAAAGTCTATGCAGGCCCAAAATATTATTTACAGGTTTGTCGAAGTTTAAAAATGATGGTATGCACATAAGATGTGATGCATGCCAACTTAGTAAGTAGGCTAAACATGCTTTCTCACATGAAAAGCATGTTAGTATATAAGGCTACTGGGTGTTATACATTCGAATGTATGGGGACCAACCATGACTGTAACAATTGTAGGTTACACGTATTATGTTACATTTATTTTGATGATCACATTAGAAAAATGTGGGTTTATTTCATGAAGGAGAAAAGTGAGGTGTTTTCTCACTTTCAGAGATTTAAGGCCTTGGTTGAGACATGCAAATAAAAGGCCTAAGATTAGATGGTGGGGGAAAGTATTTTTCCAATGAATTGAATGATTTCTTGAGAAAGCAGGGAAACAAGAGATAGTTCACATGTAGGTACACTCCACAATAGAATGGTGTTGTAGCACATAAAGGAAAAATAAGCACATATGTGCCTTTATGAATACAATCCCCGCTGCAATTATTCATGGTATGATGCCTAAACATAAGTTTATAGGCATAAAACTAGATGTGTCTCACTTGAAAGTGTTTAAATATATTGCATATGTGCATGTTCTCAGTGAAGTGAGGATAAAATTAGATCCAAAGGAAGATAAATGAATATTCATTGGTTATGCTTTGGATTAGAAATATTATAGATGTTTTAACCCTACCACTCATGAGATATAAGATTATAGATGAGTGGCTTGTATACACCAGTGAAGGCAACAAAAGATATGGATGTACGAAGTAACAATACCTACCCACATGTAGAGCAGTAATCACAAGTAGGTAGTGGACATGGAGAGTCCTCTAGCAGTGGATCTAGTGTTAGTCCATGGTTAGGAAAGTTAAGGATAGATGTAGGTGGGTGGATGCATGCTAAGGTGGACTTGAAATCTATCTTGGATGTGGATTTTAAACTGGTTTTTAGACATTTGAAAAAGTCATTTTCTCCCACATTTTGTATGTTTGAAAATACTGAAAAGAAAAAACAGTTACAAGTAGCTCGTGGTGCACTAATTTTGCCACCTCTCCCACGTCTCTCTCTCTCTCTCTCTCTCTCTCTCTCTCTCTCTCTCTCTCTCGCAAGCTCTCTCTCTTTTGCTTACCCACTCTATCTCTTTCCATCTCCTCTGTACCCTAAACCTGTTGGCCGCCTTGTTGTTTACCTATGTGTGTGTGTGTGTGTGTGTGTGTGTGTTTGTCTCTCTCTCTCTCTCTCTCTCTCTCTCTCTCTCTCTCTCTCTCTCTCTCTCTCTCTCTGCCTATTGCAGGCCCCTTACTATTGTTTCACCACCGACACACACACACATACACATGGACCCTTCACCCATCAAATATTCCCAAGCATTTAGAGGCAGATGTAGAAGTTCAGCCTATGTAGAGAGTTGCGAGTCATGCAAAAGGTTTTATGCCAATTCAATCAAGGATTATCATATGCAAAGGAAGCAAGAACAACATACAAGGATGAAGTCTAAGGTATAAGAAGAACACAAGCACAATGCAAGTCATAGTGCAAGCATCAAAAAATATGCAACGACGTTGTTCAGTACTTTAATAAGCAGACCAAGGGTCTAAACGAGAAGACCCAGTTTGATATATATTATCCCAGGTTCTCCAACATCGCTTCATAAAGGAAATTTCCATCAATTTTCCACTATGGAACCAGATAAGTCTAATAGAGGGCATAGGAAATACACTTGAAGCAGTGAAAGTGCCTAGAAACTCTGAGGAGCTATTTCTTAAAAGGTCTATTCTCGAATGATTCTTATGAATGGTGCCATCACAAATACATCCTCTCTTAAGATTACAGATGCTTCAAGGTAGTTGAACATACACAGACGTAATTTCAAACCTCTCCTAATGGTATTTTGCTATTATCTTCATGCCATCAGCAAGCCCATGCAGTAGGCATAATGAGGTGAAAGATCTTGTTTTCAATTTTTGGTTAAGCCATACTCGTGTTTCACCCAACAAAAAGGATGTATGTCACAAGTGCCTTGGAAGAAAATCTTATGTTGGGCATCCGGCACACCTTCTCAATCAATCTTAGGTAATAGCAACAACCCGTGCTCTCAACACCTGTGTTGATTTGGTGTGCTTTTATACATTACATATTCCTTTAGTATAGATTCAGATACTAGATTAGATGTTTCCAACCGGTATACAAAAAAATGCCAAATTCTCTACTCTTCTATGATTCTATCATCCTTGTATGTGTGTTTAATTTTCTATGATGGTTTTGTAGTGCAGGTTGAACTATATTTGTTGTTTAAGGAGAGGCATTCACAGGCACCAGTTCATCAACGAGCTTTTGAGAAATTAAAGCCATACTTTGTGCACAAGCTTAAGGATCGATACACTTACAAGTTGCTGCATAACACATGTTCAGATGTCATTCTTAAAAGATGCGTTGAACCATATTAGAGGATCTAGTTTTGGGTTGCATGGCAAAGCATGTCAATGTGATTGTGTCATTTGTAATGTGGGTTCTCAGCTAGGTGGGTGCAAGGCTGTAGAGAAGTCCTACAAGAGCATCACAAGCGCATCGGAGTACATCCTATATCCCAAAGCTGAAGGTACTATTTTTCATGCTTTGAAGTGTCTGATGGGGAGTTGCACTGTCTACAACTAAATCTGCATATGTTGGTCGACTTGTCACCATGAAGATCTTTCAAGACACATAGACTGTGGAACCACTTATGATGGCAAGACAAAGAAGAGAAAAGAGTTAATACACACGGAAATGTCATGCAAGGCACTGAATCAAATGTTCGACTAGCTCGAAAAGTTTATCAAACATAATTTTGTGTACAGGTGGCAAGTTGAGTAATACAAAGAATGCTTGTCCAATTTTCCCGAAGATGTGGTAATATATGTTGTAGACTTTGCTGAGAATTACTCTTTTAAGGAGTAAAATGAGATACAGTCAATGCACTGGTATTAAATCCAAGTGTCCATATTTGTGCATATCACATACTTTCGCATTACAGGTGACATCCACAAAACGATACACTTTTATATCTCTGATGATAGAAGCATGATACCCATTTTGTGCAACATTATTTCATGCTATATTATAATTGGGTATTACCCTATGGTATTTCCTTACAATGTCATTGGGTTTGGTCTGATGGTGCTTTGTCTCAATTCAAAGAAAAAAGGCCTTTCTACTTTGTTTCCAGGTACACTACCATGGAAATGACTTGGCATTTCTTTGGCTCTGGTCATGGAAAGGGAGAGCACGACAGTGCAGGGGCTGTGGGTGAAGAGAGCACTAACTCATGAATAACTTAAGCCTAATGGTGCTAAGCTCCAATGTGCAGCTGATGTCATAAAGTTTTTGCAAGAAACGCTCACCACTTGAGCCAAGTTCACATATGAATCACAAGTTCGATACATTAGTAGAGTCTTTTGGGAGATAAAGTTGGGTGATATAGATAGAGATGAGGCATGGAATTCAAGGCTGTAACAAACACAAGATCCCTACATTTTTTCTCTACATACTCTCAGCACACAATTCAACAGCATTGACGGTGCATCGATTATCATGTTATTGTAGTAATTGCATGGATCACTTATGGCGTAGATGCAGCAATCAGTCTCATATTCATAGTTGGGACTACATTGCCCTTGAACCATTGGTAGATGGCACTAAAGAAGACAATGTTGACATTGATGTTACATCGCAAACATTGAGAAGGCCACCTATGAAGGGCACCATGATACCCTTAGTGATGTCCTTCTTATAGGAGACAATTTCATGGTGACAGCTAAAAAAGGAAATCCAAAGAATGCAACTTTTACATCTTGAAATTCACAAAGGAGAAAGAGCTCTGTAAGAGACCTACAAAGGATGGATGGGAGAATGTCATTGCACGAGGTTGTTTTAATGTGAAAGGGTTCTTCTATGCACCTAAGATGAGCAAACCTACGAGTTGTGGGATTACAAGTCAGAGGCCTTGATATAGCGACACATCTTGTACAAGCAATTAAATTTCCAATGGACCCACACCCAGTTAACAAAAATCTAAATTTTGTCCTATCCCTTGAGGTACATGAAGTTGTGTAGTACAATAGTATGCTATTCAATTTTTAGCATACAGTTTGGATTTCCAAAGGCTTCACATCTTTGTCCAAACATTTACAATGAATCGAATATGATCAGTCGTTCCATCGTACTTGCCCATGATTATGTGGAATACAAAAAACAAGCTCAAGGGAGCATGCTTAGCATTGTTGAGTGTCATATATGATCACTGGTTGTGATTGAACCTCATAATGCCAATCTTTAAAAAACAACCAAAATACAAAACCTGAAGGAGTACTGCTTCCCCTTTCAAGAGGAAGAAATACTCTCTACAGAAGAGTCATTAGAGACAGATTGCACACGAATTGTGTGGTTGAAAAATCATGTGAGGAATTCAATGAATCCCTTATGAAATTAAAGCAATCTCTCAAATTATCATTTGGAGGAGTGCTCTTCTCTCATGGTGAAGCCAACATAGCATTAGGACTTGCACCTTTAAAGGCTAAACATGAGTTATACCAAGGCATAAAGAGCTCCATAGAATAGGATTGTGAGGATTCACAAGTTTCCAAACAGACCTCAGTTAAAATTGTCAAGGGACCGAGTGTGCCATTGTGCACATTGGGAACTATAGAAAAAGCTAAGAGCCAAAAAGAGGATGAAAGTGAATGGGAATATGAAATAGAAATGGGTGAAACAAAAACTGAAACATCCATGGTTCCACTTGAAGATTCTATCATGGTATGGTTGGATTTCCCTACAGGCAATGATGTTAAGCATAAATGCATGGTGATTAGCCCTCGAGCTAGTCATAACATCATGATAATAGACACTTGGGTGTCATTAGGAAATTCTAAAATCATCCCTAAAGACAATGGTCTTGCAAGAGATACCAATGGATAAAAAATTGAAGTTCCAAGTTACTTTAGCTATGCTACTCAAACAATCGGTGAAGATGTGGAATTTAGATTCCATGTTACCCCAGATCCCGTTGAGTGTGATATCATCCTTGGTGGAACTTGGATACGTGACTCGTATTTAATTGCTGAATCCATGTAAACAGTCACCTTGAACACTCTCAGGCGTTGTGCAATTGCTATTCTGGGAGGATGAGACCTTGGAAGAGTCTTATCTCATGAAAGAAAAATCTAACATATTTTTAATACTTTCTTACTACGGTTAAGAATGAAACTCACTTAAAAATCCAAACCTTGTATGCAAATAAAGGGGAGAACTATTTGTCTAATGCTTTCCAAGACTTTTTTGCATAAAAAGGTATTAAGTATCAATGTATAAAATGTTGAAATATACAAGTGAACATTAGGAACTCAGTGGAGTCTTCTTGGGCCCTTTAATTTGCCATGAGGTTATGGAAACGTTTAACTTTTTGACAAATAGGAGCCCGCCATGTAAGCAAAAACCATTGGTTTGTAAGAGAGGTGTAAGAGTGGTCAAAGGGTGCACTTTTTCCCCCAAAAAGGGAGGGGACAATTTTACAATTTTCGGACCTCCATAACTTCTACATACAAGCTCCGATCTGAGCAGAGATTACAGATCCGTGATCTACGCATCAAGAGCTTTCCATAGATATGTTACATGATATGGTTTTATCCGCTAGATTTTAAATTCCATTTTCCCCCCCAAATTCAAATTCGAATAAAGTAGCTGTTTTGAAGCTTCAAATTAGAAAACGTTTCTTCTTAAGAGAAAAGGTTTGACTCCCTTAAACTGCCAAATAAAAGGGCCCAAGAAGACTCCATTGAGTTCCTAATGTAGGGTGTGTGTGGGAACAAGCTCTTGGATAGAGGCTGTAAAAGAGGAGATGTAATTGTGAAAGAACCTGTGAAAAGGTTAGGAGAATCTACTGGGAGAGAATAATGGGTAGCATGAGGGAATTTAGGAGTGTGGAGTTATTCTGGGAGATAATCAGGGAAAAGAGAAGAGGTGGAGAGAATCAGGCAAAAGGTGGAGATATTCTGGGAGTAAATCGTGGAGAAATCAATGGGATTTGATGCTTGATGTAAACTCTATAAATTGAGGCATAGCCCTAATGAGAATTTGCTAGTTTTTTAGTATCCATGCCTACATTAATCTATCTGCTAATTATTTACTAATTACATCTTAATCATTACTTAATCACTTTGTTAATCATGTTGATTCTAGTGTATGATCCACCATAGCTCATCATTTTGCTCAAATTTCAACATGGTATCAGAGCCATGCCTAGAATCAATCAGATTTATGAGCCCATTAGTGAATTAATTAGGATTAGTAGGTAATTAGCAAAAAAATCAATTTTTAGTGAGTTTTTCATCTTCCCCTTCACCCCCAGCCAGTGGAGGAGCTCCCTCTCCTTGCACACATAAAATTAGGCCAAACCCTTCTAGGACGTGATAGCCATCTCAGTGCTCTTCAAGCTCATCAAAAAAGAAGTGCAAACCATCAACGAAGCTGGGAGAAATCGCTGTTTTAGCAGGCTACGTTTTTCTGCAGCAAATCACTAATTCCCACTTCATCAAATCAAATTGCTCTAATTCTTCTTAGCCCCGGGGGTTTTCAAGCATGCTCTACAAGCTGGTGAAGACAGAAATCAATTTCATCAAGTCTACAGAGAGATCCAAGCTCTTTATCAAATCTGCAGGTGACTTTGGTAAAACAGAGATTAAGCTTTCATTATTTGGTCAAATCTTGTGTTTCTTGGCTTAATCCTCTACTAGACTCATTGCTATTGATGCCTTTGAAAGCATTTGAGCTCATTTGAAGTGGAAGGCACCAGATCTGAGCTCCCCGCATACTCTGTTTTCTGCACACAAACCAGAGCATTAATTTGCTAATCAGTGATTAATCAGTGCTAATCACTGTACTTTGGTGCAATTGAGGGTTCAAATTAACCATTAGGTATCTGATACACATCCCTATAACTTCAGATTGCAAATCGGAGTTGGTTTGATACTCCAACCATCCCGTACAAATTGGTTACCCTTGATTTAGTGTAATTTCTGGTAAAATTGTGCTGATAAAATTGTGAAAATCATCATTTTGCATTTAACCCTTGGTTAATGCCTGTAAATCTCACTCAAATTCAAGATTATTCACAGCCAGAATTGCATTTGGAATGTGCATGAGAATGAATGCTATACACATTATGTATTGGGCACATTTTATCAGTGTAAAAATGGGAACAGACACTGCCCTTGTCCAGATTAAGGCAAGAGGTAAGACCTCCCGCATAAATTTGGGTTTGCATTGCATAATGATAAAAGATGAACATCAAAAGCCCAAAGAAACTGTCAGCAAAACATTGAAACATGTTGCTCACATGGAGCAAAATGACCTGACGGACGAGCTCATGGCCCCAGCCATGAAAGAAGAAGAATATCTCTTCCCAAGAAGAGGATCCACACCGAGAAGAAGATCTAAAGGAAGACATGGACATGAGAAGAGAAGCTGCCCCGAGAAGAGAAGCTGCCCCGAGAAGACTGAAAGAAGAGACGGATGCGTGGAGAGATGCTGCCACGAGAAGAAGACTGAAGACAAGAGAAGATGTGAGGCTCCAAAGAGTGAGGAGCCATGTGAAAATCTCTGAGAGAGAGAGAGAGAGAGAGAGCCCACAACCCAATGTAGCCTGCCCCAATAAAGTAAAACCACCTCTGAGCCACCGATAATGTAGGCCATGTGGTAGATGTATGTGTGAGCACTTTAGTCAAGGTCGCGGGCACTTATAGTAGCCTTGGACACATAAAGAGAAAGAGTGTCAAGGACTATGGAGTTTAGGGACTTGAGGCACTGGTCGCGGACTGTCAAGTAAGAAAGAAACTTGATACAGGGTCCAGGTGTGCTGAGATAACTTGAGGGGAGGAGTAGACACTGGTCGCGGACTGCCAAGTAAAGGGTGGCAAACTTGGTATAGGGTCTAGGTGTACTAGGATTATTCACTTGAGGGGAGGTGTTGAAATATATAAGTGAATAGGGTGTGTGTGGGAACAAGCTCTTGGATAGAGGCTGTAAAAGAGGAGATGTAATTGTGAAAGAACCTGTGAAAAGGTTAGGAGAATCTACTGGGAGAGAATAATGGGTAGCATGAGGGAATTTAGGAGTGTGGAGTTATTCTGGGAGATAATCAGGGAAAAGAGAAGAGGTGGAGAGAATCAGGCAAAAGGTGGAGATATTCTGGGAGTAAATCATGGAGAAATCAATGGGATTTGATGCTTGATGTAAACTCTATAAATTGAGGCATAGCCCTAATGAGAATTTGCTGGTTTTTTAGTATCCATGCCTACATTAATCTATCTGCTAATTATTTACTAATTACATCTTAATCATTTCTTAATCACTTTGTTAATCATGTTGATTCTAGTGTATGATCCACCATAGCTCATCATTTTGCTCAAATTTCAACATAAAAATTTGCACGACTCAAAATGATTAGGATTTGATTGATAAATATTGTAAAATGAAGATACAAGCCTTTGTTGTATAGGCCTTACTCACACCAAACCCTTTGACCTTTATTTATTGCATGCTTTACCACCCTCCTAAGAGGTGGTTCACATGTAGATACTTCTTTACAATATTGATCACATGTTTCTGGATTGGATACAATGATCAAGTTGTGTAAGTTGTTATTCTTTAAGCCCATCATGAAACGTGTCTTCAATTGAGAATCGTTTAATTTTTCCCATGCCTCACATCGTGAGTCCAAGAGTTTTATCCAAAGGATAAAGTCTCTAATGGTTTCGTTATGCTCAATTGAATAGAGTTCTCTTGTTGCACTCTACCGATCACCTTGTCTTGAGAAGCTGTGGATAAGGCTATTCTTAAAGTCCTGAAGTTCATCTTGATCACATGCATTAATGTGATGAACCATCGGCTAGCCTTTCCCACTAAGCATAGGTTCAGCGCATGTACCTTGGTGGGGCAGTTTGGATTTCCAAAGGCGTCGCATCTCTGTTCAAACATTTGTATGAATTGAACATGATCAATTGTTCTATTGTATTTTCCCATGATTTTGGAAATCTGTACGATCGTATTTTTGTATCACTGAGGCCGCGCGTGTGAGTGATAATATGGATAAGGACTCACTCAAGATTAGTCAGTATATCCAAGGTATGAGCATCTAGGGGTTGAAGAGGGTTGGTACCGATAGGATTTGTGAAACGTTAAGCAAAGGATCAAAGCTCGGTGGGATTGAAGTGACAAGGGGTGTAAATCCTAATGACACATTTGTTGTTGGCATGACAATTGGTATTGGGAGTTGCAGTTGGGGCATGGATCTCAATGGTGTTAGAATTCGTGGTGCTCATTCTAGATCAAGTGTGCGGAGGAGAGGGACTCACAAAATACAAGAAAACTATCTTGCTTATTAAGTTGTTTATGAATACAACTAGGCCTTGCTCAATACAAAATGCCTCCTAGCTTCACCTTTAAATAGGTGAGCTAGTGGACCTTAAGTCTCTTCACACACACACCCTTCTCTTCCCCTTCTACATAACCTTAGTCTTTTAATACCCTCCCTCAATACCAACTATGAAAGAATTGGAATAGGTGGTATTGGACATAGGTTGCCTTTATAACATTAGGCATACAAGGATGTCATGGTGGTGTGGTTATCTAGGATTTACAACTATGTTCCTAGAGCCTTAGAGGCTAATACAATGATGCCATCTAGGTCTTTATTTGATGTCGATGAAGATGTACACCTCAATGCACCCCACTCTTTGTGCTTGCTTGACTTCTTGTAGTTGACATGCTTTAGACATACATGCCATTGCTTCCACATGCTTTCCACCTTGACCATTCTCACACAATGATCAAAACAAGGCTGCCACCCTTGCTTAAGTGGTTTGCACATAGATGTTCCTTCAGCATGCGTAATGCTTCCTTGAATACCATACCTCCTCCATGGGCAATGAGGGCCTTCCTTCTCAGAGTAATGGTTATGAGGTAGATTTATATGGGAAAGGGAAAGGGAGGGTCTTACCACTTGCCTTATGGATTGGTCAAGGGCAGTGTCTACTCCACAATTACAACAAAAACTTTTATGCATGTTGGTTAAGCTTAATGAAAGTGAGTAAGTGGTTGAGGTAAATGCTTAAACCAATAAGGTACATCATTCTTGGCTCAAGAAGGAGAGGGCATGGCTCATAATGTTGCCTATGCCTCTTAGAAAGACAATGCCAAGAGATGCTTAAAAACATGACAAACAACAAGGTAGAGCACTTAGTGATGCTATGCTCAACCTTACAACTCATCTTAGAAGATGAAAATGTTGAATATGCAGCGGAATAACATGCCTTGGGCTTGGGAAATGAGAGCATATGGCTTATGACATGCCTATGCCTCTTACAACCAAGAGCCTCAAGGGTGATACACAACAACATTGAAGATGAGCACTTAGTGTACATGTACCCAACTTTAAACCACTCAAAAAGTGAGTTTGTTTTGATGAAAAACCAGAAAACTTCAACCTCTTTGGCTTATGGGATGAAGACAATGGCTTATGGTTGCACTATTTCTCCTTGGAAGATTGCCAAGGTAAGCATAGAAGCGGGTTGACGATGAAGACTTATAATGTGGCACTTATGGTGTGTGCCCGGCCTCCAATATTGATGAAGAAGAGCCTCCTTAGTGTTAAAGACCTCCTCCTTTGATGATTAAGACCACATTAGTGTTAAGCAACACTTTGTTTGATAATTAAGATCACCATTAGTGTTTAAAAAACATGATTAGTGCTTAAGAGCACATTTCTAGCATCTAATGACACTTGTATTGGTGATTAGATTCACCATTAGTGTTTAATAACACTCAGTGTGTTTAAAAACACTTTGAAATAACTCCCCTTTGCTGGATTAGAAGCTTCATTAGTGTTAATCAACACTATTAGTGCTCATAAGCACACTTTGAAAAGCTTTGAGAACTTGAAGATAATGAGGAAGCTTGATGATAATGAGGAAGCTTGATGACGTGATGAATGAGACTTATGAATGCCTCATGTGGTTGGCCACCGCTTCAAAATCAAGAGTAAGATCAGCCAACAATCCCTCACAAGATAACTTAAGTGATTAGGGCAAAGAGGGGAGGATTAGAGCAAGAAAAGAAAAAGTTTTGAAGCTTTAATGGAGAGCTTCAATGAAGATGAAGGAGTGCCGCCTAGTTTTTTCACTGTAGAGCAGACGAATGGATGGACCATTTGACTTGAAACTTGAGCTGTAAACTCTTGAGAGGGTGGGCTTCAAAAGCCCTAACCCCACGCTGGTTCAAATCGCCTGTACACGGCGAATCGCTGTACGGCAGTGGGCAGAGCAGAAAACTGGAGGCGGCGCACACAGACGGCAATGCCACAGCGAAGATGCAGTATTCCCTTCAATTGAGCGTACGTTCTTGAACGCCCAGGTCTCCTCTTCACTTCTCTAGTTGAAGTCTCCCCAAGATGTTACCTCCACGAATGGCTAGAGGTCCTCCACCAGCAGGGGTTGAGCTCCACACATGAAAAGATAAGGAAAAAATGAGGATTTTGACCTATTCTACACCACAAATGTGACCTACTCAACCAAGGCTCTGATACCATGTTAGAATTCGTGGTGCTCATTCTAGATCAAGTGTGTGGAGGAGAGGGACTCAAAAAATACAAGAAAACTATCTTACTTATTAAGTTGTTTATGAATACAACTAGGCCTTGCTCAATACAAAATGCCTCCTAGCTTCACCTTTAAATAGGTGAGCTAGTGGACCTTAAGTCCCTTCACACACACACCCTTCTCTTCCCCTTCTACATAACCTTAGTCTTTTAATAAATGGCTCGAAGATCGCCATTGGGTTTAGTGAGGGTGTCGGTCCACATAGCCGCTCTATTGTTCCCATGTCTTAACACTGCCAATGGCTCCTTGAATGAGCAAGCACTTTTTTTTTGTTGTTTAGGTTTCCTTACAGTCTGTTACAGCCACAAGAGGCTTGGCATACCCTTCATTGGGTCAAATGAGTGTCTATTTGCCCTAATTAGCTTAGGCGTTACACGCACGTGAACGACCTCTTAGAGGTATTTTTCTAGAAAAAGTGCGTGCTAGTAGCATCCCAAATGGAACGAGGTCTCAAAACCTGTTTTCCATCACTGTTTGAAGATGATTTTTTTTCTCGAGAAGATTTTCCCTGTTTTGCAGCACGTTTTTGAAGGTGTTCAAAAAGGAATTTGGAAAAACTCTACATGAGGGAGTTATAGTATTTTTGGAGTACTACAACTTTCTCTCTCTGAGTTTTCGTGATTTTGTTGTTTACACCCTCAAAAAGTAGCCTGAATATGGTTTGCAATCGTTTTCACGCTGTTTTGGGAGATTTTGTGTTAGACCGTTTTTTTGCCTCGATTTTCGGGTCAAATTTTGAGGCTGCTAGTCGAAGGCAAAAATGATGGATTTTGCGAAGAGCTTGATGCCCACTTTTCGATGAGAACTAGAGTACGTTACTCGGGTTCACGGTTTAGGAGATACGAGTCTCCAAACATGGTTGTTTTTCAGAGTCTTTTTTTTTTTTGCCGATGGACCCCCTTTGACAATGTGAATCAACAAGGTGCGGTTCACGACGTGAAACAAACTTCACGGATTTTATCAAATTTGATTTTTGTTTCGTAGGGGCTGTTTCACGACATGAAACCTTAATGCGTAAACGCCCGTTTTTTGCCTCGATTTTCGGGTCGAATTTTGAAGGTGCTGGTCAGAGGCCAAAATGATGGATTTTCATCTTGGACACTCAAGACCAATCTCGAAGAGCTCGATGCACGCTCTCTGATGAGCACTAGAGCACGTTCATCGGGTTCACGGTTTAGGAGACACGAGCCTCTAAACATGGTTGTTTTTCAGAGTCTTTTTTTTTTCCAAACGGATCCCCTTTCACGACATGAACCAACAGGGTACAGTTCACGACGAGAAATGGACTTCACGGATTTTATCAAATTTGATTTTTTTTTTCATGGGGGCTGTTTCACAACGTGAAACTCTAGATATTATTCACACGACGTGAAACCTTAACATGTGAAAACGTCCGTTTTTTTTTTGTGGAGACTGTTTCACAACGTGAAAGTTCATGAATGGTTCACAGTGTGAAATACATGGCTCACCATTTTTTTTTTGGGCATGAGGTCTTAAGGCATGAAACCTTAAGGTGTGAGTTTGTTTTTTGGGCATGAGGCCTTAAGGCATGATTTTTTTTTTGGGCATAAGGTCTTGAGGCATGAAAGTTTTTTTTTGGGGGCGTGAGATCTTAAGGCGTGGAAGTTTTTTTTTTTAATCGTCTAGTGGGGAATTCAAATTTCCTTGTTTGGGAGGAATATTTTTAAATTGGAGAGACATGGGCATTTTTCAAAAAAGACAAGTGGGATTAAAAAAAGTCAACCCTTTTATGACACCCCCTTACACCCTTCGTAAATGACTCCCAAAATGGATAATTTGACAACTCACTGGCATCTTTTCATTCAATGCTCATTAGCCTTGATGAGTTATGTAAAAAAGTGCTTAAGAATTAATCAAAGATTAATCCTTCCCTCTTTTAGACTAATCAAAGACTCTAATTAACCACTAATCATTCACTAATTAATTCATAACATTGAGCATATCATTGGATAGAGCATGGAATTGCTAAGCTATGTGCATCAACTAATGTGTAAATTAATCTATAATTAGAGATTAATTAAACTCTTAATTCTAATCTCTTCTCTTTATGCAAATTAAGCAAAAGAGGGCCAAATTTCTCCAATTGATGCAATTAGATGTTATAGTGCATCTAGATGCTCCCAAAACTTCCCAAAACACTAATTTTGACCTCTTCCATGATCAATTTCGACCCCAAAAAACATATTTTTGTCCCTTAATAATAAAAACTAGGCAATTAAGGAAGATTAATCAATTTCAAGGGTTTGTTGATGGTTTCGAGAAAATTTTTAAAGGATTAAGCTACTCCTAATGCTTGCTAACACTCTAATGCACACAAATCAAATACAAAACATACAAATCAACCAAAAATTAATGATTCTAGTTCTATTTTTAACTCTAAAGAGAGCTAAAAATCACTAAAAATTACATTCTATTGCATTGTTTGATACAACGGGGATGCAAAATAAACCTGTGCAAGCCTTAGGAACATTAAAGACCACATTATCAACAATAAAAATAATAAATTAAGCAAAAAAAACATTCTTTACAAAAAAAAAGTTATTTCTCACCAAATCACCCACAAATCTCTATCAAATCCACATCTCTTTCATGGGAAATCATTAATTAAGACAATGGGCAATGGGTAATGCGTAAATTAGAGAAAGAGATGGAAAAATTCAAGGGATGACTCCCCGGAAGCGACGCCAAAAATATTATGGCTCACCCCTAACCCTCCTTGAAACACATCCAATAAGAGATTACCTGGTGAACCGCAATTGTCGTGAGGATATTTCCAATGGCCGAGCTTGTAACCCTTGAGGTCTCCAAGCTCTATAAATCCTTGAGAAGCAATTTCACCGCGTCTCCCGCGAGCATTGTCACACTGCTGCATTAGACTATGTGTACTCGTCCCTCCTCTCACCTCACATCACTCACACTCACTAGCATGCATTAGAGAGAGAGATTAGCAAGTGCAAACTTTATTGCACAATGGAACAATCCTTGTATTATGAGAGATATTCACTTATATACATGACCATAAGTGTTCACACTCACTTAAACTATGGGGCCGACCGTTCACACTCACTTAAACTGTGGCCGACCGGACACTTTAGGCTCATAAGAGGCCTAATACTATTACAATGACTACTCTCATAATATACACATAAAGTACATCACTTAGGACTTCATCCTAACTTACTACCGCACACTCTTAAAGCAAAAATCACCATAAGCATTGCATATAAGGACCATTATGGATGCCCGTCCAAGTTGTAGATTTGGACACCATTACTTCATATCTTGTATGTATGACCTTTTGGTGTATCTACCTTGACTCCTTGATATAAGATAATGGTAATAGCTCTTGTTAACCCTAAGAATGGGTTAATATATATGGTACAATCTTTTTACTTTTTCTCATCATGCACAACATGCTTAGTGCAAGTTTTTCTTCCCTTGTCCTTTTCTCATCATAGAATATTAAGTAGGCTCAACTTTTTCTCATTATACCTAGCATATCAATTGCAAGTTTTCCTTCCCTTACCAATTGCAAGTTTTCCTTCCCTTTGAAGAGAAATTTGCAAGTTTCGGATATTATTTTTCCCAAGCATTACATCTTTCCTTTTCTCCATAAATTGCAGAGAAATTAGCAAGTTTGAACAATCAATTTCTTGACACCTTGATACAGTTATAACTAAATCTTTATTTTTTCAAGGAGAAATTCTTTCTTCTTCCATTAATTCGAAAAGACTTTTTTGAAGTTTAATGATTCCAAGGCTAAGCTAGACATATCTTTCTCATAGCATCTCTCTCTCTCTCTCTCTCTCTCTCTCTCTCTCTCTCTTACACACACACACACACACACACATGCACATGTACACGCACATGCACGCCCACAGACACTCACATGCCCATGCACACACGTGTACGTGCACGTGCACGTGCACACACACGTGCACTCGCACTTGCACGCTTATAAACACACACACACACACACACACACAATTGTATTATTGAAAAAATATAGGTAGGCTACTTTTAAGTATCTTACACGCTTATAGCGTATATAAAAAAAGCTTTCAAGATCAAAATGTAATTTGTGATAATGAGGCTACTATTCTTTTTTAAAAGGTAAAGGTACATTTATAAGGGCTTTTAGATAAAGGTACTTCTATTGACAGATTAAACTAAGCCATCATAGGAAATTACATATCCACACAAGCAGATATACTTAGATGTACAATAGGAGATGTGCTACCACCTTTAAGGTGCAAAAAGGGGAGTGCGTTTGTTACTAGATTGTGTGGTGAGAGTAGGAGACAATTAACCAAGTGGGGACATGTGCTACCACCTTAAATGTGCAAAAAGGGGGGAGTGAGTGTGTTACTAGATTGTTTGGTGAGTAGGAGACAATTAACCAAGTGGGGACTTAGATGTACAAGAGGAGATGTGCTACCACCTTTAAGGTGAAAAAAGGGGGAGTGAGTTTGTTTTACTAGATTATTTGGTGAGTAGAAGACAATCAACCATGTGGGGAGAGACGTGTGTTTATTTTCTCTTGCAAGTTTGTTAAGGGCATTATAAAATTTTCAAGCTCAATCCAAGCTCAAAAACTTCACCTTCTTCTATGGAAAGCTTGCTCCTCTTACACTTGTTGTCACACCAAGGTAGCTCGTTGCATAGCAGGTAATATGTATGGTGAAACAAGACTCATGTAATCATCAATAGCTCCCAATCCACTTACTCACAATTCCTAGACCAACAACAAGAGTATAAATAAAAGAAGGGAAGATAAGACACATGAGATCTAGAGGAGGGCTTTGTTGGTATCCCAAACCCTAAGCTATGGCATGCCTATATACACTCACATAGCGTTGCAATGAAGAGAGAGAGAGTATGAGATCTAGAGGAGGGAATTGTTGGTTTCCCAAACCCTAAGCTATGACATGACTATATACGTGCTCACATAGCGTTGCAATGAAGAGAGAGAGAGAGAGAGTATAGAGAAAAACCAACTCTATTGCATAAATGGAATCTTAAAGGTTGCCCTTGTTGTCAAATCTTGGTCTTTTACACTACTGTTTGGGTATGCAATTTTATATAGCAATATGATGGTATAGTCATTAAGCAGTCAAAGTATATCTAGGCCCTGCCTGCTCAAAAGGTTCAATATGAAAAGTTACAAACTAATCTTTATACCAATAGAACCCGACATGAGGTTGTTTCATTTCTCAAAGATAATCAAAGACCATGCCTGACATCCACACTTTCCTCTTGCAGCTTCCTCTTGCAGAATGGGAAGACCATTGCCCTCACCACTTTCATTACCTAAAGAAGCTCACTTAATCTATTCTTGTACAAATGATAAATTTTCATTATCTATAAATGCTAACATGCTCTCTCTCTCTCTCTCTCTCTCCACCAAAGGTGAAGCTCACTTTATTCTTGTATACAAATGAATAATTTTCATTATTTATAGATGCTAACATGCTCTCTCTCTCTCTCTCTCTCTCTCTCTCTCCAACAAAGGTGTGGCTCTTCTTATAATGAATTTACTCTCTTATTCATGGTAGTGATTATGGGGCCATTATAGTGCCCCCAAAAGGGGTACACAAGATGGGGCTTGGATGTGTAAGGGTGTCGCCCCCACCCAATCTGCATCAAAGGTGTCACAAGATGGGGCTTGGATGTGTAAGGGTGTCCCTGTTCATCCCATAGATTTCCTTCACATGAAGATGATACATGTAACCTAAGTTTCTCATGGCCTAGTGACTCGGTCGAGAAAGATGCTAGCATTGTCAAAAAAACTTCCACACTAGCACTTCCCACAAAAGAAGAACCTTCTTTTTTTATTAATTGCATTGTGATATTCCACCATATATCATGAGAAAATGCTCTAAACATCCTAGCATGCAACTTGCGGCATTTGAGTCACCTCTTATGATGAGGGGTATCATGATTGCATGTAACCCATGAGTGCCTACCACGTGCATTGTGCATTCTACCGACTTTGTGTCTACATATAGAGTATGGGATGGAAGCAGTATTTCTTAGGTTGCTCCTTGTTGGAATGCAGACATATATATAAACACACTGAATAATGCCAGTCCAATGTCCATGATCACAATGAAACCATGCCACGAGCAATTTTCGTCGCTCATGTGGTTGAACATATTCAATAGTTATTTTTCGTGAGGGGGACATTTTTGTTCCGGGGCGTGGGGCTTTCAACTTGACGTGGACACGGCGGGAACAAATGTGTATCCAGCCGTGTGTATGCCATGAGGAATGGATGATGATGTGGTAGAGAGAATGACGTGGCATTGTGTGCCATGAGGAATGGATGATGTGGTGGAGAGAATGACGTGGCAATGTGAAAAGCAGGTGTGGTCACACGTAAGCAATGAGAAAAGCGGTGCCAGGGAATTCTCAACTCTTCAGAATAAAAACCCACGACAGCAAACCCCTCACTAGAAGAAGAAGCAGAAGCAGAAGCAGAAGCAGAAGCGCACGTTCGCTCCCATCTCCTGCACAAACTATCTTCACGGTATCGCCCTTTGCCCAATATTTTTCTCTTTTATTTTTGAATTATCCGATCCATCCATCGCTCACAAGGAAAAGAAGTGACTGTTTAAAATTTTCTTTAAAAATCTTGAGTTTTTCCAATCCATCGCTCTCTAGGGCAAAATCCACTGTTCTTCTGCTTAAATTATTTCTGATTTCCCGACTCATCCAGTGCAAAATTTGTTAGTTATTTATTGGTGGGTGGTCTCTTATTTATTTTGATTCGTAATTCTGCCCGATCGCTCATTACTGTTCAATTATTGTCGTATCATCATCATCATCATTTTTTTTCGCAGCAGACATGGACAGAGTACGCGCCAGACATCAGGTTTTGCTTGACCATCTCCGCCCCTCTGCGACGCCCAGAACCTCAACTGACCTAGTGGTGAGCACTGTGATTAAAAAAAAAAAAACCCTTTTTCCCATCATTTCGTTATGTGTATTTCTGTTACAAATAAAAAACTTGGGCAAACTTCAGATCATGAAATTTTCTTTTTTTCTTGTGGGAAGGTTTTGGGCAAAATCTTTTCTTTCATGAACTATACAAAGCAATGCTCGTCCCTAGCAATGCTCGTCCCTAGCAATGCCCATGGTTGTACATCTATCATGTGTTTTGACTCCCTAGCAATGTTGGTCATCACGGGTTTCGACTCCCTAGCAAGGTCTATGGCCACACATCCTTCATGGATTTCGACAACTTAGCATTGTTCACGAGTTCCACGATTTTGTGCTGCCACCCAAATTCTTAAGTCTTTCTCATCTCTTGTTTTCTAAGCATTAAAACAAATTGCTGCGTGAAAACCAGAATTTTCATATGCTTATGGCATCTCTTATGGGTAGTGAAAATTGAACTGCATATCTGATGTCCCACCTAAACCACATGCAGCACACATTGCCGGTCTAAACCCATGTGTGCAATGTGTGGGAGGCTGCATTCACGATGCTTGTAGACCATGGAATGTCAAAGCATTGCCGTGTGTTTTAATTGCCAATTTTTATGCAAAGCTTTGCTTGTAGACCATGGAAAGTGTTTTAATTGCCAATTTTTATGCAAAGCTTTTCATCTTGTGCTTTCCAGGCATCAACTTGCTCGGCTGGCGATAGTGCTCCTTATGAGAGAACAACTGATTACAATGATGATGTTGTCATTGTTGCGTAAGTGCACCATCCATGGAAAATATTTTCAGTGTTTTGTGTATTGAGGGATATTCGTTCAAAAATGTTCTTTTTCAGATGATGATGGTGTCTTTAAACCTTGCAGAGCCTATCGAACCCCTATTTGCAAGGCAAAACGAGGTGGCTTTAAGGACACTTACCCTGATGACCTGCTAGCACCTGTTCTAAGGGTAAGCGAGAACTTGGAAGTTTATTGCTGTAGCATGGTGTCATGGTAATGGGAGCTGGATAACTGATTGAGATTGACCGTTCTCATAGGCGGTGGTAGAAAGAACCGGTGTAAACCCTGCAGAGATTGGGGATATAGTCGTGGGCACTGTCCTTGGGCCTGGCTCACAACGTGCAAATGAGTGCCGAATGGCTGCTTTCTATGCCGGATTCCCAGGTGTGTTATGTAAACATTTATGTATATGTATACATATACGAACGCACATACATACATACTTACATACATATGTGTGTATGCGAATGTGTGTGTACATAGTAATATCTATTATGTATGCATGTGTGTGTGTGCACTGCGTATACCTTTACTCAGTTGGTCGTCCATGCATGATTCTGCAGAAACTGTGCCGATTCGCACAGTTAATAGGCAGTGTTCTTCAGGCCTCCAAGCTGTAGCTGATGTTGCTGCAGCCATCAAAGCAGGATTTTACGACATAGGTGAGTGTGTTCTGAGGTAATGCCAAGGGAAGCATATTTGATGATTCATTTGAACATGAATATTGGTTGCTGATGTGATAAATTCTTCTTTAGGTATTGGTGCTGGTTTAGAGTCCATGACTACCAATCCAGCGGCTTGGGAGGGCAATGTCAATCCAAAGGTTGGTTTTGTCCAGTGTGACTGCGAATAGAAACTTTACAGTTTGTTTTTTTTTACAGAAAAGATGAATGTCCATATGTTTTTTTTTGGGAATAGGTGGAGACAATACAGAAGGTACAGGACTGTCTTTTGCCAATGGGAATTACTTCAGAGAACGTTGCTGAGCGGTACAATGTCTCACGGAAAGCGCAGGATGAGGCTGCGGTATGGTAATTGTTTCGATTGAAAAAGCCTTTGCAGATATTTACTCTAATGCCAAAAAGCTTGAGAGATGGGTTGATTTCTGTTTTAGGCAACCTCCCATGCTCGTGCTGCATCTGCAACTGCAAACGGGAAGTTCAAGGATGAGATAATTCCAGTTGCAACTAAAGTATGCATTTGGTTGTAGTACTTTCTTAGTTGATATGAAGGTTTTAGTGTGGGTATTTGTATATTGTGAAAGGTTATGATATGTATGATGGTGACAATGGTTGTTTCTGAAGCTTGTGGATGCCAAGTCGGGTAACGAAAAGCCTATTGTCATATCAGTAGATGATGGTATCAGACCTGGGACCACAGTTGCTGATCTGGCAAAGCTGAAGGCGGTTTTCAAGAAGAACGGTTCTACCACAGCAGGTTAGCGCTCACATCTTTCTTCTTAGACTTCCTACACTCTTATAGGCTCCCCCCCTATGGATTTACCTACGAAGCACGGATTGTTAGGCATAAGTGAAAGGATAAAATGTTCATGTTTATGAGTTGTTTCCGTTCTTTACCATCGCTATTCTATGACTGACTGCAGGAAATTCGAGCCAGGTCAGTGATGGTGCAGGTGCTGTCCTACTCATGAGGCGGGACGTGGCCTTGAGGAAGAATCTTCCTGTTCTTGGTGTCTTCAGGTTTGCTTCTATCCAAGTGGTTTTTTCCTGTTTATATATTTATTAAACCTTTGTCTAATTTGGTGCATGACCGCTCGGCTTGTTATTGCAGGAGCTTTGCAGCTGTCGGTGTTGACCCATCCGTGATGGGGATTGGGCCTGCTGTTGCTATTCCAGCTGCTGTCAAGGCTGCTGGACTCGAGATCTCCGATATTGATTTGTTTGAAATAAATGAGGTCAGACGCATGCTGCTGTGATTTGTATTATCAGCGTGTTAGCTTGTTCCATATTTAGAACTCTTGAGCTTGAATTCCTTTGGAGGAGCTGGCATCGTTATTGCTTTGTGCCTCTAATTAGAGGTTATTAATGAGCTTCACAGGTCAAAGTATGCTTAATATCGTATCATGTCAATGGCTTAATTCTTTTCTATTTTTCACAGGCATTTGCTTCTCAGTTCACGTATTGTCTCCAGAAGCTTGAATTAGATCCTGAGAAGGTGAATGTGAACGGTGGTGCCATTGCTTTAGGGCATCCTGTTGGAGCAACAGGTACTTATATAAGGGCCAAAGCCAAGTACTTCAATTCATAGAGTATGAAGGAAAGCTTTGTGATTCAGGAAAGGGTTTAGAGCTGGGGGTGTCTAAGGCTGGGTGCCAAACAATGCTTGCCTGGCAGGGGGGGCCTATACAGGCTGTCCATGAGGGATGCTTGTCCAAGTAACCATCTGCTGTCCCACGGGCAGGGAGTGTGTCCAGTTTAAAGTTCATCCCTTAGAATATGGAAAACAGTTCTGTGGTGGGTTTAGAATGAAGGGTGGAATTGAGTTGAAGAGCTTGGTGTTAGCAAATAATTCTCTGCTGCTTTGTATTCGTGGATTGTGTTGATTTCACCCTTGCGTGTTAAGGGGCACGTTGCACAGCAACTCTCCTCCATGAGATGAAGCGACGGGGCAAAGATTGTCGGTTTGGAGTGATTTCCATGTGTATGGGTAAGTTATTTTTTGTGTGCAGAAAGTGTTTAGATGATTGGTGACCATGTGAACTCTGTGTGTATCAGTCTCAATTCTAATCAATGGTCATTTGTGTTCTGTAGGTACGGGAATGGGAGTTGCTGCAGTCTTTGAGCGTGGGAGTGTCGTTGATTCTTTGAGCAATGTGCGGCCTATTCAGGAAAACAATTTGCTTTCGAGAGATGCACAGTAGGTTCAAGAGGGGGTTATTAGCTTATAGGTTTTTACTGTGCAAGTAAGATGCATCATATCAGCTTATTTGACATCTCATGTGGGATGACAAAGCAGTAACGGTTACACTCATCTAAACAAAGGATTCTTTATCTCTAAGAAATGTGATGTTGAATGAAGAATCTTGCCAACATTGTTTATGTTCTTTTCCTCTTAATTGTCACGGCTCCTAGAGCTGCAGCCATGTTCCCACCTGCATGTCGGCAGGCTGGGCTGATCCCACTCAGGCTTGAGCCTGTTTTACTTTAAGACAATTTTAGTCGCGGCTTGATATGCAACAGGTTTGTCTGTCCTTCTCATTATATAACCTTGTTGGCATTTTGTCAAGATATGTACAGTAGGTTAGACCAATTGTGGCACATCACGATATGGTGTATCTACTAACGGTCAGGAGTCCTTCCTTTACACATTGCCATCTGAGCTTTTTAATCGTTCAATCTGGTGATGAAAGAAGAGCCATTGGATGGAGGTCCTAGGAGTGCTCTGTGCTGGAATTTTACATTGCTTTATCAAGATGGAATACAAGGGATTGTTCCATTTCTCCAACCCATATGTCCAGTCTCCACCTCTTATTAATATCTTGGGGCCTTTTAGGCTTGTGTTCATTCTTCTTATCTGTGGGCAGTTCGTGCATTGTAAATTGTGAATTGTGTGAAAACAATTCCCATTTGCATTTTTTTTTTGGTGTAATCAGTAATCTCTTCCTCATGTACAACTATATCAGGCATGTAGACCTTTCTAACGTGAAATCATAAATTGTTCCAAACCAATTGCATTTTTTAGTGTAATCAGTATTCTCGTCCTCATGCAACTATTTTTAGGCATGTAGACCTTTCTGCCAGGAAATCATGAATTGTCCCAATCTTTCATCTTACGTATAAGAGGGGTCTAATATATTTGGGGCTGTCCTGTCAAGAGCCTATTTGACAACATACCAATTATCCTTATGAATGCATATTCTACAAAGAATGATACACAGCACACTGAATCTCTCCTAACAAACCCTATACAAGCAATATCATACATGTTTTCCTTATACAAGCCTTATAGAGAAAGATATCATACTAAATCTTGGTAATCAAATCGAAACCAATTCAAAGTTAAGGCAAATCTGTCCCTCATGATTGCAAAGCCCATTCATTTTGATGTCCGTTTCTTAAATGCAATTTGTGTTTCTACTATTTTCTTGTCATTTGTTTTTTTTTGGGCTCATTTCTAGTCGTTTGATTTATCTTCCTCCAACAGATGGTCATGTGTGAAGGATTGTTGAATCTTTTTTCTCCCTCTTCCGAGTAGAGATCTTGCTATGATGATTGATTGTCATTAAATCTTGTGTACCATTGGGTGAGCATCAAAAAGTCAATCATTGGGCATGTAAGAGATAGTGTAGATAGCAAAGATGCTGAAGTGAAAACGTTCACAATTTTACACAAACATAGGAAATGAGATATCCTTAACTAGCATGTTTTTGCTCACCAAGAGAAATCAAGCTCTTGTACTAGTGACAAATATATGTACATCCATGTTCTTCACTCCTCTAGGCTTGATTTTTGATTGCCCCCTTGCCCTTCAAAGTTGATGGGCAAGGCGAAATATGGCAAGTTTTTATGTATTTTAGTGTAATTTTTTGATGGGCATTTTAAAATTTTGCGAGTATTTTATGTCCAAAATGCTTAAAAACGGCGGGACACCCATCAAAAAGCAACTATGCGTGGAAAGCATGCATAATCCCATGTACATATTTTTTTTGGTTCTCAAGCCAACAAGAGGCTATGAAGCCATGCCCAAGGGCATAAGCCAAATGTATTCATATGATTCTCATCTAAGCAAAGACATAAGCGCCAAGGCTCCTCTTTGATTCTTTGAACTTTAGTCACTTATCACTTTCAATTTTCAAGGTGTCTTATCATGTTGAACACAATGTCATGAGCTCAAGTATCTCAAGAACTCTTAAAAAAATGTGTTGTAACTTATAGCCTTAGAAACTTTGCCTTTAGCATGAAGCTTGGTAAAGAAATCTTCATTGGGAATGCCTCTTGAGCCTCATGTCTTGATTCTTACTACACTTGGAAAGAAGAAATTATGAAGTAACCAGCCACCATTGATATAAAAGGGGATAGTTATTACCATGAACTTGATAATGTATTATATTTAAAATTAATTTATACATGCTCTGTGCACGTGTGCGTAAGACAAGCAACTTACATTATGGAGTTCTATTCTTTAGTTGCATCTTCCGCGCTTGAGTGTTTGTTCTCTCTTTTTCCACATGCAAGTGTGCTAGGTGTTGCTACTCCTCTTGTGGTGGTGATGGCAGTGCCTAATCCTCTTGTGGTGGAGATGTATGTTTTTCCTCTTAAGCCACATATTTGTGTCATGTCTAGTTTTATTATTTAGACTAAACAGATTAGCACAAAGGGCTAGGTAGAAACACTTACCAACATTTGCACATTCATGCAAAAATCTAAAGACATCTTTTTATTCCAATGGTTTGCTTGAAAGGATAAACATACAATAGTCATGGAGGCTATTTTGTTATTATCATCACGGTATTAATTAAACATAAAATAAATGAAGTCTTGACTATAAAATTTTACTTGAAGAATCTTTTTTTTTTTTTTGGCCAAGGTTGCTTTGTGCATTGCTCCATGAGAATTTACTACAAATAGAAAATTGGGTCTGAAAAAACCACACAAATTGTTTCCTTAGTGCATAGAAAAAGACATGTATCTATTTGAAATTTTGATTTGTGCACCTTGAAAGTCATTATAGAAGGTTACATACATGTACTTTGAGTCGGAGTGTGTGTCCAATCCAAGAGGCCAACAAGAACCAACAGTCCTATGGGTAATGCTCTCCCCATCCACCTGAAAGAGAGAGGAAAGAAAAAGGGACTTGAAACCTTGTTTTTTGTTTTTGCATACGTGCACATAGCCATTGCCAAAAAAACCAAAATTCAAGAACTAAACTACCTCATTTTCTTAGTTCTTACAAATAAAAATGGATATAATCAGAGCAGTAATAATGAGGCACTGTTGGACTCCTCAGCAAAAGCATGGTGGAAATACTAGACAGAAAAGCAACAACCATTAGGAAGAACTAGCTTGGGAAGAATCAAAACATGAAGATGAAGAAGAATTCTTCTATAGGAAAAAAGTAGGCTTTCTTTCTATTACAACAAAGTCATAGGAGAAAATCTACTTTTGTCTAGTGAAAACATTCATCTTAAGACTCAAGTTACAGACCTATAAAAAGCTTGGACAGAAAACAAGAAGAAGATCTTAAAGAAAAATGAAGAACTTATCTCAAAGATGGAACTCTTGCAAATTCATTGCTTAGAAGGCTTAGAAGCATACATCAAAATGGTAAGCAACGCTCAGAAGCATACATCAAAATGGCAAGGAACTCATGGGAACAAGACTCAGAACTAAAATATCAACAATTTTCTTATCTCCCCATTGATATGTTCATAGATATAGGAGCCACTAGCAGCCTACTTAAGGCATGACTTATCCAACCTAGAAAAAAAATGAAGAGATGTAACTTATGCCAATAAAGTAAGAGGATTTATCACATAAACATTCGTTAATAGATATGCCGATCAATAACTTAATTATTTTATTAAGGTTATATGCTCATGAAAAAACTTGACTGTGATGTTTTAATTGGAACCGATTTCTTGCATAATTTATTCTGAAAGGATTATATTTAGGATTAAAATCAAGAAAGTCCATTATGAAGATTTGAAGATCAAAGTAATGGCCACCCAACAACCCCAAAGAGGTGATCATATGTAATGAAGGGGAAACACATTAATTGGTGGGCAATTAGCAATGGGTCCCCGGACATGTAAATAAATAATGGACCATGTGAACACACTATGGACCATATAAGTGAATTCACTATGGACCATATAAGTGAATTAGGGGAGTTGGACACTTACCTTTTTACAATCATTAATACAAATCTTGAACCCAAGCTCTTAGCTGTGGTGGTACTCCCATCGAGTGCATATGTGTGGTACTTCACTTGAGTGTATCTCTTACCCCCACCCTAATCTCTTACTTACATTGCTATGAGAGCCTAGCCTTTGATCCATCTTCTTTTTCCTTTCTTTCACTTTTTTGTTTTTTTGGGCAAAAAAAAGTGCGATTCTTGAGTTTCTTGATCTTCTTATTTTTTTGGGCAAAAAAAAGTGCGATTCTTGAGTTTCTTGATCTTCTTATTTTTTTTTTCCGTTTCTTGATTGTCCTCAACATTTTCTTAAGAAAATCGGTGCAATCTTGGAAAACACTTCAAGTTTGATGATAAGAGTCATAGCAATTGTGATCTTGAGTGATGGCCATGGCATTAGTACTTGGTTTGATCTCATTTTGGAGCAAATAGGACCAATTTTGACAACCGAACATGGTGTGGACAAATTTTTGGTGTGTATGGACAAGTTTCCATGGTATGGACCTGAACTTCTTCTTCCCAAAATTTCCCTTCATGTTTTTTGAAAATGGAAGATTGAGAGCAACTATTCAATACCATGGAAGCTTGAAGGGACGTTGGGAGACAGTTTGGCAGCCATACCAAGCTACGAGATGACGTATTTGGGAAAAACTGGTATGCTTGTCTTAATGATTTCCTTAATGCTTTTGGATGAAGCTTATTACCCTTTTATTACTTTTCTATGATACAAAATAAGCTCTGTATGCATTGCTTTTACCACAGAAGTCAAGATTATGTTCAAAAATTGAGGCTTCATCATTAAACCCTAACTTCTTGAAGAATGGATGCCTTATTCACATCATTAGTGACATCAATGGTTGATTGCATCACTTGAATGCATCACTAGTGGCTTGTTAGTGAGCCAAATTTATAATGATGCAAGCTTGGACCATCTTAATGCATCATTAGTGGCTACTTGTGAGCATTGGCTACATTTGGGAGCATACTTGAGCCATTGCATGTGTATTCTTGCCATCTATATCCATGATGGTGAATATTCAATGCTATTGGACATACCAATGAGTCAAGGGATGCCACTTCTACTTGGATTTACTCAATTGAATGCAAATACACATACTAATGTTGTGGTGAAGACATATATGGGTCGATTTGACTTGATGTATTGATGTGATTTTATTTGAGAAGCCACACTACATTGAACCAATCTATCCTCTTCATTGACATTAAACTCTTGTAATGATTTTTGGATTGGATTGGCATGCTGTATAAATGCCTATGGTGTAAGTGACTTTACTCTCTCCAAGAAATCTACAGTTCACTATTTCAAGTTCATAGAATCTAGATTGTGGAGAGGGAACCTTTGGCATTGGTGATGAAGAGGCCAAAGGGGAGCATGACGTGAACCCGTATATCTCTGATAGATGGAGGATTATGTAAATCGGCATGAAGACTTGGACTCAACCCTTGCCATTGGATTCCAAACTTTGGTAAAGGGGTGAGAAGGCTTGGCCGAGAGATCTGCAAGCATAAAGCTCTTCTCCAGCATCATCTTCTTCAACACCATATTCGATTGGCAAAGTTAAAGGTCATATACATGACAATGGCAATGCCAATCGATTGGGATTAAGACAAAGGTCATGGCAATGGCTTGGAAAATATGGATCATTGTATTTTGAGCTAAGTTGAGATTGAGATTTTGTTGCAAATGTGTCAAGGTTATGGTAAAATTTTTACAAATTAAGGTCAAATTCTGCTTGCAACTAGACAAAAGTGGTGCATTCGATATGCAAATGCTTGGGGAATGAGATTTGGTGGTTTGGATGACAATGTTATGATAAATTTTCACAAGCTCCCTTTTTAACCGATTTTTAAAAAACCCTAATTTAGTCCAAAATCCTAATTTGCTGATTTGAAACCAAGCTTAGCATTCAAATCAGAGGTTAGGGACATGGTCAAACCCTAGCAGGTGACTTTTCCAAGAAGTCAACTTTGGTCAACATGGGGTTGACTTTTTCAAAACTATTTTTGAAGATACCTAACCTACTCATCAAGCCTACACGGCAACATAAAGAATGCACAAATCAGAGTTTGTTTGAATAGTGTACCGGAAAGTGGATGTGGCATGGAACCTAGAACAAAAAGATATAGCACTTGTCAAAACTGAGATCCAGGGTGGTATAAGTGTTTGTCTTGACATTACGGACGTGTCAAGCTATAGCACGTGAAATTTTGACTCCGTTTGAGCCATTTATACCCAAATTAAGGTTTTTTAACCTTTCCAAAGCTACAAATGAACATGGGGAATAGAGGAACGCCGGGCAAAGCATCTCAAGCTCTGGCAACAAAAATGGAGGATCATGTTAATAAAAGTTCCAATCGAAAGTTAGGGCTACTTAAGTGATTAATGAGGAGTCGACTTTGCCAAATTCTGCTTTTGATCATACACGTCTCAAATGACTTACAAGCTATTGTGCAAGCCATGCAAAACATGATTGAAGGCATGTTTGATTGATTTGATAGGAGACAAGAGTATACTGCAGAAGAAATAAAGAGTGAATTTATTTATCTTGGTGAAGAATTCCACAAGGTCAAAGTACCTCCTCCAATTACGCATGGCAAAGGCAAAGGGGTGGTGATTGAGAAGAACCGATAATTGCCAATGGTACTTGGGATAGATTACCAATGCCCGTGTGAATTTTGGTATCTCAAGGGATACTAACCAAAGGGACAATGATGAATTCAAGGGAGTGAAAGACAAAGTTAACTTCACCGAGTTTGATGGGAGTGAGAGCATGTCTTATGAGCAATTTGAAGAATGGGCCAACAAATTAGACATGTACTTCGAGATCAGTCTAAGAAGTGAGAAGGCCAAATTCTACTTTTCCACTCTACATCTGGAAGGCTATGCCCATGATTGGTGGCGAGAATTGCAAAGTCATGGTTATGCGGTCACTTCTTAGAAGTTAGGAGGCCTTCAAGGAAGAGATGAGAGAGACCTTCACTTCTACACTTTAAAAGGACAAGCTTATATGTGAATGGGATGATTTAGAAAAATGAGGGGTGTAAGGGCATACAAACATAAGTTTGTCAAGCTCATGTTGCATCTGAAGGACTTTGGAGAGTACTTTCAGACTGTCAACAAGTACACCAAGGAATTGAAGCCAAACATTAGGGCTGATGTGAAGGCTTAAAAGCCTTTCAATCTCAAGAAAGCAATGGTGTTCGCCAAGACTTATGAAGAAAAATATGCTAGATAATTTTTTCACAAGAGCACTAATAAGGCTGATGTATCCTCTCTACCACCATAAAGAAGCTTCTCCAACCACTACCACATTCCGAGGTATCCTCTTACAGTGTATGGTAGAGGTGTAAAGACCAATTTCAGATTTGTGGGGCTCCTTCAAAGGGACCCATTGGTGATGGGAAAGCTTCTGATGGGGTGAACAAAAGAAATTTTATTAAAGAGGACCGCATCAATGATTTGAGAAGTAAAGTCTTGTGCTACAAGTGTAGCAAAAAGCACCCAATGCAAAGCAAGGAATATGACACTCAACATGGTGCTCTCCAAAGTTGTAGAGGATGAGAAGGAGGATGAAGTGGAGATATTTGATTAATGCATTGTTTCTTTGGGTGATGAGGGTCATGAGCCCGATGGCGAGTTTCCTTTTGATCTAGGGGAATCAAATTAAGACAACGATGATGATGGATATTCTACAACCATGTGTGTTACAAAAGTAGCAACAAGGAATGATGCAAAGTTGTGCACCCTTTCGTATGATGCTTGTGCGGGATGCAAGGGTGCTAAGACTTTGAGGATTAAGGCTATGATTAATGGAAGAGTTGCTCATGTCCTTGTGGATAGCGGTGGTAGCACACATGGCTTTGTAAACAAGAGTTCATTGGGAAATCTAAAATTATATCCCAAACCCTTGTCAAAGTTGCATATGGTGCAAGTGGCTAATCATTAGGAAAAATCAGAGCTCATTTTGGGGCCTTTTGGCTAGAATGAAAAATCCCTTTCCTCCTCCAATGAGAGAAAGGCCAATGCAACGTTAGAAAACTCATAATTCAATTTCTAATTTGCAAAAATGAAAGACTAAAAGTATTCTTTATTCTAAATGTGAACGTCATGCATTCAATGTAGGTGAATTTTTTATTTTTGATCGGATTTTTAGGTTGTCAGAGCAGTCAAACTTTTCTCGCCCACATTGTTGAGCTCTTTTGTTTTCCATTGTTATTCTTTTCCCACTCTCTTTGACACGTATTTCTCCATTGTTTCTACTCTCTGTCATATATTGCTCCTCTATTCATAAAAAATGTTGGCAAAAAATATCAGAATGCATGTGCAAAACATTGTTAGAGTAAAACATGGAGTATCAAACAATATGTGAAGAGGTAACTTCTAAACAACGGAGACCTGCTTCTTCTATTTGTTCAGTAGTGGTGGCAAATACAATTTCTTCAATGAGTCAATGGGAGCAACTTGTCGTGTCAAAAGAAAATTGGGCACTTATGCAACCAAATAGAAGAAGGAGAATAAGATCTAATGTGTTCTTAGCAGCATGGAAAGGGAGAGGGGAGAGTGAAAGGCTTCAGGTCTGTTGCTAGGAATAATATGTTAAGGAAATATTGATCCAGCATGTTTATATGCACAAAGAGCTTATTGCCCATGACTATCCCTAGACTATCTTCCACAACATAGAAAAGTGCCTAAAAAATGATAGAAACATGTTATCTTTACTGTTTTAATCTTGAAAATTATCTAACTTATACAAGTTTGTTTTTGTTTCTACTGACACATGTTTATCCATCATCTTATGAAGAATGGCATCCTATACAATGCATATTGGGGTTATTTGATGTTTTGCATGGGACAATAGGAGAAATGCAATATAGAGATAGATCTGCAACACAATTGGCACAATTCGGTATTTTCTTTTATGGCCAGTTCTATAAGGTGATGGATAACAAACACACATATAGTATTCTGGAAAGACAACAATTACCATCATGGAATATTGTAGACTGGCCAATTTCAAATGCTTCTATTAGTGAATCCTATAGAGCCAAACTCTTTGCGGAAGTTCAATGTTCATTATGGCCAAGTATTGCAACAGGAATTGCTAAAGTGAATATATGTATGCCTATATCAATGTTTGTAGACTTTTTCAGCAAGTACCCAATAAAGGTTAGCAAGACAATGATCACATATAGAGTTAATGATGCAGAAAAAGGTCTTGATTTTCTTGATTATGGTTGGGATAAGAAAATTTCAAATAAAATGCATTGTGAAGTTGTGCCAAAAATAGTTCTAGTGAAGTACATGATCGGGTCTCAAAATTTTATAATATAAATGGAGTCGGTTCATTGGTGACAAAATTGTGCCAATGGATCAAGATTTGGATACATGTGGTGAAAAAATCAATTTATTGACGTAGATGTATATGAAGGGGAAATATTATTGGCTATTATATCTCTTAAGCAATGTTGTACACTCACTCAATTATACCATGATCTTCTTACAAAAGATGAAGCCAATTTGCCAACGAGCTTTACATACATTATTAGCCAAAAAAAGGTAATTTCAATGTAATTCATTATTAGCAACAGAAAGGTAATTTCAATTACAAATGCTTTCTTATTTCACTTTACATTGAATCAGTCTTTTTAATTCATATAAATAACATCACATTACAATGAAGAGAGAGAACTATACATTGCAAAGATATATCAAATGGTATTCTTAATATCTTTCATGATTAACTAAATACAAGTAAGGTGTTAAATTTCATATTTTTATGTATAAAAGTAATAAGGATGACATTGTATCATCATCAAAATATATAATTGCATTGTACTACTAAGTAGGTTTGACTTCAGCATGCTCTTCTGTTTTGTCCATGGGCTCATCTTTTGTGGTTTTGGCTTCACCAATTGTATCTGTAGTTGGAACTTCATTTTTGATATTCTCCTTTGTATTGGCATATTTAGAGGTCTCTCCTGTATATTTTACTTCCGATGGGGATTCTTTAGTGGGTTTGACTTTAGTGGGTTTGACTTCCGATGGGGATTCTTTAGTGGGTTTGACTTTAGCAGACGGGGATTCTTCTGTAGCCTTTACTTCAGCATGCTCTTCTGTTTTATCTATGGACTTATCTTCTGTGGTTTTGGCTTCACCAGAAGTATCTGTACTTGCACACACATCTCATCCACATCTATTCACCTCACATCTCATCACATCTATTCACATCACATCTATCCATCCCTTCATTTAAATCTATATTATTCACATCACACATCTCATCACATCTATTTACCTCACATCATCTCATCACCTCTATTCACATAACATCTATTCATCCCTATATTCACATCTATCTAATTCACATCTATTCATCCCTATATTCACATCTATCTAATTCACATCACACATCTCATCACATCTATCTACCTCACATCTCTTTTTCTTCTTGAACTATCTTTCTCGAAAAGGGGGTGATATTTCAATTACTATTTTACTAAATTTTATTCTTTGAATATTCACTTAACTAATTTCTAAATTAATCACGAATTTCGATGAGAAATAAATTAATCATTTATTTGATTATTTTGACTTCGATACAATGATTTTATATTCACATGATCATAATTTTTTTTTGTTAATAACATGTGTTAACATGTTAACATGTTCCCAAAAAAGCTAGTGGGAGGTTCCCTGGTAACCGGCTAAAATCTCGCCAGGATTTTTGCAATACCCGGCGGTCCTGTTGGGAATATTAAAACCCCGAGACGGGCCCCGACGGGGTTGTCATTTAGCCCGACGGGCT
The DNA here is from genome assembly GCF_041138505.1 of Cibotium barometz. Classification (NCBI taxonomy): domain Eukaryota; kingdom Viridiplantae; phylum Streptophyta; class Polypodiopsida; order Cyatheales; family Cibotiaceae; genus Cibotium; species Cibotium barometz. The sequence goes on from NC_141049.1 coordinate 49,057,746, forward strand.
ACATTTTTGTATATATACGGGCTGGGGGGACCCTTTGGGAGTTTATTGCTAACAGTATACACAGGTAATGACAATTGTGTGTGTGTGTGCGGGCAGCCGCCCATGGTCGCAATGCACGACAGGATGTGGGTGGTCCGCCACACGAGGGGTGTGTGTGTGTAAGGCCATTCTTCGGAATGGTGCTTATCGTGGGGCACATCGTCGGTAACGCGGCTGGTTTATGTCCTATGGTAAGTATGGCATGCCATAGCGGTACTAGTCGGTAACGTGGCAAGCATTATGGTGATGTCACCTTCCCTTCCCTTCCCTTTGTCAAATGCGGGCATATGGTCGGTAACGCGGCCAGTGTATGTCCGTATCCTATTCGTATTCCCATAGATTCGGGCGGCATTTTGTCGTTAACACGGCAAGTTGGTGTCGTCCGCTAGTGCATATATTGTTTTTTGCATACTACGGCATTTGATCGTTATAATGCGGTCGAAAAAATATCGTAAATTTGCTTGATGCGGCTTGTATTGTTTTTATTGTGTGTGATCCATGCGATACTTACCTTTGATTTTGATATCCTCCTTTGTAGTGGTAGATTTGGGGGCCTCCCTTGTATCTTTTATTGGTTGAGGCATTCCATCTCCTATTTTTGAGGGGGTTTCTTGTACTAGGATGGAGGGCTCTTTTGGCATGATCAAGTATTGTACTTGTCATTCTAGCTCTAAAGCTGTCCACATATACATCATTGTAACTCTTTGAGGTCATTTGTAAATAAAAAAAATAATAATGATTACATTTTGTTATATCTTTCACTTTTGCATCACATTATTGGTTTTGAGGGTTCGGTGTTACCAGTTATGGTGTGTCTATTTTGAAATACACATCAAACATATACTATTCATGGATTAGAGTCCACCCACATGAGAAACCATCATGTTAAGGTAGAATCTATATACCAAAAAACATAAACCTCAGGCTATTTTCATTTAGGAGAAAAAGTTTTGAAACATAGAAAAGAGGAAGGTGTACTTACAGGAATCCAAAGTGGAGTTATAGACCCAAGATGATCAATATTTGTAGGCAAATGATCCAGCACAGAGAAAAGCCTCTTCAAAAATCTACAACACATGATATTTTAGTAACTTGAAATTAAAACAAATCAAATGAACATAGAGGAACTAATAGTACATACAATCCAAGTTTGTTTGTGAGTATCCTTGTTTGTTTGATAGAATTGTAAAGCCAACATTGTTTGCTAGCAACATCACAAGACTTCAATAGGAGCGACTACAACATAAGAATAGGATAATCAGTCTTCCTTCATAGTTCTCAAAAATATTGAAGACAAACTCTAGTATCTTCCTTATTCTACATGGCAGGGAAAGAAGATTAAGTTGACATATTTAAAATTACAATGTGTGAACCACTTTGCTAGCTTTTTGTTTGATTCTTTTGGGTTAAAAAGACTGAAAAGTGTGGATCCAAGATGAATGTCATTGATTGCACAGTTAAAGGTAATTGAGACCTAAAAATCCTGCAAAAATAGCAAAATTAATTTGAGAGTGCTCAGGATAGCCGATAACATGGAACTACAAAATGAGATATTAAGAAAATTACCTTAAACACACAAGAATTATTGTGTCAGATAGTTCAGCTTTACTCTTTCTCAAGATTCTCAAACAATCTTTGCTAAGTGCAATCATCCTTTTAGCATCAATCTCATTTATAACAATATTCACACCATTTCTAAGATCTTCTAATCTTTGCAAATTTCTGATATCTTGAAGGGAAGTCTCTTGAGCTAGAGTATCACCTTCAGGATCTCTTTTTTTCTTAATAGATTCTTCATAAAGTGTTCTTTCCCCCTTGTGTTTTGGTCATGTTTCACTTCTACCACCTTCACTTCTTCCCCTTCCTTTGACTTTCTTGGTGGTGGTGCTAGGAGAATATCTCTCATCTTGATTTCCATCCATTCCACATGATGAAGGAGCTTGTAATATCTCCAATGTATGCGCTTCAATGTCTCGATGTCTTTGTGTAGGATTGTCAACCTGTGTGCATGTGCAGCTACTACTAACATAGTGTCTTGAAAGAATTCTATGAGGAAATCCTCTATTGCTTCCCAAAGGGTGTAGACTGCACTTCTCTACCACCTCAATCCAAGTGACCATTGATCACTAATCTCTCTTAGAAGTCTTTGAAATGGTGCCTTTTGTATTGCAAACTTTATGGCCTTCTGAGCTTGACATCTTATCTACCTTAGAACACTTACGTTTTGAGTCAATCTTCTTTTCTTTGCTTGGTTTGATATGTGCATTGACTTTCCCTTCCTTGGATGTGAAGATCTAGCTGTAGCAACTTTTGCAATAGGAGGAACCTCTCCACTCTTCTTGGAATTTGGCTTTGTTCTTGCCATGGACCCACTCTAGAAAGAACCATAGGGAAAACTGACACTTAAACCTAATAGCCCTCAAAGCGATTTGGGGGGATGGCGAGCCTTGAAAAGTTATTTCATCACCTCCTCGGTCTACTCACTCAATAGCTGTCTAAAGCAAAGAGGCTATGTCAATGGTGTCTTGCTACACACTAATCACATTTCGAGGCTACTCTTTTGTGGCAAAGACTTAAGAAGAAAACAAGGGATAAAGCGGAGTTTGGTTACCTGTTTTCCTATCGAGAAAAACCTTAGCTTGGAAGGGTAAGCTAACACAGATAGCCTCCTAAAGATGGAGAGCTTGGTGAAGAAGGAGAGCATGTTGAGGAAGGAGCACAGGGACGAATAGATTTTGTGTGGTTTCAAAAACTATCACACAATGTGTATTCAATCTTGAACCCAATGGCTTTCTCAAAAATTACATCCAAAAGGTACGTTCGTATCTTGGAAACCACAATGACTTGTCTCGAAAATCATGCCCAAAACTGTGATGAAAATCAAGGAAAAAGTGACCGTGCATGCGATATTAAAGTATTATTTTTGAACGTTTTCATTACAACTCTCCGAGAGTAGAGCCCGCCCTTCCATGTCTCCTTCTTTATCTGCTACTACCCCCAAAGCTTTAGAGGTTGTTTCCTTCTCCAACCACTCTCATTCCTTGCACCCACATGGAGATCATGATGGGAGTTATTTTTTCACTATTTCTTCCCTCAAGCTGTGACCACCTCTCTTGCATAGCTAGAATCTTTCCTCTTTTCACAGTGAGGCATGATCCTTGCAATGGACCTAGATAAAAAAGGTACTCAGATTTACATTGAAATTTTTAGGGATACTAATAGCCCCCAAATGTAAGTTGGGGGAATGGAATGCAGCTTGGGGTTCCAAAATTGCGTTTGGGGGCTATCACCTTAATGCAATTGGGGGCACAAAATCATGATTGAGGGCTATCACCTTAGTGATAGCCCCCAAACGCGATTTTGGGCCCCTAGTTGCATTCCATGCCCCCAAATCGCATTGGGTGCCATCAACGTTATTTGTATGTATTGGGGGCTAGTAGCATTATGTTGTTAACCTATGACGGACATTGAGACGTACTATGTTTTACGTCATTAATTTAAATATTCTGAGTCATGGGCCGGGCTTGTCGGCACCATATGTTAAGGATAAAGGAATTGGGTGACCGTCGATGAGAGGCGCACCTTGAATATCAGCAGGGTAAGGGTTAGGATCGGCCGGCCATGTATGGACGCCCATGTGTGAACGGCCAAGTCACCTATAAGAGCCAAATGTAACCCTAAAACTCTCATTCTCATGTGTTGAATACAAGAGTGCTCTTGCCTTATCTCCTTGGTTTCCTTCTCCTGCGTGTGTGTGTGAGAGAGAGAGAGAGAGTGAGAGAGCGATCGAGCACTGTGTAGCGGCACGACGGCGGAGAGGCGACGGCGGCTCCTCCTTCACTGCTGCGATGCGAAAATCCTTCACGACGGTTAGAGCAGTGCGTGACACACCTTTGCATTCTGTTTGAGCTTGCTTTCTTGGTTGTATGCTTGTAGCCATTCATGGCTCGCATACGGTGTTTGGCAAGTCCCCAGCTACTACGACCTGTGCGGCAAAAGCACACATTTTTGGCGCCGCTGCCGGGGAGATGTCCTGCACCAAGCTCCAGTGTACAGCTCGGGCTGCTGCGTGAAGTGAAATTTACACTGTAGTAAAGGCGACTGTGTGTTTGTTGTTGAGGTGTTTCCGTGTTTTGAAATCAGTTTCTACAATTTGTCTTCTGCAATTCTGTTTCTTTTGTTATTTTTTCGCTTCGCGTGTGGGCGTGCGTTCTGTTCTCTGGTTTCCTGCGTGTGAGGGGTGATTTTTGAATCCCCAGGCCTGTGCTATGTGCGAACTGCGCCGCGGAAAAGTCTGGGCCCTAGAAAGAAACCCTAGAAAACTTATCTAAAAAAAAGGAAAAATTAATTTTGAAAAAAAAAATTACTTTTTTTAGAAAGGAAAAAACCAAACGTGTGCCCCCAGTTGACCCCGACCCCAGTCCTCGGTCTCGGTCTTTTGATATATATATATAGGAGAGTGAGCCTCCATAGCTTTCTTTCAAGTGAGAGCTTATGGGAAGTTGTGCCCTATATGTAGCCCACCCCCCAAGGAGTGAAGTGAGCATGTGGGATAAAGCCTTCACCCTTTCCTCCACAAGCAAATAGGCCTTCACCCCTTGCCCCTCACGAAAACAGACTGTTTTGAGGACCACAGGAGCTCTGGATAGGCGAACACGGTGCTGTAAAGCACGCTAGGACCCTTTAAACGATACGCTCGTTTTGAGCTATCACACGCCCTAGTTCAGGTTCGACCATAAGTAAGGGGGTTAGAAATAGGTTAAAACAATACAAAAACAAGTAAAAACGGGGTGTGAAACACCTAAGAAACCACTTGTGCGGACTTCAAGGGTAGTTACCAACGCCTGTAGTAGGGTACCCACGTCACATGCATCTACGCTCTGGTTGGGTGCTAGAGTCTGAGCTACTAGAAAGCGTTTCAGTTTACGCAGGCTCACACCATCCCTCCACGTTAGCATCTTGGCCTTCCGCTGGAACCCAAGGAAGTGCAACCCAAGATCCACGAATAGCGGCTAGTGACTCGTCCTCTGACTCAGAAGCCATGGAAGGGCACCCTACCAAGAACCCTGAGGAGATAAGCCAAAACATGCCAGTTTGGGTCCCACAACCCGGATCTAGCATGTTTAGTCGTCTAATAGAGACCTTTAGTAGAGCTACACGCTCTGAACATGCGACAAGCGAAGTAAATAAAGAAGGAGGGGTAGTACTGTCCTATACACGGGTTACACATACCATGTAGGTTGGTTAGAAGTCCTACGATCTACATCTAGCGCCACTAATCTAGAGGAGCAACAACACATGATATGTGAGGTTATTCATAGAATTATCCAAATTGAGAGGCAAAATAGGGGAGTGAACTTAGGTTCCACTGGCCCTATGAGATTTTTGGATACAGGCAAGGCCAAACAACCAACCCTATCACAATTGGGTGGAGACTCCCTCTGTGAGTACCATAGACCCTTCATATGTTGTTTCGCCTGGAGTCTCAATGCAGGTTGAGCCCACGAGCAGTAACTTTAGCTTTCCAACCTTGGCTCAACTTTCCATTAAGGAATCCACAATGCCTACCCCAATGATGAGCATAAAAGTGCACCTGTTACCGCTGTAGTTAGTACGACGCCGCTCCCTAGTGGAATAGTACATACAACAGTGCGTGCCAGTGCCTATCGATCATATGTACCTATCGCTACTCATGCTCATGTAGCTCCTACGCCTCTTAGTATGCCAATGGCATATGCTCCACGACCACCTTATTACCAGCCTTATCCAAGAGGAGCTAGGCCTAGTCACATATCGTATCCTACGTCATTTGCCAACATACCCAGACCAATGCCAACTCCTATCAACCAGGCTATCCCGTGCCTCCACTAGCTATGCCTGCTCACCTAGGTGATCTCGCAGCGTTCGCTCAGACGATCGGACGATCTATTGCAGAAAACATGCGGGGCATGCCTGAGAGAGAACCTAGAAGCAAGGCAGTACAAGTGGCTAAGCTCACTCAAAACTTCAGTGGTAACGAGGATGTTAGGAAGCACATTGAAGTCTTTGAACACGTGTGTGATTCCTTGGAAGAGCACAATGAGCTACATAAATGCAAAGCCTTAGGCTTAACCTTGAGTGGAAAAGCCGGAGATTGGTATCGAACCTTAAGGGTTGAAGAGCGTACTCACTACCCCACTCTCAAGAGATTATTCTTGAAAGAATACATACGTGAGGGTGTGCTTTGGGGAGTAGCATCTCAACTCCAAAAAGCTGAACGCGAGGAAGGGGAGTCAGTGAGAGACTTTATAAGTCGATTGAAGCATCTAAATTCTCGCTGCACTCCCGATGAGCGCTTCAATAATAACCAACTGCTCGATAGATTCATCCAAGGATTGCGCCACGAGGACATATACAATGGCCTAGTCATTAGAGGTCTTACAACGTGGGAAGCAATCACTGCCAATGCAATCCAGTTAGAAGACAACTTGATGATTGCAGGTAAAAAGGTGTCTTCGGAGACAAAATCCGTTAGTTCGCAAGTATCTGGGCACGAGCCAATGACGGTAAAACCTATTACCAAGGAGCCCAAGATATCCGAAATGTCTGTGAGACCGACCTTACTAAGGCTCTCCAAGAATACTTTAGGGGTAATCGAGCTCCTCAAAATAGCCATATGTACCCAAGAAGAGAGCAACAATGGTGTTCGGTTTGCTTAGGACCACATAGCACGAGTGAATGTCCCACATTCAGAGTCAAATTCAATGGGAATTGCAATGCATGTGATAAGTATGGCCATCAATCTAAAGATTGCCTAGTACTTAAGAGCGAATATTGGCAAATCAGGCACCACTAGCCTGGTCAAACACACCTCAAGTACCCACGCTAATGCCTGCACAACCTGTCAAGCAACCATCACAGCACATAGTTCCAAGGAATTCGAATGTAGTCCAGTCTGTGTCGTTGCCACCGCCAGTGCTAGGACCACAACCTCCACATCCAAGGATTACCCCTGTAAACCAGATGGGTTGTGAGTCACATAGTGCGTGTGGGGATTATGAAGAGGAGATAGACCCCACTGTTTCATATGGGATTGATACGTTTGAAATGATTCCCCAGTACTACACATGGAGGATCATTTTGGGCAAGTCAAGCCTGTATATCAAGCGGCTGCTCTCGCCACACAAGAGGGCAAAACCTTAATACCTTGGCGAAAAGACCACCTCTTCAATGCTATGAGTGTGGTGGACTGCATCGTGTAGCGGAGTGCCCTAATAGACTACAGAAGATTGCTACTCAGATGCAACCAAATCAAGGGAGCACATCGGGAATGTCGGTACTTACATGTAATCGTTGTGGCATAGATCATTTGATTGCTCAATGTCCACATAATCCTAATGCACCCAAGATTACGCCATTGAATTTGGTTGAGGTCACCAACCAGGCACGAGGAACCACACCCGTTGTACCCGCGAATATAGTTACACGGTCAATGCTTCAAAATCAAAACTACATTCTCGAGGAGAGGGATACTGCATCAATTGCTCGAGCAAAGAAGAAGAAAACGTGATGGAAGAGATTGCTTAATGCCACGAGCTCCAAGCCTAGTTCAAAGACTAACATAGGGACAGGAGACGACCCCGTGTATATGAATGATCCTGAAGATGATTCCGATTCAATAGAAACCATGGGGACCAAAGCCACTACCTTAAGGGAGGAACCCACTCGGGATCTCAACGAAGGAGAATCAAGCGAGTACATAAATAAGGGAAAATAGAAGGAAACTTCCTCGGCCCCACAACCAAGTCAGTTAATGCCCTCTCGACCACCCAAACTGACTGAGACTCCCAAAGACAAGCCACGTGGGCCAAAAACCCTCAAGAAAAAGATTGGAACTTACCCAAACCCAGTTGAGGAGATTGAACAAGTGCAACACTTGAGGGGTTTGGTGGAAGAAACACAAAGAGAACTGGAGCCAAACCCTAGAAAAATCCAAATTCTAGACACAGTGTTTCCTACGCAAGTTCAGCCTCACAGGAACCATAAACCGTTAGCTATACCTAGTATCATTCGGGAAGAAAGTGAGGATAGGACATCAGGAAGTGGACAAACACCCTTCTTGCTGGAAAGAATGTTTAGTGAAGGAATGCTTGACCCCATCGAAGAGGAAGTAATTCCATCTTCACCAGTCCCTAGTCAAGGGGCGATATCTCGAAAAGTACCATTGAATGTGTCCAAGCTAATGGATTTTATGTCCTCTGAGATCAGAACCACGATCATATCCAAATTATACGGAGATCCTGAGCTATTCTTAGCTCTTCGGGCATTTCTCAATGGAGAACTAAAGGCGGGGTTACCACAATTTGCAAATATGGATAGACCCGACACGCTTCCAGATGAAGGGGAACATTGGGATCTAAAACCCAACCTAGATGAAGACTCGGTCGTTGAAATACCTGTGAACAAGTTGGGACAGTACTTTGAAGGTGATGAATCTAATGCCACCCTCCCCATTACTACCAAGGGATTAACTCTAAAGGGAATCCTTGATGGTGGTGCTGGCATGAGCATTGTGACTAAAAACTGTTGGGAATCTATGGGAAGACCTCACCTCGAAGTCACAAACATAGTGGTTAAGATGGCAAATGGAACTATTGCTAAACCTATTGGAATGTTAAGGGACCTTAAGATCAAGGTCCTGGGATACAAGGTAAAACATACCTTCATTGTAATGGATTTCTCCAAGCATCCTATGTCATATCAAATGATCTTAGGACGTCCTTTCATGAGGGAAGCACAAATGGTACATGACTGGTCGAAAAACCATGTTTACCTACAATTCCAGAACTCTGTCATTCGAGTTGATCTTGAGAATGGTCGTGCACATCCTTTAGGAAGCAAGGTTATCATTGATAATCGATCGGATACCACTATTCACTCCGTCCCATTAAGGTATTGCTATACATGCAAAAAAGAGACTGATAATGGGAAAGATTCTCCTTATATGGATGTCTTACTGGGTATGACTGAGTCTGAAAACGTGGATTGGGTACACCTAGCGGCAGCCATAGACACATGGGAAAATAGAGGCACAAGTTGGGTAACACCTGAGGGGCAAGATATGCCACCGTTAGTGCCAATAAACATGATAGGTGTTATGCACTTGACTCCTGATGGAGAGAAAGTGGCAAACTCCACTGACACTGAAAGCAGCGAAGACTCTGACCAATGCAACTTTGAGTATGAATCTCAAGAAGAAACTGACCATGAGCCTGATGGGGGGGATGAATCAAATATTCACCCAAATGTGGAAGCAATGTGCTCAAGGCCTAGGACGGTGACCTCTTGCAGTTCATCCGAAAGTGAGGGGGACACAAGTGAAAATCGACCAAGTGAGTTCGAATATGACAGAAACAAAAATCAAAAACTTGGTAAGAAGAAAACGAGACATAAGCGCCAACGCTATTGAGCTAATGTACGCATTGCAATAAACAAGGAGAGATCCACCGCAGAATGGCTTAGTTATGTAGGAGCTATTGACGCTCATCGAAGAAAAGATAATTGGGGACAATACCTCCAAAGTGTCATGTGGTGTATTCCGCAACCTCATGACGTCGCCCAATTAGAAATCGAAGAGAAGTCGAAACTAAGTCGTACTGCAAGAAGGCGGCAAAACCAAGAGTTAGCTCAGCAACAAAAGGAGGCGGAATTGAAAGAAAAAAGCCTGGCACAACAAGAACCAGTAGACTTACACCCTGCACCCCCGAGCATTTCAAATCATTCACCAACAGGGAAACGTAAAGTGGTCTACACAAAAGCCCTGCCTACCAATGGGAGTAGCGGTGTCTACGATGGCCCTGCGGTAGTTAAGGAGATAGACTTAGCAGATCCGGGTGAGGAGTCTAAACCAGTTTTTATTGCTCAACACCTCACCGAGTCAGAGGAAGCTGCAGTTAAGAAGCTTCTTAAAGAATTCAAGGACATATTTGCTTGGACATATCATGATATGAAGGGTGTTCCACCCTCGGTGGTGCAACACACGATTCCAATGATTAGCACTGCTAAACCAGTCCAGCAACGTCCCCACCCAATGAATCCTAAATATGCAAAGATTATACAAGAGGAAATTGAAAAGCTTGTAAAATGTGGATTCATATACCCTATTGAGCACTCAGAATGGGTTTCTCTGACAGTCATTGTACTAAAGAAGAATGGGAAACTCAGAGTGTGCGTTGATCTCAAAAAGGTTAATGCAGCCACCAGAAGGGATCATTACCCCTTGCCATATTCTGAACATGTGCTTGAAAGAGTGGCAGGCAAGGAGGCATATAGCTTTTTAGATGGGTACTCGGGTTACAATCAGATCACAATTGCAGTCGAGGACCAAGCTAAAACAGCATTTATCACAGAGTTCGGAGTGTTTGCCTTTCACGTCATGGCTTTTGGCTTAACCAATGCACCTGCAACATTCCAACAATTGATAAACACGGCCTTTAAGGAATATCTAAGGGACTTTTGTGAAGCTTTCTTAGATGATCTTTGTGTTCATTCTTCTTGGGACGAGCACTTGATGTGTTTACGAAAAATATTTGAAAGGTGTAGATTATATCGCATCTCATTGAATCCTTTCAAATGCCAATTCTGGGTTAAACACGGAGTTATCTTAGGGCATATAGTGTCCAAAAATGGGATTTCCACTGACGAAAGTAAAATCAAGGTCATTCTGGAATTGCCCCACCTACCAACTATAAGGGAGTCCAATGCTTTATGGGCTACGTTGGTTATTATCGAAGGTTTATTCTATTCTTCGCCGAGATAGCTCGACCATTGTATAAGCTTCTCATCGAGTTTATTTGGACCGAAGAATGTGACCGTGCCTATGAGCTATTAAAGAAGGCCTTAGCGAGTGCTCCAATCTTGCGAATCCCTAACTGGGATTTAATCTTCCATGTGCATATTGATGCATCAAACTTTGCTATTGGGTGTGTGTTAACTCAACCTGGAGAACACAAATTAGACTACCCCATTAACTTTGTCAGAACGATGCTGAGATGAACTACACCACTACGGAGCGAGAAGGGTTGGCAATGATATATGCAGTAAGGAAATTTCGTTATTACCTCCTTGCCACCAAGTTTGTTTTCTATGTGGATCATCAAGCATTGTTGTATCTGGTAAACAAACCATGCTCCACAGGAAGAATCACACGATGGCTATTGATTCTTCTTGAGTTTGATTTCACTGTTGTTGTGAGACCTGGCAAAAAACATGTTATGGCTGATCATTTGTCTCGCATACCTAATGGTGAGGCTCCTACAGGAGTTGATGATGACTTACCTGACACTTCCTTGTTCATGGTGGAGACAATGCCTGAATGGAGTGAGAAGATTGTTAACTTTTTGGTTAATGGCTTTCCACCCAAGGAGCTTCATAAAGATCTAGCTCGAAAGTTGATCAAAGAATGCGAACCCTATTGCCTGATAGCCGGGACTCTTTATAAAAGAGGAAAGGATGACGTTCTTAGTAGGCGTTGTGCCCGAGAGGATGAGTATCTATACATTTTGCAAGAGGCACATATGGGTGTAGCCGGTGGTCACTTCTCAGGAGACTTAACTGCGCGAAAGATCTTACAATCAGGGTATTGGTGGCCCACTATGTTCCAAGATGCATCACTCTTTGTGAAGGGTTGCGATGAATGCCAACGATACAAGAAACCCCAGCAGAAAGATCAGATTCCCCTACATCCGATCAAAGTAAACCAACCATTTGAAAAGTGGGGTTTAGACTTTGTAGGTCCAATTAGCCCAGTGGCCCGAAACACACAATCTCGCTATATTATTGTGGCCACTGACTATATGACCAAATGGGCTGAAGCGAAGGCGACACGTAAGGCAGATGTAAGGACAACAGCCAAGTTCCTCTTTGAAAATATAATCACATGCTTCGGTTGTCCTTTTGAACTTGTGAGCGACAATGGTACGCATTTTATAAATGAAGTGATTAAGGAGCTCACAACAAATTTCATGATATCCCATCATAAATCTACTTCTTACTATCCGCAAGCGCGAATGGCCAAGCCGAGAGTACCAACAAGACCTTAATCTCTGTTTTGACAAAGACAGTTGAAGCTCATCGCATGGATTGGGATCTAAAGCTTACGACAGCTTTATGGGCCTATCGTACTGCGTACAAAGTGGCTATTAATTGCACACCATTCAAAATGGTATATGGCCAAGAAGCAGTCATGCCGTGGAAATTTGTCATTCCAAGTCTTCATGTTGCTACTCAAGAGGGTTGGGATGGTAATCCCTTAGCAGAGCGTCTGTATATCCTTGAGCGGCTAAACGAAGAAAGACAATTGGCTGTGTACAATGCCCTTGTGGAGAAGGATAGAAGGAAAAAATGGTTTGATCGCCACCTAAAGGACAAGGACATCAAGGTTGGGGATAAAGTCCTGATGTATGGAGTGCGAAACGAAAAAAGAAGCTCAAATATGCTAGTAAGGGACCGTATAGAGTATGTGAAATTACCCCGCAAGGTACCATCAGAGTGGAGACTCTCGACGGAGTTGAAACCATTGGATTCCTTAATGGGAGTAAATTCAAAAGATACTATAACCCTAAGCCAAGAGGAGTTATATGCAATCCATCAAAAGAAGGCAGCTAAAGAACAAGCTGAGCTTAAGAAAATACAAGCGAGAGTTGAAGCCAAAGAACGTCAACAGCGTGCTAGGCGCCAACAAGAAGCCAACTTGGAAATTACACAAGTATTTTTCGAGGAGGCAGAGGAGGATTCACTGGAATCTGACCCACCTCTAAGATACCCAATTGAGTTAAAGAGTCCTTACGGGGAGGTGATGTATGATGCATTATTGGATACGGGAGCTCAACACAATTTGCTATCATATGGCGTGTGGTGTTAACTTGGAAAACCACCTTTATCCAAGAGTGCTATCCAAGTTCAAGGTATCAACAAGAAGAAAACCCCTGTCTCAGGAATTCTGCACACTCTGGTTGCCTATGACAAGGGGACCGTAATTCAAAGCTTTTTGGTTATGCCTGCTGGTACCATGGAAGGCACTGTAAACTTAGGGCGCAAATGGATGTTGGCCACCAAGTGCAATATCGATTGGGCAACCAGATGAGTCACAACGCAAGAACCAACACTCAGTATGACCGCTCAAAATCTCGCTCCTAAGCCATCGACTCTGGACAAAATGCTGGATAACAAAAAATCACAAAGTCCAGTGGCAAAACCATCTTTAATTGTTTGGCCACCCCTCTAACGCTTCAACGCCAAGAGTGGAAACATGCAGGGTGGTCTCTAAAGCTCTACTTACTATGCCATAAAATACATACAAATGGGTCCCAAAAGCTTCGTTAACAGCTACTTCCCCTGCTCAATCTCGTTCAGACAAGAAGCCTCATAGAGGGAAAGTAGCTACCCACCCGAGAAAGGGCAATGTAACATCACGATGGATCCCTAAAAAATTATTAGTAGCCCAAGGGTACTACAAGGGGAATGACCAGATTTGGGTCCCTAAACATAAGTTGAATCCCTCTACATCATCTGTAAAACCTTGCAAACCAAATGTTGCCACCCCAACGACAATTCAAGACCGTGGTAAGGGAAAGGTAACAGAGTGCTCCGCACTACTTCTTCCAGAGCTAGTTTGGATTCCCAAATGATATCGATCAATACCACCTAGCTCAGGAAGGGGGGAGTCACATGAAGCTTCTAGCTCTTCATGCCAAACACACATTGATATAGAAGTTTCTTCATGCTCTACACCTACTCTTGTCAACACCCAACAAGAGACCAATGAGTCTATGTCTCCCTTTGTAAAAGTATCGTCGGAAACCATTTCCTCCATTCGTCAATGGGAACGTACACTTCCATCTCTGCAATTGGATATGGCCACAAGGGTCATAAAAAGCTATCTGCCCACATCACAACCTATGACCCGCTGGACAAATTGGTTCCAAGAAGCTGCAATATCATTGCAAAAAATATGATCTACCCAAGGAAAGGGGGAGCATGTACTCACGCTCAACATTCTATTACTTCCTGCCTAACCTTCTCCCCTGACCATGTAATTGCCAAATTCAAGGGGATGTATATATATAGCTTCATACATAGAAAAGAAAAGAAAAGAAAAATAAAAAATAGTAAAAAGAGCAAGAGCACAAAAAGAGGAGAAATATCCATATACAATTAGGAACTAGATTGACCTGGCATAAACCTACTGATGCTATATCTGTGTTTGCAGATATGGCAAACGCAAGGGTATCACACACTTCATCCACCTTTGGTGAGAGGTATCATCTGTACCTTTCTCAGATATTCCACATGTGCTATCCTGTAATTGAAACTGAATGGGATCATATAGATGTACTAGCCAGAGAGAAAAATGTTGAGGAATTAGAATGGCTTATTCGCCTATTGACCATGACTGACCCCTACTCCGTAGAGGACATATCCCCGATAGCCCAATGCTTTCCTTTTCCACAAGATGACTATCCTCGCATGGTTACATTCTTGATGAGTTTATGTGGATGGGAAAATGAAAAGGAAATATCTGACAATGATGAATGGACGGATGAAACTCATGGCACTACTGAGATTGACTTTATTTATTTGGATGATGCGGATAGAGGCTTAGCCTTAGGGCTAGAGCCAGGACTCTACAACATCCTCTTACCGTATCCTCAGTAGTAGTGTGGTGACTGGTAGGTAGGTTAGTGTTTTCAAGTTTTTTCTAGTTTGGATTCCTTAAACGAGTTTAATTTTTCACACTGATGTGCCTCTCGAGGTATAGTGCTTGTTAGTTGGTTGTACAGGTGGAAAAGTTTGAGGTGGGTTCACTTTTAAGTCCTGAGATAGCCGCAACGCTCATACATAAATATCTCATCAAATTGTAGGCATTTTTCTCATCGAATCAAGGAGATCTCCAAAATACAGGTGTAATTCTTCCATACCCACTCTCTTTCGTTTTTACTGTTCAATTAATTGCATGAACTATAATGCATGACCACATGGAAATTGTCAATGTACTACTTAGTTTTTGAAGTTACCTGACGTGCTAGTGTGAATCATTAATGAGTTTAACCTTATTGGATATATTCTTGAGAATGCATGCAGTCTTTAGTTAACCTTGGATATATTCTTGAGAATGCATGCAGTCTTTAGTTAACCTTGGAATACGATTTTCTTAGGTCTAGGGTCAAACCATCTTAATGTTTGACACCTGGCCATGTGTGTGTTGACCTCTAGGACATAGCTTTTACCCCTTTGTCGAAAGGATGCAAGACAAATTATAGTTCAGGAGCGAAGATCAAAAGAAATTTAAAAAAAAAGCCTACAATAAATGGCAATACAAGTCTATGATGTGCTTTAATGTTGGCCTATCACCTTATTGATACTTGGTAGGCGAGGAGTATTCTACTCCAGACCGATGCCTTGGTTGGTAGGGGGTAGCCTTACCTAAGGTGAACTAATAGATTCCTGGATAATGCCTTGTGTTAAACATGGTATCAGGATCGATGTTAGTTTTGCCTTAGGAAGGTCGCCATTGTGTGTAAAAATTATCACGTGCATTAAAAAATAAAGGCAAAAGGCTTCTGTAACTCTGATGTTTCTTGTGTCCCTAGGCTCGCAGTATTAACTTGTTCTTAGAGTAGACACAGTGTGGTCATCTGTTTATTTATTAAGCTTGGTTATTTTCCTTGACTTAGGCCAGTTATAAACCTTGATTAACCTTTGACACCTTGCTAAATCTTGATTTACTTTCAATAATTTTAAGCTCCTGTTAATTTCCTACACTAGCTCATTCATGTGACCCCTTAAACTAAGTCTCATAGCAACATCCATTGTGGTCTAACATGCTTGAATTTATACACTTTATATCTTTTGAATTCCAGCATACTTTCACTCTACTTCCCTATTTTGCAGACGGTCTACCACAACAACCCTATCGAGCTTACCATACCATAGCTTCCGAGGACGGAATCTACATCAGGAAGGGGGGCATGTTAACCTATGATGACGGACATTGAGACGTACTATGTTTTACGTCATTAATTTAAATATTCTGAGTCATGGGCTAGGCTTGTCGGCACCATATGTTAAGGATAAAGGGATTGGGTGATCGCCGATGAGAGGCGAACCTTGAATATCAGCAGGGTAAGGGTTAGGATCGGCCGGCCATGTATGGACGCCCATGTGTGAATGGCCAAGTCACCTATAAGAGCCAAATGTAACCCTAAAACTCTCATTCTCATGTGTTGAATACAAGAGTGCTCTTGCCTTATCTCCTTGGTTTCCTTCTCTTGCATGTGTGAGAGAGAGAGAGAGAGTGAGAGAGCGATCGAGCACTGTGTAGCGGCACGGCAGCGGAGAGGCGACGGCGGCTCCTCCTTCACTGCTGCGATGCGGGAATCCTTCACGACGGTTAGAGCGGTGAGTGACACACCTTTGCATTCTGTTTGAGCTTGCTTTCTTGGTTGTATGCTTGTAGCCATTCGTGGCTCGCATACGGTGTTTGGCAAGTCCCCAGCTACAACCTGTGCGGTAAAAGCGCACATATGTGTATTAGAATACCTTATGAGCTAGTTTGCCTTGGTGTGGTGAGGTTACCATATTTTTCTCTCCCTTATCTATCATATAGATATCTATGATATGCACATAGCCTCTATCTTCAATGCATATCCTTCCTTCATATGTATGGTTCTTTAAAACATGGAGATATTCCTCTAGAAAATCATTGTGCTAAACCAATTATCTGTGCATAATCCAATGGCTTATTGAACATCTCATAAAAAATATCGAACTCTTGATCAGCTTTACTTCTTTGAAAAAACTCAAACAATAGCATATCACTTGATTTTCTATCTGGACAAGGAAATGCACTGTCTATTAGGTAATAAAACTCACTAATTAAAGCAAAATGGAAAGAAAAAAGTGTTAGTTTATACCCTCTTGAAGTTCAGTTCCTTAGAGATTGAGAGATCTTTTGAAAGCTTTATGGGTTCCATATCAATAAATTAACAATGCATTTTAAACTTGAGTACATAAGAAAGAAGAGAAATGCAAAGGAATGCTATACTAGATGCTAGTTACCTTCTTTTGGTTTTATAGGACTTTGATTTTCAAGGGCTTCCTTTTCTTTTCCAACTTTTTTCCTTTTTCCTCTATTACCAATAAAAATTCAGAAGCTAAAACTCTATGCAACAAAATAACCCTCACAAGACATAACATAACATGGATGCGAAGAAAATCTACTTGGAGATTTCCAATCCTAGAGAACAAATAAGAAGTATGATATTTTGCTAGACAGTCAAAGAAAAATGTGGCATTCATCCACCAAGGAGGTGTAGGATTTTAGAAGAAAACCTTGCTTTTGGAATTTTTCCTTGGTGCGGCAAGAGGATCATGAAGAGGAGGAGGAATCTAGTGCTGAATTTCCATCACATTTTCCAAAAGAGATTGATGATATAGAAGAGGAATTCAATCATAAAGAAGAAGAGAAGGAGGTTGTTGCTCTGGATCTAATTGGACTTAAGCCAGAAACGATGAAGATGGCTGAGGACATTGGGTCATTGAATATTCAGAGTTGTAATCATGCTATTCCTTGCTTCCATCTTTTAGGATTGAAGATTCAGAGTGCGTTCTTCTTAGTGATATACAACACATCTTCAACTTAAGAGAAGATTAGGCACTAGTAACAAAATTGCTCAGTCATGTACTCTAGACTCTGAGTTCATTGATGAAGATGATCCCTTCATTCCACTGGAAGATAATTTCAATCCACATGCATCTCTTGCACTCTATTTTGATAAGGCTACCAAGTTTGAAGAGACACAAGATATGGATGATGCGACGTTTCACCAAGTCCAACAACAATTCAGATTTGACCAACTTGGTAAGAGCAAGAGGAAAAGAAGGAAGAGAAAGTTGATCAACTTGTGGATGGACAAACAATTACAATTGGATGAAAATATGCAAGTAAAGCTTTGGTATTGATATTATATAACATTGGAATGTTATTTTCTTGTGAATATGTATTTTCATAAGTTTTTTTTTTAAGTTGCTTATTGAAGACTTCTTGCTTCTTAAAGCATCTGGAAAAAGAGAAAGATGACATGGAAGAGATGCTGCTTTATTTCATTACATTAACAAATTATCATTTACAAAGTCATTTACAAAGCTTTTGGTCCATCACAAGTTGCTGAGCAATGATGGGGAAGCTGCTATTCTTTTATTCAAAAGATTATCATGTTTCCTTGGAGGAAGTGTAATCCCTACTGACTATGACAAAGTAATTCTTATTGAGAAAGTAAGTGCTATGAATA
This sequence comes from Cibotium barometz, assembly GCF_041138505.1. Lineage (NCBI taxonomy): Eukaryota > Viridiplantae > Streptophyta > Polypodiopsida > Cyatheales > Cibotiaceae > Cibotium > Cibotium barometz. The sequence continues at coordinate 49,076,114 of NC_141049.1, forward strand.
TTTTTGGTTACTATCGAGGTAAACAATGCTCAAGGGCAGCATACTATCTCACTTATTCTGCCTATGCACTTGAAAATGGCATACGAAATACTTCAGAGCTTCATGCTTTTGGCAAGCACACTAAGGTAGCTCCAAAGCAAGAGACCTTGGAGATTGAAGGAAAAGAATCAAAGAAAATGCAAGAAGATCCCATTTTTGAAAGTCCTACTAAAGAATAGGTTTCGTTGAAGAAAAAGTGAACACCAACAAAAATAGCAAGGAAGGCTCCTGCTCGTAGACTATGGGAAGAGATATAGAAAAATACCATAGTTGCATATTGTGGTGTAGAGACATCAACAAAAATATTGTGGTTATTGTTTATACAAGATATGCCTTTATAGACTCAAAAGGGTTTGGATCTATTGTACTTTCTACTGTTTATCTACCCAACGATGGTTTACAAAAACTTTAGTTTGTCTCCACTCTGTTGATTTTGTGTAGCTATATAACTGTTGAATGTTTCTCTTCTCTATTGTTTTTGAGCGATTTTGAATGCCAACAATAATTGTGAGCTTACAACAGTTGGTTTTTTGCTAAGTCATACTATGCTTCTGTAAAACCATTGAAAAACTTATTTTATACTATTTGTCTTCTTTATTCCTCCGAAATGTTGTTTGTGCCAAAAAATGCATTGTGTGTTGTGCAATGGGACTTTTCCATGCCTTGTGTTGACCAAATTGTAGGACATTCATACCTCTTTACAAAGTAAGGTAGATGATTGTGAATTATATGCTGCATTAATAAAACAAAGATTAAAATATTCATAATGTAATTGATATAACAGGGCTAGGTTGATATTATTACCATGTAATGTGTTATGTTGTAGGTTGTCCAAGTATCCTTCATAATCTTTCCAAAAATCTTCAGTTGTTCTTCAAATGACTTATGATGAGTTTTGTTCCAATTTTGTTTATCACACAATATAAATACCCGATCAAGATATTGCCATACTTCAGATTTTGTGTTCCTTTTGCAAGGCCATCCACTTCATGATCTTTCATAGTATTATGCACTACCTTCTACAAGTTGTACTTAATTATAGCGATATAATGTGTTCGTTTTTTAAGCTTTCTCTTAACTTGTGGCCTTGACAAAAACCTTCTTGCCTTAATATCGCCAATGGATGGTTTGTTTGGAACTTCCTTACCATCTATCGACCTTTTCAAGTCTTCAGTTTGTTAATCCCATTTTGGATTAACAAGTATGCTCCTTCAATTGAGGACATTAATAAGTGTAATGAAAAGGCACTATAAAAGTTGTACATTATGAGATATTGGCCACCCAAGGCCTAGTTAAGTAAGTTTTGGGTGCCCAACTGTGAATAAGGGCCAAATGTATATAAGGCATTTTCTCATAATAAATGAAAAGACACAATATCCCTTTGTGCCATTGAGAGCTCCTCTTTGTGTCTTGAGAGAGAGCATTCTAGTATTTTGTGCTTCTTCTATGCTTGTATGATTCATGCTTGTGTGGGAGAGTGAGAGAGAGTGATTGCCTTATGCAATGGTGTGAGCGACTCTACGGCGGTGACAGCGTGGAGGTGGAGCTTAACAAGTGAGCTTGGACGCCTCAAGGGACTCAAGTTCAAAACATTGGTAAGTGCCCTATGACAGTTGTGTTCTATTGCTCATCCTTTAGGTGAATGCACTGAGTTCCCTCTTGGAGGTGAGGTAGACCATAACATTTTTGGCACGACTACCAGGGAAACACCTTTGTTTCTTCCTTCCTCTTAGAGTTTCAATCCCCATTGCATAAGATTCATGATTGCGTTTGCATTCTGGTAGTGTATTGTGTAGGAAATGAATGGATAAGATTTGTGTGGAAGTAAAAAATTGTGAGAAATTGGTTGTGTTTGTTGTGTATATGTGTGGTGGAGTGGTCTTAGAATAGAGCTTCACTATTTTTTCTAGTTAATTTTGATATTTGCATCACTGGAAGCATCAACGTGAAGTGGTCTTAGAATAGAGCTTCACTATTTTTTCTAATTAATTTTGATATTTGCATCACTGGAAGCATCAACGTGAATGAGCAAGTTGGTGTTCTGTTTTTCTTCTTTTCAAAAAATTCACAAAAATTGAAAAAAATAAGAAGCCATTGACTGTGCCTTGAACTTGTATTCCACTCCTTAGACGTGGCACAATCATTTTGGGAACTGTTGGATAAATATTTTGCACCCAAAATCACATTAGTCGACGCGGGAAGTTCTCACGTGAAACTGTAGGAAAATGTTCATGTCGTGAACAATTTTCTGCTGTAACTTCACATCGTGAACTGCTCCCGACATCAGCAATTTTTGTCAAACCTCGTGGCGTCAGAGGTGTCAGAATAAGGCTACCTATTTTTGGCAAGGTAATCCCATGAATTGTGTTCAAAGAGGATATGATTGACACTAGATACACCCAATCGAGAGAAGAAGGGGATCAAAGGATCAACCACAAAGAGCCTGACCTAGAAAAGCAAAGGGAGAAAACATCAACCCCTCGGTGAGTACCCAAATGCCAATGAAGAGATAAGTAAGCTTGAGGATGCCAGAGCCTTAGTAGAAGAATGTCAACGACTTTATGAAGCCAAGCTAAGGACTAACTAGACTAGGGATACAATGTATCCAAGAAATGAGCCAACAAGGGAAAGAGAATTGAATGTACCTACTCTAATTCCAGAAGAAACAGAAGAGGGATCTCAAGCAAACACAATGTCTAGGATGTTTGAGAAAAATGCACTGTGTGAGTCCATCCATTTCTTCCCTTGGGATGAGTACAAAACACACATTTGGGGAGAACCCTCGATCGCCACTGATGAGAGAACCCATAGACATAGGAAGTCTCGCGGCTGTACTATCCACGCATGTGCAAATGCCATTAGGGCAACTACTACACAGTTCACCAACCCTATGGACAGACATAAAGGAGTGGGTAGAAAGTGGACTAAGGCGTGATACTACCGAGGAAGTTTTGCTGCCTCTGGTGGCATAAAGAGCCCTAAGACACAGAAGGAAAACTCGAGTCGTCAAGATACTAGTTAATCAATTGGGACATTACTATTATGAAAGCGATGACAGAAATGCTACAATCCCAATTCATCATGGTGGGTACTAGGCACTAGCTATCTTGGATGGTGGGGTGGGGTTTAGCATCATCACCAAATGCTGTAAGGAGAATTGGAAAAAACCCGATCTAAAAAGGGCAGATCTAATCATTAAAATGGCTGACGGAACATCTTCAAGACCCATGTGGACTTTTGGAGAATGTGAAACTCAAACTCTTTACGTTTCGCTACCATCCTACAATTGTGGTAATGGACTTCTTGTGCCAGCTCGACTCATATGACATAATATTGGGGAAACCCTTCATGAGAGGGAGTCCAAATTGGTGCATGATTGGGCATTAGATCACGTGTATGTGTGTAGGGATTCACAAATTTTAAAGATAGATATGAGAACGTGAAAAGTACACTGTAAGATTCCTCCCTCCAAATTTTGATGATGTAAAGGTGTAAGAACCTCCCCTTCAGTCTCGTGTAATCATCCCCCTTTTAGAATGGAAAAAGATCTTGTTTGACCCTGTTTTGGTCTAGAGAGAGAAAATATTATAAAGAGAGGTAATAAAAATTTGAAATATTTTTGGATAAGTATTTTCTTCCGGTCAATAGGAAGTGATCCCCTAAAATAGAAGTTTAAAAAGAGTTTTCCAATGTGCATTAGAAATTAATTGAATATGTGCACTCGACACCTTAGTGTAGGGGTGTCTATTTTCAAAAAATTATGGATTAAGGTCCAAAGAGTGTTCTAATGGGCCTGTAGGATTAATCCAAGTGTTTGAATAAGAAAAATGTAAGAATAAAAGGAAATCCCCCAAAAATGAGTAAATTCTCACATAAGATGAAGAGTTGACAAATGTGAATTTTGACACCTCGGGAGGGTGAGTGGAACTCATGAAGGAGGTGCCTAGAATCTCCATCATTACCCCAATTTTTTATTCAAAAAAATGAGATATTTCATCTCTCCTCTCTCCTCTTTCAAACTAGATCAAAAAAGTGGGCCTAACTAGTCTAAAACTTGTCCAAATTAGATCAAAATGAAGCTGTAAGCCTCTAGATCCCAGTTGGACTTGGTTGGTGGCCTTCCTCACCTATAAATAGAGCCCCATTCCTTTGTATTTTTATCTTAGAGTATAAATCCATGCTAGTGTAATTTCTTATTTTAGTGTATTTTCTTTATCCCTCTACCTTGCCTCTCCATTGTGAAGCTTTGGTGCTTCACTAAACCTCTTCTTCTCTTGAAGATTACTCTCTTCTCTTGGTGGCCAAGCCTCTTCCTTGAGGGCTACACATCTTTTGCAAGGTAAAGAATCAAGCAAACCAAGGGTAAGCCTAAACAATAAAGTTTATTCTCTCTTTTTGATGTTAATCTTCTTCCTAACCTCCCTCATGCTTGGGAAGCATTTATATTAAAAGTGTAATTTTAAGCATTCTCATTTCATAGAAAATGTGGGGAAGCTATGGCAAAATTTTATCATTAGAAAATGAAGGTTTATTCATAAAAAAAATTTAATGCTAAAAGTGGAATTTAAAGTATTTTTCATTTACTAAAAAAATAAAAAAGGTTATGCATAAATTTTCTAGATTCATTCAATTTATGAATGATGGAAATGATTATGAATATAATTCATTTAGAGAAAAATGAATTAGTAGGTGTGCATACGTATTTTATACTAAAAGAGAGATTTTCATGATATTTTATTTTTGGGAATATTGAGAAAAGAATGTGGAAATATTCATAAAAATGCATCGAGAAAACATGAATAAATTTTAATCAGAAAGAGGAATCATAAACATATTTAACTTTTGAAAAATTGAAGTATACGTCTAGAATCTCGAGAAATAAAATCTTAAGTACACTCTGACAGGAAAAGGATTTCCTAGAAAAAGACCAGAAACATGCTTAGTTGGATGAATGTAACTATTTGTGACTGACCTATCCCTAGATTCCTTGGAGGAAAAGGATTCGAGAAGTCTTGAAAGGATCGAGGATCCAAAAGTGAACGAAAATTTAGACTTAATTGAATTGAGTTGAGAAAAAGTTGCCTTTAACTAAGCCAAGTAATGGACGAGACTTAGAAAGTTCTGTCAGTATAAAAAGTAGAGTAACTGTACTTTTAACCTGGTTGATTGTGAAACAAAAATTCTAATAACTAGATCAAGAAAAGTTGATAATCAAACCTGATTCGCTCAAAGCGAAAAGTGACAATCTTGTTTGTAGAGATTGGATTGATGTGGATGATGTGTGGAATGATGTGGAATGATGTGGGATGATGTGAATGAATGTGGAAATGATGTGGGATGATGTGAATGCATGTGGAATGATGTGAGATGATGTGAATTGATGTGGAATGATGTGGAATGATGTGAATTGATGTGTAATGATATTGAAAGATATGGAATAATGTCGAAAGATAAGGGATGATGAGAAATGATGTGAAGTAATGAGAAATGATGAGGAATGATATGGAAAGATAGGAATTTTTCTTGGAAACTATATTTGTATATGAAACCTATTTTTTAAAGATTGTTTTACGTCAAGAATATTGGGGAAGCATTTTGACTATCTTGTGGAATGAGGTCGTGGACCTAAGTGGAAAATGTTGCAATAGTTGCTGACGGAGAGTCAAAGAAGGATGTCTCACATGGCAAGGTCAACCAAGGTCTTGACCTTGGTTAAAATGGTGAGCTTCTGGTATGGTGGATGAGGGGCCAAGGAAGCGGCTTATGAGTGAAGCGTTAGGTCACCTGTGTTGCGAAGGAGCCTAGAGGGTGCTGGCCATACAGTGCTCGGGTTGCCCAAGATACCCACGCGAGCATCGATGAGAAAGAAAACGAGTTGGAGTTATTTTCTGAACACGGGCATGGATCTGGTTGATTGGCCTTATTGGTCTTTAACGGATGAGTTCATGGCTCTTTTTGATAAATGGATCTTGTTGGTTGATCTAGCTGATCTTCAACAGAGAGTCCATATGGATTTTATGAGATTATACTCCTAGGTACTATGAGCTAGGAAGAAAAGGCCCTTGAGTGACCAGGTGGTGAGCGTTTTGGTTGCCAAAGATGCCATAGGTATGCTGAGGAAGGAATGAATGGAATATGGATTTTATGGAAAAATCTTGATTATACTCCTGGGTACTATAAGCCAGGAACTATTGAGAAAAGCCCCCCTGAGTGAAGTACTAGGTGAGCCTAGAGGGACTGACCAAGTGGTGAGCGTTCTGGTTGCCGATGATGCCATAGGTACGCCGAGGAAGGAATGAATGGAATTGGACTTATGGTTGAAAAGTGGAAAAGTTGGAACTTGGACCCTGGAAATGGAATACTGAGGATTATGATGGAAACACTATGGTTTTATTGCAATTCTATTTGGAAACAGTTGAATCTAAGAAAAGGCAATTTTACATTGGGTGTGTAAGTGGTGTGTCTATTTAATTTTTGCATGAGAGCAGCTAGCTAGGGGGCCTGGGAACTCTTTTCCCTCGTACCCGGGACAAAAAATAACTAAATTTTTATAATGGATCCCATCAATACAATGGTTGGGTGGTTGGCTAACCCATGGGATTGATGGGGTTAGGCTGGATCGATGGATTTCTATAATAAAATTCAATTCTGTTCAAATTATGATAGTTGAAGAAAAAACGGAATAAAGCTTTGGCAAAAGCTGAACGTAAGGCTAGAAAAGTCATGGCTAAAACAAAAAGTGAGAATGAGGATAAAATAGACTTGCTCTTAGTACCAGACCACTTTAAAACCTACACTATTTGATGACGAATGGAAAGTGGTCCGTGACTGACCGCAACAAGGGTTAAGGAGGATGGGCTATCCACATCATACAATGGCCCTACAAAAGTCAAGGAAGTTGATATTACAGGACCAAGGGAGGAGGCCACACCCATACACATTGCTGAGGACTTGATTTTGGTTGAAGAAGATGAGCTCATTGCCCTCCTTAAGGAATTTAAGGACTATTTTGCCTGAATTACAAGGAGATGAAGGGTGTACCACCTGAAGTAGTGCACATACGATTCTAATCATGGAAGGATCAAGACCAACCAAGCAGAAACCATACCAGATGAATCCTAAGTATGCAACAATTGTAAAGGAGGAAATAGACAAGATCATTGTTGTGGATTTCATCTATGAGATAGAACACACAGATTGGTTCTCACCAATCATAATAGTGCCAAAAAAGAATGAAAAACTTAGGGTATGTGTCGATCTTAAAAAGGTTAACGCAGCTACGAGGAAAGACCATTATCCATTACCCTATACGGAGAGAGTGGTTGGTGAAGAAGCTTACAACTTCTTGGATGGATTTTGAGGCTACAATCAGGTATCGATAGCACCAGAAGACCAGCATAAGAAAGCTTTCAATACAATGTGGGCATTTGCATACAAAGTCATGCCCTTCGGTCTCACCAATGTCCCAGCAACATTCCAACGATTGATGTGCATAGCCTTCAAAGACTACTTGCAGAAGTGGTTGGAGGTATTTATTGATAATCTGTGTGCACATTCTCAATGGGTAGACCATCTGGCTTGCTTAAGGAAGGTGTTTGAGCGATGTCGATTATATTGTATATCCCTAAACCCTTTAAAGTGCCAATTTTGGGTCAAACATGGTGTGATATTGGGACACATTGTCTCAAAGAATGATATATCCACGGATGATAGCAAGATCAAGTTGATATTGGAGGTGTCATTTCCCACTAATTACAAACGTGTGCAAAGATTTACGGGCCACGTTGGGTATTACCGCCGCTTCATAATTTTTTATGCTGAAATCACCAGGCCATTGTACAAGCTACTCATTGTCTTTGATGGACTGAGGAATGTCAGGAAGCCTATGATCGACTGAAGCGAGCATTGGCTAGCGTGCGAATTCTACGACCTCCCAATTGGGACCTCATATTTCACGTACATATTGATGCATCAAACTTTGCTATTGGTTGCGTACTAGCCCAACCCGGTGAGTTCAAATCAAACTTTGCTATTGGTTGCGTACTAGCCCAGCCCGGTGAGTTCAAATCAAACTATCTAGTCGGCTTTGCTAGTTGTCAATTGAATGATGCAGAGGTAAATTACACCACCACATAGAGAGAGAAGGATTGGCCATGGTTTATGCTGTCAAGAAGTATCGACACTACCTATTGGCCAATAAATTCATATTCTCCGTGGACCATCAAGCCCTATTATACTTAGTGAATAAACCTTGCACCAACATGGGAAGAATCACACGATGGTTGCTATTACTGTTGGAATTCGACTTTACAGTTACGGTAAGAAAAGAGACACAGCATGTGTTAGCCGATCATATGTCATGAATTCCAAATGGGGAACCGGCAACTGGTGTTGAAGATGATCTCCGTGATGCTTGTTTGTTCAAACTGGACATGGTATCCGAATGCAGAGAGGAAATATCTCATTATCTAGCTTATGGTTTTCTATAGGAAGCACCCTTCAAAAATGCGATGGCTTATCAAGCTTGCTGCACCTTATCAATTAATTTGCGGGAGAACTATATAAGCTAGGTAAAGACAATGTCCTAAGAAGATGTATGGAAGAAGATGAGTTCATCACGATATTAGATGAAGCTCATTCAGGGATAGCCGGAGAGCATTTTGCTGGTGAGATCACGACTTGCAAGGTACTTTAAGTAGGATTAGGGTGGCCCACATTGTTTAGAAATGCCATAGAATTTGTCAAAAGGTGCGAAGAATGTCAGCGTTTTGCTATCCCATAACAAAGGGACAAGATGCCGCTCACCCCTATTATTATCAGACAACCCTTCAAAAAATAGGGAGTATACTTTGTTGTACCTATTAGTCCAATGGCACATCCATCCACAAGCCCGATATGTGATCCTGACCCCACAGACTATTTCACCAAATGGGTAGAAGCCAAAGCCTCGAAGCAAGTTGATGCATGAATAATAACAAAATTCTTATATGAGAAAATTATCTCGTGCTCAAGGAAAAATAATGAATATTTCTCTATTGCAGCATGACTAACCGTTTCACTGGAGATTCGGCTGCCCATTAAAATTAGTTAGTAATCATGGCTCACATTTTATTAATGAGGTGATTGATCATTTACTTGCTGGATTCTTAGTAGTCCATCAAAAATCATCACCCTATTATCCATAGGCTAATGGTCAAGCAGAGAGCACAAATAGAATTTTGTGTAATATCTTGACGAAAACCTATTAGTTAGTAATCATGGCTCACATTTTATTAATGAGGTGATTGATCATTTACTTGCTGGATTCTTAGTAGTCCATCAAAAATCATCACCCTATTATCCATAGGCTAATGGTCAAGCAGAGAGCACAAACAGAATTTTGTGTAATATCTTGACGAAAACCTTGGAAGCAAGTCAAACAAACAGGGAACATAAGCTAACAATGGCCCTATGGGCATATTGAACATTATATAAGGTAGTGATGGGATACACTCCCTTCCGTCTAGCTTATGGTGTTGAGGCTATAATGTATATGGAAAACCTAGTTCATAGCTTAGGATTGCAGTGCTAGAATGTTTGACCGAGAATGCATTAGATGAAAGGCTAATAGATTTAGAGAAGCTTGATGATACCAGGCTAATTGCATTGCATGGACTCCCAGTCAAGAAACTATGCAGAAAGCATTAGTTCAACAAAAATTTAAAACAAAAAGATCTTCTCCTCATGTATGGTGTAGGAAGCACCAAAAAAAAGAAACTCAAATACAGAGGCCTAGGAACCTTCCGACGAGTGTCTGAGATCACACCTCAGGGGTTGGTTAGAATTGAGACAGTTGACAGCGTACAGATGGAGGGTTACGTCAATGGGAAGCAAACTCATACAATATTTTGGACCATCGACCCAAGAGATGCTCTTGCAAGAACATCTCTTAAAACAACAAAAACAACTCGCAAAGGACAAAATCCAGCAAGCTCAAGAAGAGACTAAGGCAAGGGAGGCCAAAGTTAAACAATTACTCTAGAAGAGAATGTTACATGTCAACATGGCTTCCTTGACTCTCTTGGACAAAGAGGAACTGAACATTGAGCTAGCATGACTCAGGGTGGGACTCTTTATAGCTAAAGGCCATGCAATGAGCATTACACTAATAGATACGAGATCAAGTCATAACCTGATCTCATATGAGACATGGGTAGCCTTAGATAGACTGCACCTTGAACCCACCAATGCACAAGTACGCAGTGTGCACTTAATAACTACGAAAGCTGAGGGATTTTGAAGTGTTAACATTTCCATCAGAAATAATTCCTTGGCTGGAAAGGTGTTCATCATGCTTGCAGGTTCTATGGAAGAGGAAATGATCCTAGGACGATCCTGTATTTGCATTACCAAATGTAATATCCAATGGGAGAAGAAAACAATCTTGCTGAACGGGGGAGACAATGTCATGTCCGTACCTTTATGGAGCCTGACAAACATAGGGAAACATGCCATGATGGAGGATATAGCGACACCAAGCACGGTGACATCAACTCATAAAACAAAACAAGCATCAGTTGCACAAATCCTACACAAAAAATATCCAAAGTCACAGGGTACACAACAATGGGAGCCCAACGTTCAACTTAGAAACCAGCCCCACAAGGAGGAGAAGTAGGTTAATACAGAAACAATAAGAAACATTCAAAAAGGGGCCAAAAACCAGAATTTGCCTTTACCAGCAGGTTGGCAGTACTCCATACATACCAACACCTCACAAGGCATTCATAAGCAATGGGTCCGAAAGGATTTACTACGAGCGCAAGGATACTACCAAGGCAATATGGCACTATGGGTGCCCAAATCTCGCTTAGTGGCCACCACAAACTATTCTGATAAAAAATCCCAATTCCCATTTTGTAAGATCAAAAATTGGGGGCAAGGTGAATCCTTTTAAGAATTTGTTAATACCCCCTTATGTGACATATGTTGGAAAGCTCTTTAAGAGTAGGTTCTAAATCCAAATTCTCCGACAACTTTGGAATTGGTATGCTCATGATATACCAAAAAGTAGATTGAAAATAAAACTCCCAAAGTAATGGGATTTTCCCAAATTCCCTAATATGGTCTTAGAAGGTTATGTGAAGGGATTTGTATAGTTATATTTCTTATTTCTTTGCTCATTCCATTTATTAGGGTGGTAGGGTAATGTAGGTTTTCTCTACTTACTCTCTCTCTCTCTCTCTCTCTCTCTCTCTCTCTCTCTCTCTCTCTCTCTCTCATCCCCAAGAGCTTGTGTGAGAGGCAAGCATTTGGGCCCCAAGCATCCAATTACGTGCGAACACCCGAGGGCACAAAAAGTCTACACATGGTTCCGTTGCATCAACTTTACATAAAAAAACAAATCTTCTTGAAGTTGATGCACTGCATCAACTTTGACAAGCCATCTTGATGCACAACATCAAGTTTGTGTGGCAAAGTTGATGCAATGCATCAACTTTGCAAACACAAGTAAATTTGTTTAAAGCTACATTACCACACAAACTTGATGTTGTACATGAACTCAATGCACAACATCAAGTTTCTTTACACAAATTTTTTTTTAAAAGCATGTGTCTACTATTATAAAACATGGGACTCTCCTTTAAAAAAAATACTAGAATTATCTCTATTTTTTGTGTGAATTTTCTTTAAAGAAAAATACTTTAGAAACTTTATTAATCTTTTAAGATTTATTTCAAAGTAGTTCTTGTTATCATTATTTTATTCATAAGTGCATTCTAATAGTTTTTCTAACGTCTCAGTTAAAACTTTTTATACCTTTAAACAAATATTAACAATGTTATATTACCACAAATAAAGCTTTTAAGAAATAGGAAGAAAAAGAAATATTTATGGAATCTTTCTAAGGGTCAAGATTTTGTGTATGTGGCTATGCTTGGACTTAAAGTTTGAATCGCTCTCCTTGTTACTTTGCTTATTGTGTGCTAAAATCTCCCTCTCTCTCTTTATTTATCTTTCTCTCACACACAATAATGTGAGGTGAACAAATGAGCCTTTGAACTTCTTATGTAGCCTCATTGTTCTTCCGAATAAATAGTAATAATTTAGTGTTTTAATTCTAGATTTTTTTAATTAAGTGCCACCTTAATGTGCGTTAAATTTAATCACTTTGTATATGATGACTACATGGGCTGCTAAATCCTCATTTCTCATTGCAAGAGCTAAGGAAGAAGCCATTAAGAGAAACATTTCATTGGTCATTTCCCCTACACAAGTGGGTGGGAGCTCATTCCCTACCACCGCATCACAATAAAAGGGTCTCTAATTCTCATCCTATTTCTTGCTGTAGACATTGATGACTTGCCTAGATGATAGCTTCTGCACTTATGCCAGTGGCATGGATGGTGAGATTATGGTTAATGTAATGGGCCCGGTTAGTGTCCAAGCCAAGGTTCCTACCAAAGACACGTTCACAAATGAATTCTCCTCATAATGGGGGCCTTAAAAATTTACACCAAACATCAATGTGAGATACATGTTAGGAGGGTGGAATTAAGTGTATACTAACATCCCCCCTTATGAAGACAAACTTTGTTCTTTCCTTAATGCTAAGTAAATGAAGATGCCAATTGAGTTGGTCCTTTCGAAGAGCCTTGGCAAAGATGTCGGTGCGTAGTTGTGGTCTATAGAACAGTAATGCTATATGCGTTTTAGCTCCGTGTGGGCGTTTTTTATTCTTCCTTCCACCCAACTAAACAATGTTATTACTGGGTCCTGTGGTTGGGGGATTTTATTCGTGTCCCTTTGCTGAACTTCTTTGTTTCTACTTTTAGGGTCCTTGTCCAGCTGCTTGATCGAAGTGGTCTGACATTGCTTTGGCAACCCTCAACCCATCTTGTTGAGTTGTCTTCTTCCTCCATACCAATGTTTGTGTAATTTTAGCATTGGTTTTAGTTGGGAGTTGGGGTAACATGCTTTTACTACCCTTTCCTTTGTTATCAGAATAGTTTGTAATCAAACTCCCTAATATGGTATTTGAATCTCTCCCATGAACAATCCCAATGATAAGATTAAGGGTTCTCACACATACAATGCTCTCACCATCCCACATGCAATGAACCTAAGAGAAGACCACATAACTCTCCAATCCTCCTCCAAGCAAGATGCAAACCCTCAAGCACACAAACCTCCCTCTTTCAACACAACCTCACACCTTCTCACTAGCTACATGGTAAGAACAAGGGCCAAGAGATCTTCCACCCTTTCAACACATAATCTCTCTCACAAAAGAACTAACAATAGGGCAAGGGGAATAAGAGGTGGCTTTGCACAAGAGCAAGCTCACACTCTCACTCAAGGACAAGACACAAGAGCGGATTCTGACTCTAGGGTAGAGGGAAATGAGCTCTCCCTCACCCATGACTTCATTATATAGAAAATACAATGCCACATGCCAATCATGGATGAGATTTAATAGATTACAACCAGTGAGGTGTGACTTCATTATATAGAAAATACAATGCCACATGCCAATCATGGATGAGATTTAATAGATTACAACCAGTGAGGTGTGGCTAAACCCAATCACCCTCATGCCTATGGTATCAAACATATAACATGTGCATAAAATGAATAATACAATGTGAACAAATCATGTGCACATGAACCTAGAGTGGACAATAAATCTTAATGTCGGCCTAGGTGTTAACCCAAGGGGTTAACATTTCCCCCACCTCTGACGCAGAGTCCGGTCCCATTGGATGTGGGAAATGATGTCTAAGGTGGAAGTACAAGGGGGAAGTACAAAACATGATGTAGCATAATAGACCAAAGAAGATCAAACGATGTGCCGATGAAGCCCATGTTGAACAAGGAGGTATAGGAAGTTCTCCCCACCTCTAATGTGTAGCACATGTCGATGAAGAGACATGAGAGACTCCACCACCTCTAGTGTGTAGCCCATCCACCATGATTCCAAATGAAGATAGGAAACTCAATCGGTTCCATAAGTGTATGCTTGGATCCCAAACATATGATGCTAAGGTGGGTGCCCTAGCCACATCTGTAATGTAAAAGGGATGGTCGATGAAGCATATGTTGAAGCATATGCCGATGGTGGTCATGGCATGAGGATCATCTAAAGTGGATCTTGGATCCCAAACAGAAGTGGCTAGAGATAGGATCTATCAAAGTCCATAGATGTATAAGTACCATGAATCATAAGGCCTAATGATGAGACATCTGGAGAGTTGATGACTCCAAATAAGGCATAGAATCACAATGTGTACCAATAGGACACTCTTCCATGAATGTATCATGAAGTGGGGAGAAGTCCTCTTGATAAGAAGAGCAAAGGATGGGAAGTAGTTGGCGGTGTTGTCGATGTTATCTAGTCAAGGTCCATAGACATTGGCTCCTCCAAATGCTCTAAGTGGCTCTCAATGATGGAGGACAAATGTAGCTCAACCATTGATGCAAGATAATATGGATACTTGATGGGTGTGCTAGTCAAAGCACATGCTACCTCACTAGAGGGGACAACATGTGTCTTATGGTGTAACACCTCCATATGAGTTCACATGCACATCTGCATCTATGTCATCAACCATAACATCATCTTTGAAGCTTTAGTAGAAGAAATCGATGTGATCCTCAAGTAGTAAGAGGTAAAAGGGAAGACCATGATGAGCCATATACAATGAAGAGCCTCTATACACCATATCATGATGTGCAGACCATGTGTCCCCAAATGTCACACAAGAAATATCCTCCCATTCTTCCCTCAAAAATGGAATTGAATCCCAAATATCCTCATAATATCAAAGGATTTGCATGAAACTATTGAGGGCTTGTTCTCACACACCCATTCACTTGCATATTTCAAGAAATATCCTCCCATTCTTCCCTCAAAAATGGAATTGAATCCCAAATATCCTCATAATATCAAAGGATTTGCATGAAACTATTGAGGGCTTGTTCTCACACACCCATTCACTTGCATATTTCAACATGTATAAGCCTATAAGCTTAATGCATTAAGCTTATGTATTAAGATTAATGCATTAAGCATTATTGCTTAATGCATTAAGCCTATGCATAAGCTTAATGCATTAAGACTCAGTCTCTTCCCAAAGTTCTCAGTACATCAACCTCAATCTCTCGAGCTCCCTGTATTCTCTTCAAAGATAGCTTCACTATCGCCTACAACTTATGCACAATTCTGCTCAGTGTTTGGTCACTTTGTCCTTGCATTTGGTGGTCAGTCAGTGAGTTTGTCAGCTATGTCTTGTGGACATAGTTCAACTTATCCAAAAGAAATAAAGTAAATACTCCTACTTGCAGGGGAGGCCCTTCAGTGCATAATTTGGGACCCCATCCGATGTCATCTCGATTACATATTTTAGTACATGTATGCTATTAAAAGGATTGCTAAAGCTCACTAAACTCTCATATAAAGAAGGCCTCATTGTTTCACACAATCCTAGCTTAGTGTATGTTACACCCTACCTGTGAGGATTACTTTAATGACCTTGGAGATTCCAAGGTTTGTGATTTTCAGGATGATGATTCCACTTATCTCTCATGTGTGGATACGTTGTCAGTCTTCTCAGTAACGATGACGTTTATGATGATCTTGTTGATCATATTCTTACCTTGGAGGATCATACAAACATAGAGGGATTTACACATGAGGATGTGATGCATAGTCTAGGTCATGCACGTACACATATAGATATAGTGGATTGCGCCTCGGATGCACTACAACACATCGGGAGCACAACAACGTCAAGTTTTGTGGGAGGAAGGGAAATATCGGGGATTTTAATGCTTCTCAGTAACGCTTTTTCACTAACCTTCCTAAAAAGTCAAAGACTGATGACTTTTGATTAATGTTTGATAAAGATTTGGATTGTTTTGTTTTAAATAAAAGATTTATTTATATAGAATATATATATATATATAGAGGACTACCTAGAGATTTCAAAAAAAATGTATTATATATATTTATCTATACCTTGAACTCGATGCATTCATGGATGGGAGAGGAGGCTATTCACATGAACGGCTTGATGTCAACGGTGTGGCCAACGGCAGCCCCTTCGCCATGGCAGAAGGAAACGATCGATCACTGTCTTGGTTTTTGTTGTGATACCTGAGAAGCCCATGGGACCAAATCCCTTCTGCATTGCATTGCCCCTCATACCTCTTATGCTCGAATTATTGACATGTACGCCTTCAAGAACAGATTTCTTTATGAAAGTTGGCACAGTATGTGTCCTCTACATGGGGAACATGCATGTTGTTCAAACAATATGTGTCCTCTACATGGGGAACATGCATATTGTTGGAGACAAAGAGAGTAGTTCTCACGATAAGTGTAAGGGAGTTCACTAAAGGAGTAGTTTAAAACTCTTTGATCTTTGAAGCTTGATGTTTTAAGTATACCCATTTTGTTAACTTCAAGGTAATAAACTACGGTTAAACTTACAACTTTTTTCATTCTTTGTATTTAAAAAATCGAGGATATGTATAAAACTTTATGTAAGTCGATGAAATTGTAAGCTCCTTTTGTTTAACTCACATGATATTTTACATATTCCTAGGTGAATCCCTTGGGCCCACTGTTACCTTCTTGAACTCGATGCAATTGTATACATGAGTGTTGTAATGAATTGTTTTATAATTAATGATTCAACCTAATATAAACATCAATTCAAAACCTTCCTAAAAAGTCAAAGACTGATGACTTTTGATTAATGTTTGATAAAGATTTGGATTGTTTTGTTTTAAATAAAAGATTTATTTATATAGAATATATATATATATATAGAGGACTACCTAAAGATTTCAAACAAAATGTATTATATATATTTATCTATACCTTGAACTCGATGCATTCATGGATAGGAGAGGAGGCTATTCATTCATGAATGGCAGAAGGAAACGATCGATCACTGTCTTGGTTTTTGTTGTGATACCTAAGAAGCCCATGGGACCAAATCCCTTCTACATTGCATTGCCCCTCATACCTCTTATGCTCGAATTATTGACATGCACGCCTTCAAGAACAGATTTCTTTATGAAAGTTGGCACAGTATGTGTCCTCTACATGGGGAACATGCATGTTGTTCAAACAATATGTGTCCTCTACATGGGGAACATGCATGTTGTTGAGACAAAGAGAGTAGTTCTCACGATAAGTGTAAGGGAGTTCACTAAAGGAGTAGTTTAAAACTCTTTGATCTATGAAGCTTGATGTTTTAAATATACCCATTTTGTTAACTTCAAGGTAATAAACTACGGTTAAGCTTACAACTTTTTTCATTCTTTGTATTTAAAAAATCAAGGATATATATAAAACTTTATGTATGTCGATGAAATTGTAAGCTCCTTTTGTTTAACTTACATGATATTTTACATATTCCTAGGTGAATCCCTTGGGCCCGCTGTTACCTTGAACTCGATGCAATTATATACATGAGTGTTGTAATGAATTGTTTTATAATTAATGATTCAACCTAATATAAACATCAATGATTCAACCTAATATAATTAATGATTCAACCTAATATAAACATCAATTCAAAACCTTCCTAAAAAGTCAAAGACTGATGACTTTTGATTAATGTTTGATAAAGATTTGGATTGTTTTGTTTTAAATAAAAGATTTATTTATATAGAATATCTATACAAGATTAAGGGAGAGTGGCCCTCCCTCCACGTGGGCAAAGGAGGGGGGCCTATTTCAAAATGGCCACTTCTCCTACAAGCGTGAAGTTCACGCTTCCCGCGACGTGACGTGACGTGACGTGAGTCGCCTACTGTTCCAAGCGTTCTGCTATTGCAGTCCTTTCATCACCTCCGGCTGTTCCAATCGTCTCATCACGTTCGGGTCGCGTCGTTGATCTCTCACAGGTATCTTCGTACTGCCAGTTTCTCGCTGGGACAACTGCATTTCACCTCCTAGGCGGTGTCCGTCCTGGTGTCAAGGGGTCCCACGGCAATGGTTGGGATTCGGCAGGAGAGGGCGTCCACAACTACACCCTCCTGCTCTCATGGAAGGAGTTGAGTAGGAGGTAGGGTGCCAAACTGCGTGGGGGGGAGGCCGGGGATTCCAGTGGGTGTTGCGCACCTACTAGGACACCGAGGCCCTGGGCGCGGACAGGTAACTACGGGGGAGAGCCCCCCGCGATGGATACCAGACTGCGTGAACTTGCCGGCTTCATCCCACAACTTCGGGAGGAGATGCAGATGCGTGGGAGGGAGGCCGGGGATTCCAGTGATAAGGGGATCATCCCTCTGTCTCTGTAAAGAAATGGGTGTTGCGCACCTTGGGACACCGAGGCCCTAGGCGTGGCGAGGTCGGAGAAGTGGAGGATAGGGTGCCAGACTGCATGAACTTGTCGGCTTCATCCCACAGCTTCGGGAGGAGATGCAAATGCGTGGGGGGGAGGCCGGGGATTCCAGTGATAAGGGGATCATTTGCACCCTCTGTCTCTGTAAAGAAATGGGTGTTGCGCACCTACTGGGACACCGACTGCGTGAACTTACCGGCTTCATCCCACAGCTTTGGGAGGAGTTGGAGATGCGTGGGGGGGAGGCCCTGGGCGTGGCAAGTTCAGAGAAGTGGGGGCGGCTCTTAAGCCCTGTAGCCATGCAGCTACTACGGGGGAGAGCCCCCCGCGATGGATACGCATGTAGCTCTTAAGCCCTGTAGCCATGCAGCTGAGAGCCCCCCACCCACCACACCCATGTGGTGATTGCAAATCTGGCTTTAGAGCCATGCAGTTGGGAGAGCCTCTAGACCTTTTTGGCTCTCTTCAAAAGACGTATCAATTAAAGGGAGAGCGCCCCACCCACCACACCCACGTGCTGATTGCAAAGCTGGCTTTAGAGCCATGCAGCTGGGAGAGCCTCTAGACCTTTTTGGCTCTCTTCAAAAGACGTATCAATTAAATAAGCCACAATATATATATTTCTAAAAACAAGTATAAAAGTATTTCTTTGCATTAATTAATTGCTCTTCTTAATTTTAAATTTTGACGTACTCATACCCCCCCCCAAAAAAAAAGGAGCAGCGGATTGATGTGGCCTTGGGCCAGATAAGGAATGGTGAGGACATGAAAATCTATACAAGATTAACCACATCCCCACCTCCTTCCATGTGGGCAAAGGAGGTGCGCAACCCCTATGCTATCGATAGAGAGCAGCTGAGGCAAAACCAAATCTCACCAAAATCCTAGCCTATTCAAACCCTAGGTTGTCCAAGCCCTAATCTGTTGATCCTTGGAGGTCGATGAGAAGAGCTGCGGGCGATGATAATGTAGAGAAAAAGACGACAAGGAGGGCCAATAAAACTAAAACTAGGAATTGAAGGGCATTTTGGTTCCCCAAAGA